>NC_089230.1:26432731-26738059 GCF_963924675.1 Phocoena phocoena | reverse complement strand
ATGCTGATGCCACCCCAAGTGAAGTTAAAAACTTTTTAAAAGCATCTAATCTTTCCAACATTTTAATTTTGTTTTGGGCCAAGGTACCCAAAGGCTTCAGGAATAACTGGCACATGTATTGAAACAATTTTAATTCTATCTCAGATGAAGGTAAAGACCAGAAAATAATTATTCTGCATATAAATCTCCAAAGGAATCCTTCTTGTTTATACTATAAAGAATGGGAAGAGGAGGAATTATTTTTGCTATGTCATTGATGGGCTGAAGTTTGAGTTCAGTTTGTGGTAATGAAATTAAGGAATTCATTTTAATCAAATATTTAGAATACTGAAAAAATGATGTTAGTCGAGAATGTTGAAAATAGCTAAGAAATGTGATCAAGGGTATAATGGAGTTATCATAAGTTATGTAAAAATATAAGTTAAGGTTAGTTAATAACTCATATTGTATAGGTGTTCTGGCTACAAAGGGACATTGCGTGAGAGGGAGAGCCAAGATGGATTTCATCATCTTCACAGCCCAGCACATCACCGTATCCATTCATTAATGTTATGCTAACAGAACACCCAAGACTACAACATCAGCAATGTCACTAGTGGCAAAATGGCAAACTAATACTTAAATTCAATACTTAAAACAGGTACTCTTGAATTCACTGTATAGACTATACAGTCCACTGGGAATACTGCAGAAGTCATTCTATGTCATAGACTTTAAATTATTCTGATAGAATGCAAAGGACAGAAGTAGACGAGTGTTTTTCTGACATTAAAAGGATAATGGGACTTCCCTGGTGGCGCAGTGGTTAAGTCTCTGTGCTCCCAGAGCAGGGGGCCCGGGTTCGATCCCTGGTCAGGGAACTAGATCCCACATGCATGCCGTAACTGACAGTTCATATGCCACAACTAAGGAGCCCGCAAGCCGTAACTAAGACCTGACACAACCAAATAAAAATAAATATTTTTATTTTTTTAAGGAATAGTATACCTGTGCTTTCTTGAGAAGTATGAGTTAGGAGCACTTTGATGAATCGGAGAGCACTATGGTATGAGATGGTTTTTGTAAGGTCAGCAGACCTACTAAAACCCTCTGGATATTCCTAGGAAGAAACCTGAGCACTTTCCTCCATCTTTGGCTGGTGAGTGTTCTCAGTGTTTGCAGAACTGTCTGATCAAGAAGGGTGTCTTACAAAATCCACCCCATTTAGTACCACTGCACACAGATCAGGAGATCTTGACCCTGGATCTTCTTGACAGCTCTCTGAAAAGTGATCTACCTACCCCTTTTACATTATAGGAGACTGAGTCTTAGGAAAATCAGCTGGCCAGATTCACCACAAATTCTAAGGCAATTAAAGCCATGTTATGCAATGCATAGGGTTAAATGAGTTTCTAAAGCAGAGTCTCTCAACTGTTGATTCAATCAATTATGAAGACCAAGCTTGTCTAACATGGCTACCATAGCCTGTCTGTGCTATGTGTATTTTTGGTAAGATGGATTTAGTTTTTCAAAGAAGGGTATGAAATAAAGGATAGCTATCACTGTTATTGCTTTTGTAAACCCAGCAATTTATGATATTGTAAAGTAACTTCATGGATTTTCAAATCTATCCACTTGCTAATTTATTACTAATGGAACTGTTTCATTTTCATTTTCTTTGTTAACTTTTACCCTGGCAGTTGCTATGTATCAAGTGATTCTAAATTTAACCCAAATAAAAACAGAGATAATGAGGTACAGTCAAAAAAGCACTGTTGTAGAAATCAAGAGATCTAGTTCCTACCCACAATCACTTAAATAAGAAAATGTAACAGTGCAAAATATAAAGCATAACAAATAAGAAGTATTGTCTATTACTTCTGCAGACAGCAAGCTAGTGCGTGGGGAAGATTTCTTTTTTCCAAATTAGGTCTATCATCTTTTTGTAACTTAAATGAAAGAGGCTTAGGCTTAGCCAGGAATATCAAAAGCTACACAACTGCTAGAGAAGTATAGAACTTAACTACAGGCAGAATTAACAATTGGTTATTATATTTAAATTCCCCTCGACTGTTACCCTACTACTTCAACGCTTACCTAAAACTTCTAGCCTACGAGATGACATTATCCAAGTGACCTAATACACTAGGTATACCAGTCAGGTTGGTGTTCTAGTTTCTTCAATTTCAGTTTAACATTAGAAATGTAATTTTCAATATTGCTTGGATTCAGAATTCGGTCCCAAGTCATACACTGGGAAAGGCTTGGAGAAAACAGAGGCCCACTACCATGCCTGGAGAAGTGTCAACCTTCAGACACTGAAGATGCTCAAGTGCGAGAGTCAGCTCTCTTGAAAGTCCCCAGCACTGTCCTCACTGTGGTGGAAGGCTGTGCTATACACAGCAGAAAGACATGATGGAGAAAATGGACACAGTCGAAAAATTGGTGTCTGCAGTGTACTCTATCTAGGAGGCACAAGGAAAAGCACTACGGTCAGAGAAACAGCACTTGGGTGATTGTTATCACCTCCTCTCTTTTTTTTTGGGGGGGGGGTACGTGGGCCTCTCACCACTGTGGCCTCTCCCGCCGCGGAGCACAGGCTCCAGATGCGCAGGCTCAGCGGCCATGGCTCACGGGCCCAGCCGCTCCGCGGCACGTGGGATCCTCCCGGACCGGGGCACGAACCCGTGTCCCCTGCATCGGCAGGCGGACTCTCAACCACTGCGCCACCAGGGAAGCCCTCACCTCCTCTCTTTATTCTGTTAATCTTCCATTGTTTCAGGTTCTCTGCATAAGCATAAGAATGAGGACCGCAAACGGTTCTATCACTCAGAATTTTCACTGAATTTTGCTTGTCTGAATTGCAACATAACTCAGAGGAGAATAAAAAATGTTTAAGGGCACTGTGACTCTTGCATCGAGGGTTATCAACACCCTCAAAGATAAAGCATAGTTACTCACATCAGAGTAAGATACAAAAAACTCGGTATTCCTGACTAAGAGTTCTCCAATTTTTGCTTTTTAGCCCTTTTTAACCAAAGGAATTCTAGAAGCTGCTTTTAAACATTAAGGGAAAGCTTACTGACTCTGGCTGAGCTCTCTACCCTTCGTCACTACTCACGAAGCGCGCGCGCGCACACACACACACACACACACACACCCCTTTCCCTCAGTAAAGCTTTAAATAGTTAATTCTAAAAAATTAGCCACAGAGAAATTTAGTAAAATGAACTCAGAAACCAAAGTCATTACCTCCAGGGAGTCACCTTCACAATCTCCTTCCTCTGTATTTCTCCCCTTCTCTTCGGTAATGGTGTTCACCATTTCAAAAAACCTGCAATGAAAATTGGTATGTGGTCACTCGTAATACATAAGATATTACATATAAGCAAGCACGTTTCAAAGTGACTTCAGAGCAAAACAAATGGGACCTAGAAGAGTCAGGCAATAAACAAAATATCAGCATCAGTGCGAAAAATAGGAGTTTTCATATTTTTGGTAGGATTTGCCGGAAATTTCTGACCTAATGCCTCACTTCAAGTAATAGTAACAAGATATGGTATAGAATTAGAACAGTAAGGCTAGACAAGGTCACAGAAATGTTAAGAATGTGGACTTGAATATCATACCAAGGTTGCTAGTATTTGCATGATTTGGGGCAAGTTTCTCCACCTCTCTGAGCCTCGTTCTTTAATTATAAATGGGGAATATGAGTACCTATCTTACAGGTTGTGAAGATGACTTGAGGTAATACTTGTAAAGTGCTCAGCACAAGGCACTCATTAAATATTAGCTATTATTGTTTTGCTGCTGTTAATATTACTATTTCTAATGGGACATAACAAAAATACCCAGATTCTGGAATAGTGTCTCTAAATTCTGAGCTGACTCTGTGACACAGTGTTGGCCACTACATTTGATCTCAGTTACTGAATCTTCTGCCTGAGCACCTCAGTGTCATACATGTGGGGTCCCATATGTACAGTCTGCAAAATACTGATGGAAACAGGAACGGCTAGCTTGTATGTTTGTGACAGAAGCCACCTTTCTGTTGGTGACAAACATTTTCTTCAGGAACTATTCTTGTAAAGTTCCTTTTTTTTTTTTCTTCCTAGAGGTCATTTCAAGAGCTCCCCCCCCCAAAATTATGGTAAGAAACAGATCTTCCCTCTGCAACGCGAGCTGTGTCTATCCATTCAGAAGGGATGCTAATGGTTTCTAGCCCAGAGGTGGAGCAAGGGAGGCACTGTGAACAGGGGCTGATGATCTCACAGGCAGGTGATGCTGTGCACTGCCAGCCCAAGGGAAGAGCAGGTTACTGTGTGACAAGAAGAGTTTCCCTATCACAACTCAGAACCTTTATGCTATCTCTGTACCTATGAGATAATAGAAAATAAATATTGGTCTCTGCCCCCAGGTTCTGGCACAGAACTCCTAAAACCCTTGTAAGTGACAAGCACTACTACGAGCATCTCTTGTGTTCTAATATTTGTCTAAGACCCCATCTCTAAAATAGGGCTCCTAAAACCTTCGTAAATTCCTAAGTGATACAGAACCAGGAGCATCTTTTATTCTAATGAAGCGACTCTGGGTGGACTCCTGGATGGGGCTGGTCAAGACCAAGCCACGATTAGAAGCTTGGAATTTTCAGCTTCACTCCCCCACCTTCCTCCAGAGAGGGGAGAGGGGCTGGAAATGGAGTTAATAATTGTTCACGCTTACATGAGGAAGCCTCCATAAAATCCCAATAGTAGGGGGTTCAGAGAGCTTCTGGGTTGGTGGACATACCCATATAGGGAGGGTGATGCACCCCAACTCCACAGGGACAGAAGCTGCTGCACTGGGGACCCTCCCAGACCTCACCTTAGACATCGCTTCATCTGGCTGTTCATCTGTCTCTTGTCCTTTAATAAACTGGTACATGTAAGTAAGTGTTTCCCTGAGTTCTGTGAGCCTCTCTAGCAAATTAATCGAACCCAAGAAGGGGTTCGCTGGAACCTCTGATCTATAGCTGGTATATCTAAAGCACAGGTGATAATCTGGGCTTGTGACTGGTATCTGAAGTCAGGGGAAGAGATGGTCTTATGGGAATGAGCCTTTAACCTGTGTGATCTCACTCTATCTCCAGGTAGACTGAGTTCAATTGTAGGTGTCACAGAGAATTGCTTGTTGTGGGGTAAAACCTCCACACATCTGGGGACCAGAAATGTCAGAAATAAAGTGTTTTGTGTGAGGAATAAAGGAGACACGAAGGAAAGAAACACAGTAGGGAAGAACTGGGTTTTTTTCCTACACAGGAAGGAAAAAACCTTTTCTTATACAGTACCTCTTATTATCCATCCATCCATCCAACAAATACTCATCAAGTTTCCACTAGGATAAAAAACTGTTCTGGCCTTTGGGAATATGACAATGAACAAAATAGACAAAGTCCATTATGGAGTTGGAAGCCTCTCTATGGAGTCTGCGTGTGATGCCTAGTTCCTCACTCTTCCTTTCTCTGTATATACATTCTTTGGAGGTTAAAGACAAGAAAAGAAAATCCCAAACCTGATCAGAATGATGGTATGCTCCGATGAAGATTACATATCCTGATGAGTCACAGACAAAAGCAAGTTCAACCAAAAGGAAGAACATGAAAGACCTAAACAAATTCTAGGTTTAAAGATAGACTTTAAGATTTGGGGTAAAGATTTCCCTCAGCTACTCACACAAAAATTTTCAACACCAGCTTTTCTAAATAGAATATAACACTTCTAGTGGGGTGGGAGTACAGTGTAATTTTTAGATGCTTGGATTCTGGAGTAACATGTGCCCGGTTCAAATCCCGGGTTTTATGCTTTTTGGTTATATATGATTATAGACTAGTTAAACTCTCCAAGACTCTACTTTTTTTTTTTTTAACTCTTTTCAACAAAAATATTAATATTACCTACCTAATAAATTTTATTTGAAGATTAAAATAGATATGAGGTCTGAGGTCAGTACTCCATAAATCTTAGCTATAATTATCACTGAAACAAATGAAGAGCCTTGATAATTCAAGTGTAAGTAGAAAAGTCGACCATACATGTGCTAGGAATTCTTTCTTATTTCCAAGTCATTTTACTACACATTTTACAATAATAAAGATAAAACTTTAGCTAAGAATCTTAAATTAAACATACATATTTTTGGTACCAAGATAAAAATGATTGACTGTATATTGTAGCTAGCATATCAATCATTTATAATGGGGTCAAACAGTGATTATTTGAAAGAACAACCTCAGCAAAATCTTAAGTCCAAGCTGGCTTTTACCTGCACATGGGTGTCTAAATTGTCACACACTTCTATAGGTCCCCACAATTAGTCACTGTGTTCTAAGGGACCAGGAAGTACTTAGTTATTAGCCCAAGACAAATATACCCAGGGAGGTTAACCCAAATATACAATGCAGTCCATGGATTTTTGGATTATCTTTTATGGGTGTAGATTACAACACTAGCTCTTAGCTCAAGTTGTTCCTCCACCTAAAAATCCAATATAACTCGTCGAGGGTCGGGCTCAGGCACTTTCTAGAGCCCACCAGTTGATTCTAATATGAACCAGAGTTAGGAGCCACTGCTGCAGACGATGGTGAGATTATTCGAAAGAATTCAAGAATGAAAATTTTGGTAATCACATAATACACGAGCACTTTAAAAATGAGTCATAATACTTGGCAACTAACTGGTAAATTTGGTTAATGTTTTGTCTAAGGAAAAATAAATTACGACTAAGAAAAAGGTTCATTTATTAAAGAAAGTTCCCCAAATTCTCAGTTAAACATGCCACATAATTATATCAGTGCAAATGAAATATTTATATAAGTAGATGGCCATGAATTTTTTACAGGAGCTACATGTTCATTCATTAATTAAAAATAATGATCAGGTAAGAACAGTCTTTTTCACACATAAACAGTGACTAATACGTACTTTTTACAATGAAGTTCTGTACAGAAATAGATTTGGAAATCATCAGAATTGTGAAGCACATAAAGAAAACAGCAGCGTTCTTCAAATTTAGAAATACTGAAACAAACAAAGAATTATTCACAGTAATCTCAATACTTCCATGTACTGTAATGAAAAATAAATACTTTTTATATTCAGTCCCATTTATACCAAAATGTTATAAAATGTTATAAATAGCACTTTAAAAAGTGACATTCCCTGTACCACAACACTAAAATTATTTAATATTCTGAGCATTGTCCTCCTGCTTGTATCTGCAGATAATGTTGCTCTGGGGTGTTGTAGGCACACAAGCCATGTGTCCTACAACTTAGCATAGGGAAGGGGTCTTGCCTGCTGTAGCACTGAACTGTGTGCTTGAAAGAAAAGCGTAAATATCAACTGGCTTACTGACCTTGGTGATTCTGGTTCCGTAAGATGTGTCGAACAATAAAATGCTTCCGAAGCTAGGAAGGCAATGTGTGGAGGCAGGTAAAGCACCTCATTATTGTAGAGATTATAAAGGAGTGAAGAAATATGAAACAGCACTTGGTTTGGACTCAGCAAGTCCTTTACTTTACAGAAATTGAAACAATTTTGAGTTTACCAGTCAGGCCACGCTCTTTTTTTTTTTTTTTTTGCGGTACGCGGGCCTCTCACTGTTGTGGCCTCTCCCGTTGCGGAGCACAGGCTCCGGATGCGCAGGCTCAGCGGCCATGGCTCACGGGCCCAGCCGCTCCGCGGCATGTGGGATCTTCCCGGACCAGGACACGAACCCGTGTCCCCTGCATCGGCAGGCGGACTCTCAACCACTGCGCCACCAGGGAAGCCCCCTGACCATGCTCTTTTATGCCAAGGGTTGGCAACTATTTTCTGTAACAGGTCAGAGAGTAAATATATCAAGCTTTGTAGGCCACACTACTCAGTTTTGCTGTTGGAGCAGCCTTAGGCAATACATAAATGAATGAACATGGCTGAGTTCCAATAAAACTTTATTTACAAAAACAGGCAGCGGGCCGTATTTGGCCTGTGGGCTATAGTTCTCCAATCCCTATTTAATGCCTCTGCATCTGCTGTTCCTTCCATTTGGAATGCACATCATTTTTGACTTTTTAAAGAAATTCTATTTACCATTTAAGGCCCACCTTAGACCTTACCCTCTCGCCCTTCACTACTCCTACCTGAAACAGAAAGACTTCCTCTTGCCCCTCTGGTCTTTGAACATATGTCTGTTAATCTCACACTGTACTATCATTAGTTGTTAAATGTGTGCTGCTCTGCTGGGCTGTGAGTGCTTCAAGAGCAGAGTTCATGTCTTAGTCATTTGTGTATCCTTGGCAGAACAGGACTCAACATTTGACAGACAGCTGGTGCTCAATAAATGCCCATTGACCGAGCTGAACAAGTCCTAAGCTGATGCAAGACAAACTGCTGACAGCTGCATTTTCTTCTATAGTCTGTCTTCTATTTATAGAGGAGGAAGTCAAGAAAAGTTAGCTCTCTTTGAAGTCACACACTGGAACTCAAGTTTCTCAACATATAAACCAACAGTAGCTGCATATAATCATTCCATGCTGATAAAGTGAAATTAATGTTTACCATACTTTCCTAGATGGATGGCTTAAAAAGGCAGCAATAAGTAATGAGTGTCTTGCTAATGACTGGTCTTAAAAATTAAATATTAAGAGAGTAATGCTTTATTTGAGAAGGCATGGATTGGAAAGATATATATTGAGTCAGTCTGGCCTGTTTCTGTTCACATCATTCATGAGGTAACAGGTGTTTTTACCAGGCAAACTCCAATTATAAGTGACCCAGACGACTCTGCCAGTTCATATGCTCCAACAAAACCAACTACTATTATGCCAAAAGCAACAGAGTATTGTATAACTGGCGCACAGAAATCTGATTCTTCTCATTTCTGTTTATATGGGGCACACAGTAGTAAACACAACTAATTTGGTTTGAAATATGCAAGAGTTGGTGTCTCATAAACTTCTGTAGAACAAGTATGTAAACATTTAACCAGTGGCTCTTGATTCTGAAATAAATCTCATTTCTAAACCCCAGGAATTGGCATTATGATGGCAATGTCAGAACTGAAGGGAGCCACTGTAACCTCAAGAACACTTCCTTAACGGTGACCTCAGGAAAAGTCGTAGAAAAATGAATTCCCATAATCTCACCATATTAATATTAGCTACAGGACACAATCTGGCAGATGGTATGTATGTCTTCAATACATCTAAGGAGAGATTAGTTCCTGGGATACCAAAAGACCAGAAAAACCATCCTCTAACATAAACCCAGCTAGAGAGGACCCCACACAGCTCACTTTTATCCTCACCTTGACTCTGGTCCACAGTTCACATTTATCTCTCTGTCACCACATTTTAAGTAGGTGACAAGTGCAAGTGCAGAGTCAGTTCAAACAGTGAAGGTTTTGTTGCAAATTTTTTGTAATGGAGATAAAGAGTCTGAAGAAGGCTGAGCATTTTCATCAACAGAAGGATTCTTGAAGTTCTTTGCCTTTTTAAATCATGACTACAGGTCCTATCCAAGACATTCACACTCTAGAAAAACGTCTTCTAAGTAAACGAAATGCACCAAGGAAACTTACCTCACTCCCCTGACAGAAGCAGCACTAAAATTCCACTCATGTATACCTTTCTAGAACACAGGGGAAGAGCAACAACAACAAAGTTTGAGTCATCCAAATGAAAATAACATAACAGTAATTTTGTTTTATTACTTTAAAAAAATATACACAGAGTCATTTTTCCTAGTGCATAATTCTCCACGGACGAACTATCTGGATGGAAACTGCAGTTCACTCTCAAGACACAAGGGTGATATTTACTCTACTTAATAATTTCTGTACTTCAGTAAAACAGCTTCCAAGAGAACCTAGGAGAATTAGTCTTATTAAATTCTAAAACTTGATTTTTAGCAGATTAACATAATAACTGCATAGCCTGAAATTTTCAAGTAAAAAACCCAGTGATCAAGGTCATTCAATTATAGTTGAGCGATATTTCTTTTCTGAGAAAGAAAAACATTAATTTGAATAAAATCTCTTCAAGGTTTAAAGATAATTACTTCTGAATTGTCTTTAGTTACATTTTCTAACTAAAATGGTGGTTCTATTTCTTTAGAAAATAGTTCAGCAAGTACGTATGTGTGCCTCAAGGCACAGGGATATTAGCTCGGGGCTTTGGGACAGCCTGGAGGGGTGGGATGGGGAGAGTGGGAGGGAGGGAGACGCAAGAGGGAAGACACATGGGAGCATATGTATATGTATAGCTGATTCACTTTGTTATAAAACAGAAACTAACACACTATTGTAAAGCAATTATACCCCAATAAAGATGTTAAAAAAAAAAAAAAAAAGTACGTATGTGTGTAGACACATGTATACGGTGGCCATCGTTGCTACAATGTGTTGTTACCTAATTTATGCAAAAGTCAATATGCTAATAATGTTTAAACATAAGACATTTAATTATCATATGATAAACATGGATGATTTACAGGGCCAAGATGAAAAAAAATGTGGGAATTTATTTCTTGAGTTTATTACTAAATCTGAGTTAAAACTAGTATTAAATTCATACTTAAATTTTTCTAAATTAAATAAATGACAAGCTAGATGGCATCCCCTATAAAAATATTTGTGACAATATACTGAATAGAATTAATAACAGATATTTTTATGGAAATAAAGGAGTTGATACATGTATGGTAGTTAATTCTGTATTGTATTGTTTTGTAGTTAATTCTGATTGCAGTTCAAATACTGTATTGTAGTCAATTCTGATTGCAGTTCAATTCTGTAAATGTAAAACAACCAGGGAAACAAGCTCTTATCCACCCACTTAAAATACTGCCAGAGGCTGAGGTCTTGGCTGGGCTAGTGAAATGGGTAATGAAGCCCATGGCTCTGAGATGGCCCAGAACTCTCCTTTTGGCCAAAGCAACTCAAAAAGCCATAATTTATATCCATAGCACCTAGTTCTTTGCTAGGACCATGCAACTTAAAAATAGATCCTCTCAAATCCGAAGTAGATTTACTAAAAAACTACTTTCAATGCACATCAGTCAGGTCATGGGGATGTGACCTGAATTAACACAGAGCAAATGCTGCTGTGCACGAGGCCCAGAGAGGGCAGAGACCACAGAAAGGTACTCATGGAATGCGGCTTTCTTAACAGGAGTACAGAGGGACTTAAATTAAAATAGCAGCCTGCAGCTTCAGCTGGCAATTTGGAAAGTCGCTTCTAAATCCTGTCGGCCTCAGGTGACCTTCTAAAAATATGTGACCCAAGAGCTGCAGCTGTTACCTGCACACTCCTTGCACACAATGCCACCTTATCCTCAGAGCCTGCAACTGAGCTGCTTTCTAAGGCCATCCCCAGGATCAGGAGGTGGCGGGTGAGTGCGGAGCGGGCAGGGCAGTGTATAAACCTGCGAAGGAACACAGCAACTGACAAACACCTGCAAGACAGACCTGGTAAAATCTATCCTCCATCAGCCCTCTTCTGGGAACAGCCGGGGAGAGATTTCCCAGATTGACTGGGCTGGTTTTGTAGGAAAGAAGTAGAGCATTTTCAGAATTTTAGATTCCTGGAAAGTTGTTGAGTGCTGCCAGGAAACGTTCCATTTCAGTGGTGCAAAGCCCAGGGCCTGAGATGGAGTGATCTGGGAGGAGGAGTCCTCTCTCCCCACCTCCCTTGCCTCTCACCACAGAGAGGCGCTGGTGAGCTATAAAAGCCAACAGGTAAGGTAAAAGTCTTCTGGGTCCGTGTGGGAATCAGGGGAAAAGGGCGGAGCAGAGGCAGAACTGGAGTGATAATTAACCCCAACAAGCCCCAAACCAACACTCAACCTAATCCAGTCAGCACAAGCACCAATTTCTTGAGACCGGTTAGCCTCAGATCCTATGCCCCAGCCAGGGCAAGAATGAAGACAAGGAGTTAATACTGAGCTAAGATGACAGGAATTCCTGTGGCAGACACTGCTGGCTCCCCAGGCGACAGCCATTCCCATCCTTCTTTGCTAAGAAAAAATGAATTTTGTTCAGGTTCAGGTGGCAAGGTTTAGGGACAGTGAAATTGATTCCCTAAATTGGCCATGGTAAGCCCATTTCCCTTGCTGGTGATTGCCTTAGGCATGGACATGTGATGTAACTTTTGGTCCAGGGGAAAGGCCCTAACCTTCTTTGGATGCTGTCCACATGAAGTGATGCTTGGAGTTGCTATTTAAGACCACAAGAGAAAAAACAAGAGCACATAGAGAAGCCAACCAGAATTCTGACACTGTTAAGCCGCTGAAATTACCCCCAGAATGATCCACCTCAGAAGTTCTTGTAATATGGGACAATGTTTCCTTATTACTTAAGCCACTTTTAGTTGGGAATTTTGTGGTTAAAAACTTCCTTGATGGATGAGAGCACCATATCATCAAAATCTAGAATCTGGGATTAATATATTCCCCTAAGAAATTTCCTGGGTCTTCTCTGAGTCGCCACTGGTTGGAGCTGGAGTGAGGGAGGGGAGTCAACACTAAGTCCTCCACTGGGACCCTGCTACCTTGGCCTGACAAGCCACCAGATAGGCCAGGAGTGCTTAGCTTCAAACCTCAGAGGAGGGGAATTCTAAATAACAACGACTTAAAATATCTTGCACATAACTTCTCTCTTCCTCATTCTAGGTTTTTCTTTCATGTATTCATGAAGACTTTCTTCAAGCACCAACTTACTTTAAGCAGCAACCAGGGAGAGCTGTTAAAGGACTGGGATTTCAATTAATTTGCCCCTGACCATAGAGTAACTCTCAAAGACTCCCTGAACTCTTGGGACTTAGTATAATGACCTTAAAGTTTTGAAAATGGCAATATAAAGTATATACTAGCTCGTATAACTGTTCATCCCGCATTTTAGAATGAAAATACTGAGAGAGGGAGTAGAGAAATAAATATGATAAATGAAAAGCAACACTCTGTTGTTCCACTTTCAGAGGAAAACAATTAAACATTCCATGACCAAAAAATCCACTTCCTGGTTAACAGTAAGACCTATAAAACCTGTTGCTTACCTGTTATTTAATTATAGCCATTACAGTTGCTTTAAACTAATAAAATAATAACAAAGTTATCTTCATTGCTTGTCCTCATTCCAGTTATATCACTTCTATTTTAAAAAACAGAGAAAATGGTAGTGGTAATGAACACATTATGGATAGAACTAGGGTTTGCAAAGAAACTGACAAAAATTTAAAATGGAAACAGATTGATTTAAGAAAGCTTACATTTTTGAACAAGGACTATTTTTAGCACTAAAGGTAACAGGCAGTGGGGACAATGCAAATGTAATATTTCTTGATCAAAAGATGGTAAAAATGGAAGCAGGACAATTCACAGCCTAAATCTATAAATCTTCTTAATGTACTAATTTATATCCTAATATACTTCTTAGCATAATATAAAAATTGTCTCTACAATTGTCACAAAACATAAGAGAATCAAAACAAGGCTAACTGTATTGAACATAGAACCTCCAGAAAAAGAAAATAATGACAACTGGAAATAGTACTCTTTTTCCAAAAATTTCTGGCTTACTTTCTCTTCTTTTTCTGTCTTCCAAATAACTTCTGGCTCTCCTCTCACTCTCAGGGTCTGGCTAATCGCTAATTCCTTTAGCCCCATTCTGTTTCCAAGTGTCCTTGGATAACCTTGCTCTTCCCAATCAAGCTTCTGAAAATCTCTCCCAGATAATAACGTTCATGTCTCTAACCTCTCTCGGTTTTGTAGTTTCAAGTGGATGGCTACTCTACTTTTGCTTATGAGCACATGCATGCATATAATTTAAAATAATGTAAATAAGACACTGTGTACTTTAAAACAAGGTTCATGAGATGCATAGAGATATATTAGTCATTATCAATCTCGTCATGATGGCACGACTCCAAGTGGAGTAGAGACTGGAGGTTCCAAGGACCCCCTCCTTCAGTTCAATTAATTTACCAGAGCCGCTGTCCCCTCCCTGGAGGTCAGGGGTGTGAGGATGAAAGTTCCAATCCTCTAATCACCTGGTTGCTTCCCCTGGCAACCAGACCCCATCCTTAGGTGTTTTCCAAACATCACCTCATTAACATAACAAAAGACACCTCTGTGGCTCTCAGCGCCTAAGAAATTCAAGGATTTTAGGAACTCTGTGGCAGAAACGGGGCCTAAGATCAAATATATATTTCTTACTATAAACTGCAATATCACAGTTCCCTAATATAACACGAACAACCTCCCAAATGATTGCTGCCATGTCACCTAAGGAGAAGAGCAGGGTTAAATTCCGGGCTTTCAACGTTAGGGTTTGCGTACTGCCGCAATTTTATTACTGTTGTTAAAATACACTCGGTATTCATTATATGCCAGGCTCTGTGCAATATACTCTACCTACATTATTTTGATTAATTTCACAACTTTTGAGGTGGATATTATTATTATTATCCCATTCCACAGATGAGAACACCGCAGCTTGGAGATGCCATGTTGCCTTCCAAGGGATTTGAGCGCAGGTCTGTTGACTCAAAGACATTTCAAAAAACTGACACTGACATTTTAAAAAACTGCAACCCCATACCCTCAAATAGACTTCCTAATTGCCTTTTCTGCTTTATTTCCCGCTTTTCACCATGTAATGTGCCTATATCTTTTATTTATTTGTTTATCTTCTGGTTCCCTGAGTAGAAGGTAAACTCCTGGGCAGGAATCTGGCCTATTTTGTATACACTGTTTCCCTCGTGCTTAACACAGAGCCCGGTAGTGCCTGTCATAGACTAAGTGCTCCATAAAGATTTGCTGAGTGCACGGATGATGTTTAAGGAAAAGGAGAAGGGTATTTTACAAAGTAATTACAAAAAACCCCACAAAACTACTTTGCCACAAGACTCCTCATTTCTGTGGTTTATCCTATGGACTGGAATCAGCTCTTGAAAAGTTTCTATTTTTTAAAAATAGTAGGATGATTTGTACATGCATTAAAACTGATGAAGTACAGAAATGTAAGGATTATCCAAATGATGGCTATGAGTGGAAATGAGAGCATTTAAGACTCTTTTGAAAACCAGCAGCAGCGCAGCCCACCTCATGTTATACCCAGCACATAAGTCAGTGGCTAATCTGAAATGTAGCAGCTACTCTGATAACCAACTGGCGAGGTGCAATTGTAACTCTAATCATAACACCGTAAGACTAGAAATAGCGTCATTCTGACAGGCTTCCTAGAATTAAGATATGCATCCTTTAAATCATATATTTTAAGTATCAGGTCTTTGGCACATAATTTAATTTATAGCATGAATTTGCAAAACAGAAACAATCCCATTTTGGGTGCCCTTTGGAGGACTATGCCATCTATAATAAAAATCCAAACAGTTGAATTATATTTTATTAAGTGAGTGAAATCCATAACCAAAATCTAACAGTTTTTATATTACAGAATGTATTTATGCCAAGATAAATACACAGGAAGCTCTTTCTTCTTAACTAATGTATATATTTGCTGGAATATATAAATGCCCAAAGGGTCTAAAGTCCTTCGCTACAAATACTCTTGTCTTAATAATTGCACAATTTACCTTGTCATCAGGAAGTACGTGCCAGATAGATATTGTCTTTTCCTCCACTTCATTGTTGATAGACAAATACGAAGGTTGATAGATTTTGGTTGGTTCTAATATTAATACCTTGAAAATATAAGGCTAACATTAGTGACTTAAGATTTAAGCCATTTAGAGCTGTTATAACAACACTGCACTGACACAGGAGATTAACGCATGAGGTTGAGTCCAACGCTGGAGTAAAACCATTTTAACTTCTGATTGTTGCTACCCCTATGAGTCCTTTGAGCATTTTATGGTATTAAACAATTATTATAAATTCCAATAATGCATCACCTTTCATTGCTAAAGAAATTAGAAATAAATGTTTGAAATCCATATGTTGGTTTGCTATCCCCAGGGAATCTACTAATTTTTTATATATATATATATATATATATATATATACACACACACACACACATATGTATATATTCCAAAACTTTTGTTTTATCTTATAATCAATACAGAATCTTTTATTTTAGTTTTTAAAAAAAATTTATTTTTTTATAGTTAATTTACAATGTTTCAGGTGTACAGCAAACTGATTCAGTTACACAGATACATATCTATTCTTTTTATATTCTTTTCCCATAATCTATTTCTATAAATATAAATGTGTCAAAGAAAGGCAGAAATGTGGTAAAACAAATAATTCTGTGCACAGAAAAGATTCCATATATAGAGTGTCACATACTTATTTTTGATTTTCTGCGGCCACACCTTATCATAAAGATGTAGTAGTATGGTTTTCATACCCTTATAAAGGGATTGAGAAATGATTTTGATTATTATTGAAAGAGTTTTATATATAAACCAAAGAAATGAATGTAGTTGCATGAAATAATAAAATGTTTTTGCACTGCCTTCAAGATAAGACCGGTGGGCCTCCCTGGTGGCGCAGTGGTTGAGAGTCCGCCTGCCGATGCAGGGGACACGGGTTCGTGCTCCGGTCCGGGAAGATCCCACATGCCGCGGAGCGGCTGGGCCCGTGAGCCATGGCCACTAAGCCTGCGCGTCCGGAGCCTGTGCTCCGCAATGGGAGAGGCCACAACAGTGAGAGGACCGCGTACCGAAAAGAAAGAAAAAAAAAAAAGATAAGACCGGTATCTTTAATAATGATTTATTTAACTTTGTGAGAGAAAGAGACTTTAACTTTGCTCCTGTTTTGGAGATATATGAGGGATATATGACAAGTGAGATGAGAATCTCCATCAAAGGACTGGATGATGTATTATATTATTGCTAATATCTCATATTAGGAGCAAATAACATTAAAATACCACACGTGCCCTGATTTCAAAGGTGCTACAGATATTACCTATTTGTACAAACACTTAAAGGCACCTATCTAGCTCAAAATTTCTGTGCAGTTTTAAGTAGAAATACTTGGAAAGAAAAGAAAATACTTAACACTCAGAGAAACTGGAATACTTTTTCTTTAAGTTCAGGTACAGAGAACTAGAGAAAGGGGATTAGAAAGACAAAATTTTCTTTACTTGAGCATAAAAAACTTTAAGGGCATAAAGAATTCTTGGTCAGGCTCTAGCTATGAAAATAAGATGACATGTATCAAAATAAACACACAGTAAGAGCCCACTGGAGAACACAGTCTGATTCAGAAACATATTGTGTGAATCAAGGTCCAAATTCCCATCAACAGACAGCTAAGTGGCACCAATTAATAATAATGAAAATCATTAATATTCAATCTGAATTTGGCAGAAATGGTGCTCTCAAATCTGAGTATCCCAGTGTTTGTGAAATTAAAACGAATAATAGGGAATAAAAGGTGGGTTTCCCAAAATCGCACCCAAGTCACTCCGCTGACAATGAGAACATACCTTGTTCCCTAATGACGTGGCCTGCTATCTAACATTAGAAAAGCACAGCACAGGTTATCTCCTGTCTTCTTAAATGTTGGTGGTATTGTCTCAAATATTTCTAATAGATAAAATATGAACTATGTGTTTCTTATCTTGAGATAAGGAATAAAAACTGGTTGAAATTATTATTCTCTAATGCTTGCTGAGCCCTTTAAACTGGCCTTGAAACGACAAAATGTGAAGAATTTGTAGCACGTATTGTGGATGTCACAGAAAGCCTGAGAAAAGACAAGAAAAAAGGAGGCAATTTGACAAAACCAGCTAGATACAACTTAGTAGAGAGTATACACATTCTTGCTTTTAGTTTCTAGTCTTTTATATCGGTTAACATTACAATTAATGGCTAATGAAACTTCACTTATTGAAGTGTGAAGGAAGACAGCAAGGCCTGTAAACTCTGAAGAGCAGATATTAAGCAGAGGTACATATCTAAGCTCCTATAGCGTCTGTGAAAACACCACCTCCTCTTCTTCTTGCCTGACATTAAGTGATGGGTTGATGGTCTCCAATGTAGAACGGAAAGAAAATATACACAGAAGAGAGGTCAGGAAAAAGAATAAATCAACCTGAACTCAAATAATAATAAATCATGGGACCTTTCATTTCCCAAAGAAACTTTCGTCTCTTTTCTTTTGCCCAGGGTCACACTTATTTCTTGGAACCATGAGAATGGATATGGTAGTGAGATAAATGAAGATAATTAAATTAAATATTTTCTTTTTCTTTTTTTTATATTTTATTTTTATACAGCAGGTTCTTATCTTTTTTATACATATTAGTGTATAAATGTCAACCCCAATCTCCCAATACATCACACCACCACCACCACCACCCCACCCCGCTTTCCCCCCTTGGTTGTCCACATGTTTGTTCTCTGCATCTGTGTCTCTATTTCTGCCCTGCAAACTGGGTCATCTGTACCATTCTTCTAGGTTACACATACATGCGTTAATATACAATATTTGTTTTTCTCTTTCTGACTTCACTCCGTTTGACAGTCTCTAGATTTATCCACGTCTCAACAAATGACCCAATTTCGTTCCTTTTTATGGCTGAGTAAAATTCCATTGTATATATGTACCATTTCTTCCTTATCCATTTGTCTGTCGATGGGCATTTAGGTTGCTTCCATGACCTGGCTATTGTAAATAGTGCTGCAATGAACACTGGGGTGCATCTGCCTTTTTTTTGCGGTACATGGGCCTCTCACTGTTGTGGCCTCTCCTGTTGTGGAGCACAGGCTCCAGACGCACAGGCTCAGCGGCCGTGGCTCATGGGCCTAGCCGCTCCGCAGCATTGGGATCTTCCTGGACCGGGGCACGAACCCATGTCCTCTGCATCGGCAGGCGGACTCTCAACCACTGCGCCACCAGGGAAGCCTGCATGTGTCTTTTTGAATTACGGTTTTCTCTGGGTATATGCCCAGTAGTGGGACTGCTGGGTCATATGGTAATTCTATTTTTAGTTTTTTAAGGAAGCTCCATACTGTTTTCCATGGTGGCTGTATCAATTCACATTCCCACCAACAGTGCAGGAGGGTTCCCTTTTCTCCACACACTCTCCAGCATTTGTTGTTTGTAGATTTTCTGATAATGCACAATCTAACCGGTGTGAGGTGATACCTCATTGTAGTTTTGATTAGCATTTCTCTAATAATTAGTGATGCTGAGCAGCTTTTCATGTGCCTCTTGGCCATCCATATGTCTTCTTTGCTGAGATGCCTATTAGGTCTTCTGCCCATTTTTTAATTGGGTTGTTTCTTTTTTTAATATTGAGCTGGATGAGCTGTTTATATATTTTGGAGATTAATCGTTTGTCCATTGAATCATTTGCAAATATTTCTATTCAGAGAGTTGCCTTTTCATCTTGTTTATAGTATCCTTTGCTGTGCAAAAGCTTTTAAGTTTCATTAGGTCCCATTTGTTTTTTTTTTTTTTTATTTTCATTTCTCTAGGAGGTGGGTCAAAAAAGATCTTGCTGTGATTTATGTCAAAGAGTGTTCTTCCTATGTTTTCCTCTAAGAGTTTTACAGTGTCCGGTCTTACAGTTAGGTCTTTAATCCATTTTGAGTCTATTTTTGTGGATGGTGTTATGGAGTGTTCTAATTTCATTCTTTTACATGTAGCTGTCCAGTTTTACCAGCACCACTTATTGAAGGGACTGTCTTTTCTCCATTGTATATCCTTGCCTCCTTTGTCATAGATTAGTTGACCATAGGTGTGTTGGTTTATCTGTGGGCTTTCTATCTTGTTCCATTGATCTATCTTTCTGTTTTTGTGCCCGTACCGTACTGTCTTGATTACTGTAGCTTTGTAGTATAGTCTGAAGTCAGGGAGTCTGATTCCCGCACCTCCGTTTTTTTCCCTCAAGACTGGTTTGGCTATTTGGGGTCTTTTGTGTCTCCATACAAATTTTAAGATTTTTTGTTCTAGTTCTGTAAAAAATGCCATTGGTAATTTGATAGGGATTGCACTGAATCTGTAGATTGCTTTGGGTAGTATAGTCATTTTCACAATATTGATTGTTCCAATCCAAGAACATGGTATATCTCTCCATCTGTTGGTATCATCTTTAATTTCTTTCATCAGTGTTTACAGTTTTCTGCATACAGGTCTTTTGTCTCCCTAGGTAGGTTTATTCCAAGGTATTTTTTATCCTTTGTGTTGCAATGGTACATGGGAGTGTTTCTTTAATTTCTCTTTCAGATTTTTCATCATTAGTGTATAGGAATGCAAGAGATTTCTGTGCATTAATTTTGTATCCTGCAACTTTACCAAATTCATTGATTAGCTCTAGTAGTTTTCTGGTGGCATCTTTAGGATTCTCTATGTATAGTATCATGTCATCTGCAAACAGTGACAGTTTTACTTTTTCTTTTCCAATCTGTATTCCTTTTATTTCTTCTTCTTCTCTGATTGCCGTAGCTAGGACTTCCAAAACTATGTTGAATAATAGTGGCGAGAGTGGACATCCTTGCCTTGTTCCTGATCTTAGAAGAAATGCTTTCAGTTTTTCACCATTGAGAATGATGTTTGCTGTGGATTTGTCATATATGGCTTTTATTATGTTGAGGTAGGTTCCCTCTATGCCCACTTTCTGGATAGTTTTTATCAAAAAATGGGTGTTGGGACTTCCTTGGTGGTGCAGTGGTTAAGAATCCACCTGCCAGGGGCTTCCCTGGTGGCGCAGTGGTTGAGGGTCCGCCTGCAGATGCAGGGGACACGGGTTCGTGCCCCGGTCCGGGAAGATCCCACATGCTGTGGAGCGGCTGGGCCCGTGAGCCATGGCCGCTGAGCCTGCGCGTCCGGAGCCTGTGCTCCGCAACGGGAGACGCCAGGGCAGTGAGAGGCCCGCGTACTGCCAAAAAAAAAAAAAAAAAAAAAAAAAAGAATCCGCCTGCCAAAGCAGGGGGACTCGGGTTTGAGCCCTGGTCTGGGAAGATCCCACATGCCGCGGAGTAACTAAGCCTGTGTGTCATAACTACTGAGCCTGCGCTCTAGAGTCTGTGAGCCACAACTACTGAAGCCCGCGTGCCTAGAGCATGTGCTCCGCAACAAGAGAAGCCACTGCAATGAGAAGCTTGTGCACCGCAACAGAGTAGACCCCGTTCACCGCAACTAGAGAAAGCCTGCGTAGAGCTGCAAAGATCCAACGCAGCCATAAATAAATAAATTTATTTTAAAAAAAACGGTGTTGAATTTTTTCAAAAGTTTTTTCTGTATCCATTGAGATGATCATATGGTTTTTATTCTTCAGTTTGTTAATATGCTATATCACATTGATTGATTTGTGTATATTGAAGAATTCTTGCATCCTTGGGTTAAATCCCAGTTGGTCATTGTATATGATACTATTTTTTTTTTAACATCTTTATTGGGGTATAATTGCTTTACAATGGTGTGTTAGTTTCTGCTTTATAACAAAGTGAATCAGTTATACATATACATATGTTCCCATACGTCTTCCCTCTTGTGTCTCCCTCTCTCCCACCCTCCCTATCCCACCCCTCCAGGCTGTCACAAAGCACCGAGCCAATATCCCTGTGCCATGTGGCTGCTTCCGACTAGCTATCTACCTTACTACGTTTTTTAGTGTGTATATGTCCATGACTCTCTCTTACCCTGTCACAGCTCACCCTTCCCCCTCCCCATATCCTCAAGTCCGTTCTCCAGTAGGTCTGCATCCTTATTCCTGTCTTACCCCTAGGTTCTTCATGACATTTTTTTTTCTTAAATTCCATAAATATGTGTTAGCATATGGTATTTGTCTTTTTCTTTCTGACTTACTTCACTCTGTATGACAGACTCTAGGTCTATCCACCTCATTACAAATAGCTCAATTTCGTTTCTTTTTATGGCTGAGTAATATTCCATTGTATATATGTGCCACATCTTCTTTATCCATTCATCCGATGATGGGCACTTAGGTTGTTTCCATCTCTGGGCTATTGTAAATAGAGCTGCAATGAACATTTTGGTACATGACTCTTTTTGAATTTTGATTTTCTCGGGGTATATGCCCAGTAGTGGGATTGCTGGGTCATATGGTAGTTCTATTTGTAGGTTTTTAAGGCACTTCCATACTGTTCTCCATAGTGGCTGAACCAATTCACATTCCCACCAGCAGTGCAAGAGTGTTCCCTCTTCTCCACACCCTCTCCAGCATTTATTGTTTGTAGATTTTTTGATAATGGCCATTCTGACTGGTGTGAGATGATATCTCATTGTAGTTTTGATTTGCATTTCTCTAATGATTAATGATGTTGAGCATTCTTTCATGTGTTTGTTGGCAGTCTGTATATCTTCTTTGGAGAAATGTCTATTTAGGTCTTCTGCCCATTTTTGGATTGGGTTGTTTGCTTTTTTGTTATTGAGCTGCATGAGCTGCTTGTAAATTTTGGAGATTAACCCTTTGTCAGTTGCTTCATTTGCAAATATTTTCTCCCATTCTGAGGGTTGTCTTTTGGTCTTGTTTATGGTTTCCTTTGCTGTGCAAAAGCTTTGAAGCTTCATTAGGTCCCATTTGTTTATTTTTGTTTTTATTTCCATTACTCTAGGAGGTGGGTCAGAAAGGATCTTGCTGTGATTTATGTCATAGAGTGTTCTGCCTAAGTTTTCCTCTAAGAGTTTGATAGTTTCTGGCCTTACATTTAGGTCTTTAATCCATTTTGAGTTTATTTTTGTGTATGGTGTTAGGGAGTGATCTAATCTCATACTTTTACATGTACCTGTCCAGTTTTCCCAGCACCACTTATTGAAGAGGCTGTCCTTTCTCCACTGTACATTCCCGCCACTTTTATCAAAGATAAGGTGTCCATATGTGCGTGGGTTTATCTCTGGGCTTTCTATCCTGTTCCATTGATCTCTCTTTCTGTTTTTGTGCCAGTACCATACTGTCTTGATTACTGTAGCTTTGTAGTATAGTCTGAAGTCAGGGAGCCTGATTCCTCCAGCTCCTTTTTTCGTTCTCAAGAGTGCTTTGGCTATTCGGGGTCTTTTGTGTTTCCATATAAATTGCAAACTTTTTTGTTCTAGTTCTGTGAAAAATGCCAGTGGTAGTTTGATAGGGATTGCATTGAATCTATAGATTGCTTTGGGTAGTAGAGTCATTTTCACAATGTTGATTCTTCCAATCCAAGAACATGGTATATCTCTCCATCTATTTGTATCATCTTTAATTTCTTTCATCAGTGTCTTATAATTTTCTGCATACAGGTCTTTTGTCTCCTTAGGTAGGTTTATTCCTAGATATTTTATTCTTTTTGTTGCAATGGTAAATGGGAGTGTTTTTTTGATTTCACTTTCAGATTTTTCATCATTAGTATATAGGAATGCCAGAGATTTCTGTGCATTAATTTTGTATCCTGCAACTTTACCAAATTCATTGATTAGCTCTAGTAGTTTTCTGGTGGCATCTTTAGGATTCTCTATGTATAGTATCATGTCATCTGCAAACAGTGACAGCTTTACTTCTTCTTTTCCGATTTCGATTCCTTTTATTTCCTTTTCTTCTCTGATTGCTGTGGCTAAAACTTCCAAAACTATGTTGAATAAGAGTGGTGAGAGTGGGCAACCTTGTCTTGTTCCTGATCTTAGTGGAAATGCTTTCAGTTTTTCACCATTGAGGATGATGTTTGCTGTGGGCTTGTCATATATGGTCTTTGTTATGTTGAGGAAAGTTCCCTCTATGCCTACTTTCTGCAGGGTTTTTATCATAAATGGGTGTTGAATTTTGTCGAAAGCTTTCTCTGCATCTATTGAGATGATCATATGGTTTTTCTCCTTCAATTTGTTAATGTGGTTTATCACATTGATAGATTTGCGTATATTGAAGAATCCTTGCATTCCTGGAATAAACCCCACTTGATCATGGTGTATGATCCTTTTAATGTGTTGTTGGATTCTGTTTGCTAGTATTTTGTGGAGTATTTTTGTATCTATATTACTCAGCAATATTGGTCTGTAATCTTCTTTTCTTGTAGCATCCTTGTCTGGTTTTGGTATCAGGATGATGGTGGCCTTGTAGAATGAGTATGGGAGTGTTCCTTCCTCTGCAATTTTTTGGAGTTTGAGAAGAATGGGTGTTAATTCTTCTCTGAATGTTTGATAGAATTTAGCTGTGAAGCCATCTGGTTCTGGACTTTTGTTTGTTGGAAAATTTTTGATCAGAGTTTCAATTTCATTACTTGTGATCGGTCTGTTCATATTTTCTATTTCTTCCTGGTTCAGTCTTGAAAGGTTAAACCTTTCTAAGAATTTGTCCATTTCTTCCAGGTTGTCCATTTTATTGGCATAGAGTTGCTTGTAGTAGTCTCTTAGGATGCTTTGTATTTCTGCGGTGTCTGTTGTAACTTCTCCTTTTTCATTTCTAGTTTTATTGATTGAGTCCTCTCCCTCTTTTTCTTGATGAGTCTGGCTAAAGGTTTATCAATTTTGCTTCTCAGTGAGCCAGCTTTTAGTTTTATTGATCTTTGGTATTGTTTTTCTTTTGTTTCTATTTCATTTATTTCTGCTCTGATCTTTATGATTTCTTTCCATCTACTAACTTGGAGTTTTGTTTGTTCTTCTTTCTCTAGTTCCTTTAGGTGTAAGGTTAGATTGTTTATTTGAGATTTTTCTTGTTTCTTGAGGTAGGTTTGTATAGCTATAAACTTCCCTCTTAGAACTGCTTTTGCTGCATCTCATAGGTTTTGGATCATCATGTTTTCGTTGTCATTTGTCTCTAGGTATTTTTTGATTTCCTCCTTGATTTCTTCAGTGACCTCTTGGTTATTTAGTAACGTATTGTTTAGCCTCCATGTGTTTGTGTTTTTTATGTTTTTTTCCCTGTTATTCATTTCTAATCTCATAGCGTTTTGGTCAGAAAAGGTGCTTGATATGATTTCCATTTTCTTAAATTTACCAAGGCTTGATTTGTGACCCAGGGTGTGATCTATCCTAGAGAATGTTCCATGTGCACTTGAGAAGAAAGTGTAATCTGCTGTTTTCGGATGGAATGTCCCATAAATATCAATTAAATCTATTTGGTCTATTGTGTCATTTTAAGCTTGTGTTTCCTTATTAATTTTCTGTCTGGATGATCTGTCCATTGGTGTAAGTGAGGTGTTAAAGTCCCCCACTACCACCGTTTTACTGTCAATTTCCTCTTTTATAGGTGTTAGCATTTGCCTTACGTACTGAAGTGCTCCTATGTTGGGTGCATATATATTTATAATTGTTGTATCTTCTTCTTGGATTGATCCCTTGATCATTATGTAGTGTCCTTCTTTGTCTCTTGCAACATTCTTTATTTTAAAGTCTCTTTTATCTGATATGAGTATTGCTACTCCAGCTTTCTTTTGATTTCCATTTGCATGGAATATCTTTTTCCATCCCCTCACTTTCAGACTATATGTGTTCCTAGGTATGAAGTGGGTCCCTTGTAGACAGCATATATATGGGTCTTGTTTTTGTATCCATTCAGCGAGCCTGTGTCCTTTGGTTGGAGCATTTAATCCATTCACATTTAAGGTAATTATCCACATGTATGTTGCTGTCACCATTTTCTTAATTGTTTCTGCATTTGTTTTTGTAAGTCCTCTTCTTGTCTTGTGTTTCCCACTTAGAGAAGTTTCTTTAGCATTTGTGGGGCTGAGTTCCCTCCCTGTTGATTGTTTTGCCTGAGGAACCCAGCACTGGAGGCTACAGGCTCTTTGGTGGGGCTCATGGCAGCCCTGAGGAGGGCTCCTGCCAAGGAGCACTTCCGGGAACTTCTTCTGCCAGTGTCCTTGCCCTCATGGTGAGACAAAGCCACCCCCCACCTCTGCAGGAGACCCTCCAACACTAGCAGGTAGGTCTGGTTCAGTCTCCTATGGGGTCACTGCTCCTTCCCCCTGGGTCCTGATGTGCACACTACTTTGTGTGCCCTCCAAGAGTGGAGTCTCTGTTTCCCCCAGTCCTGTCGAAGTCCTGCAATCAAATCCCGCTAGGCTTCAAAGTCTGAAGTCTGTCTCATATGCTTTCATTACCAGACTAGTTCCAACAATAATATTTGTCCATATAGGCAAAGAAATAGTTATTTCAAACTGACATTGGATCACCCTTCAAACCCTTAAATTAACACTTAGCTGCAAAATAGATTACTTCTCAATAATATTCACATCAGTAGCATTATTTGTTACGTGGTCCATTATGGAGTTCTCAATATGATACATACACTCAGATCCCTACATTAACTGGTTCTTCAAAGGAATCTGGGAACTCCTCCTCCTTTTGCTGGACCCCCAGGTTGGGAAGCCTGACGTGGGGCTCAGAACCTTCACTCCAGTGGGTGGGCTTCTGTGGTATGACTGTTCTCCGGTTTTTGAGACACCTACCCAGCAGTTATGGGATTTGATTTTACTGTGATTGCGCCCCTCCTACAGTCTCATTGTGGCTTCTCCTTTGTCTTTGGATGTGGGGTATCTTTTCTGGTGAGTTCCAGTGTCTTCCTGTTGATGACTGTTCAGCAGTTAATTGTGATTCTGGTGCTTTTGCAAGAGGGAGTGCTCGCACGTCCTTCAATTCTGCCATCTTGACCCAATCTCCCCGAAATATTTTCTAATATAAGTAACCTGGTCAAACCCACTTCCAAAGAAGGATAAGGTAAATCACCCCAATCAAGACCTATCGCAGCCTTCACAAGTGTGAGCTACAGAAGCTGCTACTCTAAGGACACGAAGAGTTATAGTGACTGACGCAGAACCACAGGCACTAGAAGCTTGCCTTTCTCTATGCAGTAGAGCATGGGCAGCAAATTCCAGTGATTTCAGGGAGTGAGTGGAAAAGGTGAGTGAGTGAAGCAGGATGAATGGGACTGTAATTGACCTCTTAAATGGTAGCATCCAGTTGGCTCAGGAGATTGCTGCTTTTGGAGAATGCAGTTACGAATTCCCCATCCCTTTAATTTTTCAAGAGTAGTTAAGGATTTGGATTTTTATGTGAATTCTCCTTATTTTTCATTTGACGCTTTATAAACTTTATTTTTCAACTGAAATACTCTACCTTTCCATCCATTTTGTCCATCTTTTCCTTTATTTTCCTTAAAACTGTATTATACTTATGTGACGTCCTTACCTGGGAACTACAACATGAGAATCACCTTGGGGAATACCTCTATTGGCTGATTTTAGCTCTTATGTCACTTTTTCCTGCTCCTTAGAATGTCTAGTAATCTTTAATACATCTGAATGACACATTGCAGAGGCTCAGGATAATATCTTTCCAAAGTTTTTGTGTTATTTTCACCTACGTAACAGTTAAATTATCAGTGTATGATCTTGATCTTATCAAGGCATACTTTTATTGCAGCTTTGTTTTAGTTTTGCCTTTACTTGTAAAGCATGGGCTCTATACTCTCAACTAGATGCTTTGTGGACCACAGTCTGGGCTCAAAGTCCAACATCTTATCCCTGCATTATTTATTCTCTGGAATACCTGCAGACTTGTCAGCCTTCCAAAAGATGCTCTCTGCCACTTCTGGTCCTGATCTCCTAATCAGCAAGGGAACTTACCTTGATAAAGTTTATTTAAGCCATGTAGGTTTCATCCAAAACCCAATTTTAATCAAATATTGGGACTGGAATTTGTGTTTATTCAGGACATGCTTACTCCTCGTTCACACCGTCGAGGAGGTGCCCTAGGGCTCAAGGGAAATACGCAGGCAGAATCCTGGGGCTCACTTGTCAAGGCTCCCCCTTCTCCAACACCCTGTCCCTCATATTCCAGCTGTCTTAGGATCCTGAACACTGATCCCTGCCGGTGCTGCCCAGGGAGAAGCCACCTCCTTGGGCTGCAGCCAGAAAAATGACCTTAGTGAAAAAAGAAGAGGTGAAGGTGGGACTCAGCTCTAGTACCTCCCCTCTCAAGGATGGCAGCCCTCACATGATTGCTGTTTAATGCCTGCAAACAGTTGTTTTATATATTTTGGTGGTTTCCTTTGATAAGTTGTAAAATGTGCTTTCCCAAGAAGAGATTATCTCAGATTTACAGCGATTTATAGCAGTATCAAGACCATTTACTCCCTCACAGCCAGCACAGAAGGTTCAACTCTCTTCATTTTTAAATGTTGGCAACAAATTCTTCTCTTTTTTTAAAATCACTGAGTGGTCTTTTAAACATATGAACTTAATTATGTGTACAAACTCACGCATAATAAGAGAAATACTAACTCAAACGACCCCAATATACCATTTTTCATCTACACATTTAGCAAAAGTACAAATCTGATAAATACACTTGTTTGGAGAGACTTTGTGAAAGCAGGTAGCTTCATGTATTGCCAGTGGGAATGTCAATTGATATCATCCCTACAGAAGGCAACATGCAATATGAATCTATTCCACTTCTGGGAATTTATCCTACACATATATTTGCACACATGCAAAATGGCAGAGGTACAATGGTGTCTTGTGTTAATTTGCATTTTTTGGCTACCTAGTGAGGTTACTTACCTTTTCATAGGATTTGACCATTTTTCTGTTTCTCTTGCTTATCAGTCTGTAGGAGTTATTTTTGTTTGTTTTGTTTTTTTGCATATTCGACAAATTGATCCTTTTGCAGCACTAGTATTAAGTATTCTCTCCCTATCTAGCATTTGCCATGTTTATGGTGGATTTTTTTTTAAGGTGAACAAAAACTTGAATTTTTAATGAAACCAAATTGGTCAATGTTTGCCTATAAGCCTTTGGGGCTTATAGGTCCCTTTCTGGCTTAAGAAAGCCTCTCTTTCCTGGAGTATATACCTATATTCTCCTAGCTTCTCTCTTACTATTTTCTGGTTTTATTTTTTTTATATTCACCTTATGACAGACTAATTCATGTTAAAGTAATTTAAATTAGCTCAGAATAGCTAATATGAGTGGTTTCCTCTCATAGCCAACTTTCTTAGTCCAGCAACAGTTGATTAAATACTTCAGTTCTGTGCTGTCTTCTTTCACTACCATGTTTACTACCATCAGAGCACCAGCTAAAGGCAAGCTGCCAGCTCACTCTGAGATAAGTATTTTCCTAGACTACACATTATCTAGGCTAGAAAATAGAGTGAAGTGTTTTAGTTTGAAAGGCTTTTCAACTAAAGATCCTGCTGAGCTTACGGCTTCATCTGGAAGCAAGAGTAAAGGAAGAGAGTTAATGCCAGTGATGGATTTAATTAAATGAAACATTTGATCCTACCAACGAGAACTAGAAAACAAGGTTTTATAAAAAGAATTGAAAAAAAAAATTGAGAGTTGTCACCATCTCTGAGTATGAAAGACTGAGACAAAGAGAGCTCAAAACAGAGAGATTTATGGCATCACTTTGACATGGGAAGAGATCTGTGTACACAGTCAGTTGCCAGTAATTCTTGAACTGGATACTAAAGCTATATTGCTTTGGATGGTATTCCAAGACCTACCAGTATGGGGATGGCACCAGCTGAGATGGACAACATATTTTTAAAGTGTGTGTGTGTGTGTGTGTGTGTGTGTGTGTGTGTGTGTGTGAGAGAGATACATTTAAATATGTAAATTTGATAGAGACTAGCCAAAATGAGATGCAGACCAGAACCTATAAGGCATCATTTCCCATCCTCTAAAGCACTGTAAAAAGTGACTGGGGACACTGCATCTAACTCTGACCCACATGGGTAGTAAGTGGTAGTGATGAAGTAACAATGCAGGTGAGCCTGACACTTTTCACCACAATAATGTTGATGATATTGATGCTGACAATGTCAACAAAACTGTAGTACGAATGAAAAACAGCCATTCATCTGGTCTGAAGAGATATCTTGACTTCCTGAGCTAAGAGATAATCTTTTCTTGGGAAAGCACACGTTACAACTTATCAAAGGAAACCAACAAGTTTCATGGAAAAAAAAACATGAAAATGTATCTTATTTCTCTGATTGTGAGAAGTTATTTTAAAAAGTAATCTAAAGCAAACCAATTTGTAGAAAATAAATATATTAACCAGATGACCATCTTCATTTTAGGGCATGAAAACCAGCACATTAATACAATCACAAGTGCAAGATGTTCTTTAAATAAAGGAAACAAAACATAAATGTCCTTAGAGTTATGTGAAGAGTACTTACTGGAAACCTAACTACAGTGACATCTGTCTTTGTGGCCTCAACCAGGAAATCCATCCAGAAGTCCACAAGTTCCTGCTTGGCCACGGGCTGTTCTGAAGTCAGTTTCACAAAATGCTTATATATCAAAATTGTCTCTACAATAGACTTGAGGTACCTAAAAAAATCAAAAGATATAAGACACATAATAGGCAAATGTAGAACCACCTGTTCCATCTATCCCAGTTTTACTCTGTAAATGTAATTTAAATATGGCATTAATAATTATGCATGCCAAGTCACTAAACTTTATTATTTGTTATATGTCATGTACTATCACATGTTATCTCACTTAAATCTCACAAAAATTCAGTAAAGTAGGCCATTTTACCTCCATTGTAAAGATGAGGAAACAGGTTTAGACAGCTTGAGTAACTTGGACTGAACAATACACCTACTTAAAACATGACTTTTAAAGTAATGCCTATTCTATTCAAGAAAGTGGTTAATGCATTTGCTTTAAAATATGCTCCCTTGAGAAAGCTTTTCTAAGTAGACCGATCATAAGGGATATTATTTTGCTCTAAAGTAACTCAGCTCATATATATCATACAAATATCCTCAAACCTTAAGACAGATGGTGCCTCAAAGGAAAAAGTCAGGAAAAAATGAGGAGCAAGATAATTATATGAGATAATGGGTAAGCAAGCACTTTGTAAACTATAGACATGGAAGTTAACATTAAGCTAATGGAAACAAAGCATTGTTTTGTGGTTGTTATTACTATTGCATAAAATAACGTCTGTTTTTTTGTCAACAGAGGCCAAGACACCTCAGACCAAAGCTCTTTATAACCATGCTTCAGTCTCCTCTTCGGCCATCATCGGAATGGTCACATAAAGAAATAACCAACTTGACTGCATGTAAATGTGTACATTTATTGGTTCAGTTATCTTCATGCCATTTGCTGAACGCCTGCCGTCGACATTGCTACTGACAGTACAGCCCTGTCCTCAAGCTGCACATGGTGTTGAGGAGACAGAAATGTAACAGGTATTATAGCACCATGAAATAAATGCCCACAGAGCTGTAACTCACAGAGATACGACTAACAAAAGTCATACAGTCAGTATCAATAGAGATATGACTGAAGAACGACGGAAACACGAAAGAAGAAAATTTCCGGAGATGAAAGAATCACAGTGTATGTAACAGCATCCACCATCGTCTCTCTGGGTGTGGGGAAGGGTTTTAGGCCAGCATGTGATTTCTGAGCTGATGTGATTTGCGAGTGTTCCCCAGGTGGAGAAGAGGGCTGGAAGACGATGCTCAGTGTGTGCTGAGACACAATGGCATGACATCAGAAACTGGCATGTTCAGAGTAAATAGAGAGCAGCATAAACCTAGGGGTGTGACAAGAGCTGAGGTTTAATGACTAAGGGAAAATCTTGTTTGCCACGCCAAGGAGGTGGACTTTATCCCTTAGGCTGTGAGGAGTCATTAATCTACGCTGATTTAAAGATTTCAGTGGAGGGGAAGGGTCAAACATGCATTTTAGAAAGATCACTATGAGAGCAATGCTGGGGAGGATTTGCTAATAAAGGAGATCTGAATGTGAGGAAATGTTTTAAGAAGCCATGAAGGTCTACCATGGTGGGAATTTCCTCAAATGGTCCCTCTGATGAAAAGAAGTCAGTGGCCTGAGCTCTGAGTGCTCTGAGCTTTTCTTGATATCACAGTTAACCTTTAAAAGTCTTTACAGCTAATGGTCAATCATTACATGTGATGCACGATAAAATTAGCATTCAAAAACAGTCCTGGGCTTCCCTGGGGGCGCAGTGGTTGAGAGTCCGCCTGCCGATGCAGGGGACACGGGTTCGTGCCCCGGTCTGGGAAGATCCCACATGCCGTGGAGCGGCTGGGCCCGTGAGCCATGGCCGCTGAGCCTGCGCGTCCGGAGCCTGTGCTCCGCAACGGGAGAGGCCACAACAGTGAGAGGCCCGTGTACCGCAAAAAAAAAAAAACAAAAAAAAAACAGTCCTAAATGCAGATGGAATTTTGTTTTCATCTCTCCAGTTACCACATCCATAGTGATGAGACCTGGGTACATCCCAAGAAAAATCTGAAATTAGAAAAACACACATAATATAGGAAACATCTAAATGTGTCAGTAAACCCTGAGTAAAAAGAAGTGAAAATCAAGAATGAGAATTCCAAAAGTGAGATTAGATCACGAAGGAAACAAAGGGCACGTGTTTGCAGCAGGGGCTGGGAAGGCTGAGATGGAAGCTTGTGAATCTGCTGATTAGAGTTGCAGGTGTAAAATTCGAGGCCTTTGCATGATTCAAGTGGGTGACACTGCCCAACCTAGGCTAGCAGGTTGGTCAGTGTGATGGAAAAGCTAAGCTTGGTGGCTGGTGGACATACCTGTGTCCAAAGCCATCAGAACCTACATATAACACATTTTATTTACGAGCATCAATCACTTTTTCCTCTAGATTCTGCATTTTATTCTCTAAGCAAATAAAATCCCCTAATTGTCAGTTCAACAGATTTAACAATTTAGAAACAAGTGATAGGAGCTTTTATCAAAAATAACTGTACGAACACCTAACAATTTACTATTACCATGCAGGTGTCTTCAGTTTAAAAAGCTTTTCAGATGCTTGAATGACTCTCAAGTGGTCATTGGCCAGGACACTTGCTCCCAGGAAAAATCCAACTTCCCAGTAGCTCTGGAGCTTTTCCAAGTTTCCCTTTTTACCAAGAAGGCTACTGAGCTTCACCCCTAGAAGATAAAAAGGAAGAATAACTTTACAACACATGGCAGGCAGGCAGAGCTGACGTTTTATTAAAAAGCAAAACTAAGCTTTCATTCCTCCTTTCAGATTAAAATAGTTTTGTTGAGTTTCTGATTCTAAAAAGGGCTTAAGTTCACTGTAAAAAAAAAAAGCAGACTAATCAGAAAGGTACACAGAAGCAAGTGAAAATTTCCCTCAATTTGAAAACCACAAAATAACTGTCAGTGTCACACTGATGTACATCATTCTAGAATTTTTATATATGCATATATGCATAAATGAAAAGATGATAACACTCAACCTCTTGCTGTGTAACCTTCTTTCCCTTACTATATCATGGATTCTTTAATTACTTGAAAGGGAAATACACAGAAATTCTATCCATCAGGTGAAGTATAAATGTATACAGCATATATAGTTTACAAGAGTAAAATGCTATAATAATTATGCAAAAACACTTATACACTTACAAAGTTAAAGAAATAAGGAAACTGACAAATAACACTGTCTTGAATACTGTGGCTTTGTAACAAGACTTGAAATCAGGTCATGTAAATCCTCCAACTTTGTTCTTTTTTAACATTGTTTTGTTACTTCTGGGTTCTTTGCATTTCATTCTAACTTTTTATCTCTACTCTACCTTGTATTATTTTTGCATTTGGAAGGATTTGTTTGCTTAAAAATATATATATCTCTGTAGAATTGCCACTAACATCCATAACATATGACAGGAAAGTTACTAAATGTCAGGAAGGTTATCTGAGATTTGGGAGTAAGGTAAAAATGTGGAACATGTCATTTCAATATCATATGCAGGCATAAGGCCACTCTAGGACTGTCCGGGGAAAGTGTAGCTAAGTTCATCTCACTATTTATTAACGATCTTAGAGAAGTTTACCTGTTAACTTGTATAATATGTTTTTGTTCAGGAGAGATGTAAATAATTTCTGCCTACTTAAACAGTGAATCCCTAAGATTTATAACCTGTTGGACATAAACAAGCTTTTTAAAACAATCAAACTTGGATATCTGATTCTAACATTTCTTTCTTCAATTATGAATACCCTAGCTTCTTAAATAAACTTTAAACGGGACATAGCCTCTTACTGTTTCCATGTTAACTGAATTAAATAGAATAATATTTTATATTTTCTGAGAGTCATAAATTTATCTTTTTTGAAAATTATACTTTAACAAAACAAAACAGCCTTTAAAAACCTTTATGCTGGGCTTCCCTGGTGGCGCAGTGGTTGAGAGTCCGCCTGCCGATGCAGGGGACACGGGATCGTGCCCCAGTCTGGGAAGATCCCACATGCCATGGAGTGGCTGGGCCTGTGAGCCATGGCCACTGAGCCTGCGCGTCCGGAGCCTGTGCTCCGCAACGGGAGAGGCCACAACAGTGAAAGGCCCGCATACCGCAAAAAAACAAAACAAAGAAAACCCCACAAACTTTATGCTGCTTTTTATCATATAATTCCACTTAAGCCAAGAAACTTCTAGGAAGAAGTCCATCTGGGAATTCTTCACATTTTGAGATGATAAATTAAAAAGAACGGCTTTGCCACCTTAAAATTTCATGAAATGAGAAAAATTACACGTGTGTATGCAACAACATCCATGATCTCCTATCTGGACATAAAAAATACAACAAATACAAATGGAAGAAGAAAGTGCAGGGGGGAAATCAGACACTAAAAATGTGTCTCTATCAACCTCAGTTGAAAATGAATTCTCTTTTTTGTGTCATACTTGGGAACAATGAATGCAGAACTGATCTAGCGCCAAACCATTTAAACATTTAAATAGGGACTATGAAAGTGTTTAATAGTGAAATTACAATATTAGTTTTAAAATAAAATTTCAGGTTTATTCATGCTTCCCAGAAGTTCATTCTATGAGGGTGATATTAACGTTAGCCTTGGCATAAATTTGTCACATGATTGTTACCCTAAGCCATTCAGCATTCAGACAAAAATTTTTTTTTTTAATGGCAAATAGTATTTTACTATATGGATGCGTCATTTTAATTTCCCTAAATGCAGATGGTGGCTGCTTTTTATTACTATAAACATTCTTATACACGTCGCTTTGTGCGCTTGTTCAATTACTTCTTTGTAATAAAGTCCTAAACCTGGACTTGTTAGGGACAGAAGATATGCCCATTTTAAGTGCTGATATTACGGACACTATCATGTCCTTTCATCTTTGCCAATATGATGGAGGAAAAAGGAAACACTGTCTTTTTAAACCACTTATTTCACATTCACCATATCAGGTGGCACACGTCCAGCCATCCCACCATTAGGGATGCTGGTTGGATCACTGACAGCTGGATCCCTCGAGGGAATATATACAATGAATTGTATGGGAACGTTTGTTCCTTTGTTATTAACAAGCAATCTGTGGGTGAGCTTTGGTATCATGTAAATATGGCAAATGAAAATTTAAAAAAATAAGCATCTTAATGGTTTTAGTTCTAATTGATGATCCTTGTCAGAACCATTATTTTAATATCACTAGCATTATCAACTTTATCATTCCTTCTACTTTATTAGCTAGCATTCTTTTGAAGAATACATTCTCCTGAAGAATATACAGTTAGTATGTAGCATGTCTTAAGAAGAGCTTTACCTCCTCAACTGGATGAACTATAGTATCCCTTTGAAAGGAAGGGAAAGTACTGAGTTTTTTTCCTTATAATTTTCAATTTTCTAAGAATTTGGTCACTTCCATAGATGGCAAGTGAGTTGTTTTGTGGTTGGTGACGCGTTTTGTTTTAGTTTTGATTTCTTTTTCTTGATTATCCTTTTAGACTCATGGATTTTTATATTCAGTAATACAAATTTTATTTTAATAGCTCCCTGAAAATAAGATTCAAATAGCGGTTTGTCTCAGTTCCAATCACACTGTTCTTTTATTACATCATCATCTCATAAAGTGTCTCATGGTTGAAAAATTCCACAGAAGATGGGAGAATCATCTTTTATTTAGCTGAAGTTTGAATATTAATTTTAAGGCTTGTGAAGCTGAAAAAAGGATAAAGATGTAAGAAGCGGTACTGTGTTTTTAAATCCTAGTTCTAAATAGTACAAACATCAGTGATTATTCAAAAACTGGGGAATTAAAACACAGATCATGAAGCAATTAGTCATAACCTCAAACAAACACACAACTAGAATTAAGAGTCTTTGGGCAACAGATTATGACAGCTAAGAACTGTCCTTACATTAGAGTTCTTAAAGTTACGATGATATGTTTGGAAAGCCTCAGATTTAGTGATCTTCTTATGACATCTTAATCTTTAACTGCTTATCATTTATGAATAAATCAAATTGCAAAATACAACTAAAGAAAAGATTTTATAAATTAAAGTCTGATTACTATCAGAACTCAGGAACTCAGAATAATTTGTATATTTGCGGGGGACCAATAATAAAAAAAGTGGGAGAAGATATAAATTACTAAAAATTTTGATTAAAAAGAGAATGCAACTTATATTTTTAAATATGCCAGATATGTTATCAATCTTTTTTTATTACATACTATTACTAATAAAATTATTATATTAAAATATTCATTTATTTAGTCAAACTATTTTCCTTGAAAATCCCTTTAACTCTATTTTACCATATAAATATTAACTTTAGGTCAACCTATGTTGGTTAGCATAATTTGTGATTGAGTAGAATCTAAATTAGTGAGTTTTAATTGCCTTTTAGTTTTTAAGGACATATAATTTAGAGTGTATATCACAGTATTTTAGAAGCCTAAAACTTAGCTCTTATGGGAACTAAAAATTTATTGTCAAGTCAGATTTTAAGTCTGTGTATGTTTTGCAATTTCCAAAATTAAAAATTCAACTTCAAATGCTTTCAAATGTTTGTTCAACATGTATTATGAATCAGCTCTTCTTGGAAAAAATTGAAGTGTGTTTCCTTTACAAAGTTACATTAATCACAGTTCCTCAAACCTCAGAGTGCCGACCATCCTTTTTCTTTCCCCCAGCTTTTGAAAGGTATAATTGACATAGCACTGTGTAAGTTTAAGGCGCACAATGTGTTGATTTGATACACTTATATCTGGCAAAATGATCACACTGTAGCCTTAGCTCACACCTCCAACATGTCATATAATTTCCACTTCTTTTTTGTGGTGAGAACATTTAAGATCTACTGACCATTTTAATCTACATTTAACTTAAAAATGAGAATTTAGAATAGGTACATTTCAAACCACTATGTTACTGCTCTACTTACACATGCAAATCAGTGTCAAATTCTGTGATGATCTGCACGCTTCAACCTCAAGTTCAAGAACAGAGCAATACAAATCATTTTTAGATCACTGATGCATAAGGAGTTTTGGCTAGTGTAGAGTTTTTTAAATAACCTTAGATGCAGAATTTTATTATAATTATAATTTAATTATAATAAATAATTATTTATAATAAAATAATTATATTTATGAAAAGTGTATATTTTACTGATTTCATTTTCCAACTAAAAATATTATTTCAAATAAAACTTTGTGCATTGAATACCACTGCAATCCAGCAGCAACAACCATTGTATCATTCTTTTAGTCTGCGTCTTTTAAAACGTACTTAATACTCAAACGTTACTTGCCTCAAAGATTTCCCAGAACATCATATAAGGCCATTGTATTAGTCTTTCCCAAATAATGTAAAAAAAAGTCCAGGGCTCATTTTTTCTTATGACAAATTAAACAAAACATTTCTCCAGTTAAAAATCTTAAAGGAAAAGTTTCTTCTACAATTCATAGCTTAACTAAGATAAATTTTTTTCCTCTACGAAAAATATGGCAAACTATTTCTATGTCTGTAGTAAAAACTCCTGCAAGAGTTGTAAAGGGTCTCTGAAAGAGAGGGGTTAGACACTCAAAAGAGAGCAAAATCTGATTACCTTAGATAGTATTCAATATCTAGAACCTTAAAAAATGTTATCAAAGCCAGAACCAAGGAAATCACACAGAATTTGTTCACTGAGATATCCTAATCTTCAAAAATTCCAAAGAAGGGTCAGCATATGAGACAATGACCACTGATAAAAGGGAAAAAAGCACATTCTGTCAATGGCTACAATTCAGAGATGGTCTCTGAGGAGACCAGTCACTGCCAAGACTGCCATCTGCTTGACCTGTTGTTCTAGGGGTTTGGGAGGCTCCACCTCCGACAAAACTGAAATCATACGGGCAGGTGTACAAGAAACAGAAACAGGAAATATCAGAGTTTCCTTCCTCCCTTTCTTTCTTTCTTTCTTTCAGCCCCAGGAAAGCAAAATCAATCTAAGATAGGAAACTTCCCTGATGTTCCACAAAACACTACCTTATTTGGCAGTTGAGGGCTGAATGCAGAGCCCATATTTTTAATTAGTTTGAGCTGGAATTAAAAATATCAGGTAAAATAAACTAAAAACTGAACTACAACCCAGTGTCAGGATTTTGCACAACAATATGAAACATTAAATAAGGAGATGTAATTTGTTTTTTAGGAAGTCAGATGGGACAGAAAGCAAAGGGACTATCTATCAAAGATTCTTTTTCTTTGTATCGCTCGGTACAGTTTCTTGATTTCCATGGAAAGCGTCAAGCTGTAATTACCAACTTTTCGGAGCTCAAAGGAAGATTCGAACTGGTGCCCAGATGCCAGGAGGAGGACCGCATAATTAATTCCTGACTGTAGTGTTGGCTCAGATTCAAATGCCTTTTTGAACCTATAAAAAAACACACACACACACACACAAATGTACAAGTTTACTTTTTCAGTCATGAAAGTTTGAGTTTGCAATAGCTTCTGTTTGCATAACTCCAAGGCCCGAGCAAGTAAAAATATTCCACGGCTTTCACCCCAGAATCTAGTGTGCTATTAGGATTTAATGCTTAAGTGACTGTATACCCTCACCCTCAGCAACATGGCATTCCCCTCACTTACCTCAGCCTCATCATAGCATCTCCAGTCTTTAAAAAAATCCTCTCTTCAAAGTCTTCCAGAAATGTGAGAGAGCGTGTGTGTGTGCGCAAACAGTGAAAATTTAAAGATAAGAACCCTGTACATATTTTAAGTAGTTTTTAAAAGATTCAAAAATACACAAAGCAAATATATATATATATATATATATACACACAAAACAATGAGGAAGATCATTCATGTAACATACTGAAACAATCACTTCCATAAGAGTGATATAGAAATGCAATAAAGAATGTCAGCTGCAGTAAGAAATTAAGGAAAACAGAGATTGTGCCTGTGCATATACTAATTTTGGCTCAAAGAGAATGAGAACACTTTTCCGAATATGCATGAAACTGAATATCAACCTTTCAAAACGTTTCACAATTTGAGAAGACTTCAGTGTTTGTACATCCCCTGTATTTTCAAGGTAACACTTCCTAGGTTCCATTCAAGGGTCTCCTCACATACGTCATTTAACAGGCAACAATATTCAATATTATTTCATTTAAGAGCATGAAGAAGAACAAAATTAAAATAAATGCCCTAGTGACTAACAGAAACTGAGCCAAACATGAAAAATGAAATAGCTATTTAAAAAAATCAGATCAAGGAAAATATAAAGACTAAATACCTAATGAATAACCATTTAACGATACAAAAAAAAAGGATACCTAGGGAAAAACACATTAAAATTCCAAGATAGAGGCATTCTTATTAAAATCATTAACTGTGAAACTGAAAGGTGTGAATTGCCAAAATGGCAGCCAGCACAATAACGTACATTAGAGTATATTCTTGGCTTTTATATACACCTGAAGTTTTCCATAATTTAAAATGGTAAGGTAAACTTCAGAAGAAAAGTACATCTCTTCTGAATATTGAGAATCATGTGCCCTTTTTAAGGGTCTTACTTTTTAAGCAAAACAAGTGTCTCTGAAAGGAAACAAAAACCAAATAACTATTAATCTTAACTAGTTGGCTCGAATAGTTATGTATGTGAAATAAGAAAAAAATATTTCCAACTGCATCACTGTTGCTGATTAAAAAGCATTTTTATCTCTCCAGAAGTACAGTTGTTTCCCAAATCTAAAATGGAAAAAGCATGCACCCAGACTGCTGATATCCAAAGCAGGTCATATCAAGGAAAGACATGATTTGTAAGTCTTAGACTCATATAAGACCCAAAGGTCTTTGTGTTTGTTCAGAGGCAAGTAGAAGGTCCCAGCAAAAAAAGATATAGGAGAAGAGAGGAGTTAATACCTTTCTTTCTACCAATACTTTATAGTTTCCACAAATTCATATCAAGATACATAATATTTTTCAACAAATAAATTCTTTCATTTCTCCTGAAAGAAAAGAACATGGAATAGTTCTCTTCAACATATTCAAAGGAAGATGCAGAAAGCAAGATAACACCAAACCAACCAATAAATATTGACTAAGTGCTTCCTATGTGTCAAACTAACCAAAATGAACAGTTGGGCTTATAGCTGTTTTTCTGTTACCATGAACAATACATTTAAGAATATTTTAACCAAAATATAGATGCAATAAATTAATAATTTATACTTTTTATGGCTCACAGAACTCCATAATAATAAGCTGGGTATCAAGGAGAAAGTCTTAAGGAAGTGGAAATTCTCACACACTGTAAAAGTACATTAGTATAGTATTTCTCGGCAGAAATTTGCCAATACCTATCAAAAATTGTAAAATATTTAAAAAAGCAATTCATACCTATTGACACAAGATTTCCATATCTATGGGTTTATACTAAGAAAAAACATTAAATACGTAATCAGAAATTTTGTTACAAGAATATTTGTTACAAAATGAAACAGTACTTCCTAAGTTTCCCACAATATTATAAAATGGAATATGGAATAAAATGTATTCCGAATGTTGGAAAGCTATGTAACTGTTTAAATTAGAAGAATAGTCAATGTCAGGGGAAAACCTGAGTTTCTAGGTAAGATATAATAGTCTACTTGGGAGCCATCACTCCTGCTACAACAACTAGGTGGGAAAAAGGATACACATCAAAAACATATTTTTATAGATGCTGGAGATCTATGGAAGCAACAGCATAACAAAATCACTGAAATAAAATTCCGAACAGGGAAGTGTCCTACCAAGGAGAGCTGAATTGCTTTTGTCGCTATAGGGGCATTTGCTGATTCCAACCATAATATTAAGCGTAGGCTTGGCACAGGCAGAGAAACTCTACCTATTTGAAACGCTACCAGGGAAAAGAGAAACAAGTGGATTTCCTGATAGTTGCATGGGATGGCATGACAGGGTGAAACCTGGAGGAACCGCAAATGTGCAGCCGGTTTTCTCCACAGGACATTTGTTGAATGCTGACTATATGAGCAGTTGGGGATGAGGTATGGCTGGAATGGCAGTGAAATATGAAGTCCAGCAGTACTTAGGAGTGAAGTGTTACTTGAGGGAGAGGCTGCAACAAATAGATGGCAATCTCCTCCAAAGCCTGGAGCTGTATAAGAGAATAAGCAGTCAAACTCAAAACCCCAAAGGGCAGTTACAAAATCTTCCACAGTACTTAAGGGATAAGAAGATAGAACCCTGCTTGGCTCTCAATCAAAAGCTGAGGGCGGTCACATCCAGGAAGCAGGAACAAAACAGAGACAGACAGGGTCAAATAAAACTGAAACCCAGGATGGCGGAGTAGAAGGACGTACTCTCACTCCCTCTTGTGAGAACACCAGAATCACAACTAGCTGCTGGACAATCATCTACAGGAAGACACTGGAACTCACCAAAAAAGATACCTCAAATCCAAAGACAAAGGAGAAGCCACAATGAGACAGCAGGAGGGGCGCAATCACAGTAAGATCAAATCCCATAACTGCTGGGTGGGTGACTCACAGACTGGAGAACACTTATACCACAGAAGTCCACCCACTGGAGTGAAGGCACCCCAACCTGGGGCTCCAGCAACGGGGAGAGAAATTCCTAGAGAATCAGACTTTGAAGGTTACTGGGATTTGACTGCAGGACTTTGACAGGACTGGGGGAAACAGAGACTGCACTCTTGGAGGGCACACACAAAGTAGTGTGTGCATCGGGACCCAGGGGAAGGAGCAGTGACCCCAGGAGAGACTGAACCAGACCTACATGCTAGTGTTGGAGGGTCTCCTGCAGAGGAGTGGGGTGGCTGTGGCTCACCATGGGGAGAAGAACACTGGCAGCAGAAGGTCTGGGAAGTACTCCTTGGCGTGAGCCCCCCCAAGAGTGTACCATTAGCCCCATCAAAGAGCCCAGGTAGGCTCCAGTGTTGGGTCGCCTCAGGCCAAACAACCAACAGGGCGGGAACCCAGCCCCACCCATCAGCAGTCAAGTGGATTAAAGTTTTACTGAGCTCTGCCCACCAGAGCAATGCCAGCTCTATCCACCACCAGTCTCTCCCATCAGGAAACTTGCACAAGCCTCTTAGGTAGCCTCATCCACCAGAGGGCAGACAGCAGAAGCAAGAAGAACTACAATCCTGCAGCCTGTGGAACAGAAACCACATTCACAGAAAGATAGACAAGATGAAAAGGCAGAGGGCTATGTATCAGATGAATGAACAAGATAAAACCCCAGAAAAACAGCTCAATAAAGTGGAGACAGGCAACCTTCCAGAAAAAGAACTCAGAATAATGATAGTGAAGATGATCCAGGACCTCGGGAAAAGAATGGAGGCAAAGATTGAGAAGATGCAAGAAATGTTTAACAAAGACCTAGAAGAATTAAAGAACAAACAAACAGAGATGAACAATACAATAACTGAAATGAAAAATACACTAGCAGACTAATTGAGACAGAAGAACCGATAAGTGACCTGTAAGACAGAACGGTGGAATTCACTGTTGAGGAACAGATAAAGAAAAAAGAATGAAAAGAAATGAAACAGCCAATGAGACCTCTGGGACAACATTAAATGCAACAACATTCACATTATAGGGGTCCCAGAAGGAGAACAGAGAGAGGAAGGACCCAAGAAAAAGGTTGAAGAGATTACAGTTGAAAACTTCCCTAACATGGGAAATGAAATAGCCAACCAAGTCCAGGAAGTGCACAGAGTCCCATACAGGATAAACCCAAGGAGAACATACCAAGACACATAGTAATCAAACTGGGAAAAATTAAAGACAAAGAAAAATTATTGAAACCATCAAGGGAAAAACGACAAATAACATACAAGGGAACTCCCATAAGGTTAACAGCTGATATCTCAGCAGAAACTCTACAAGCCAGAAGGGAGTGGCATGATATACGTAAAGTGATTAAAGGGAAGAACCTACAACCAAGATTACTCTACCCAGCAAGGATCTCATTCAGATTCCATGGAGATATCAAAAGCTTTACAGACGAGCAAAAGCTCAGAAAATTCAGCCCACCAAACCAGCTCTACAGCAAATGCTGAAGGAACTTCTCTCACTGGGAAACACAAGAGAAGAAAAGGACCTACAAAACCAAACACAAAACAATTAAGAAAATGGTGACAGCAACATACATATGGATAATTACCTTAAACGTGAATGGATTAAATGCTCCAACCAAAGACACAGGCTTGCTGAATGGATACAAAAACAAGACCCATATATATGCTGTCTACAAGAGACCCACTTCAGACCTAGGGACACATTCAGACTGAAAGTGAGGGGATGGAAAAAGATACTCCATGCAAATGAAAATCAAAAGAAAGCTGGAGTAGCAATACTCGTATCAGAAAAAATAGACGTTAAAATAAAGAATGTTGCAAGAGACAAGGAAGGACACTACATAATGATCAAGGGATCAATCCAAGAAGAAGATATAACAATTATAAATATATATGCACTCAACATAGGAGCACCTCAATATATAAGGCAACTGCTAACAGCTATAAAAGAGGAAATTGACAGTAGCACAATAATAGTGGGGGACTTTTAACACCTCACTTACACCAATGGACAGATCATCCAAAATGAAAATAAATAAGGAAACAGAAGCTTTAAATGACACAATAAACAGGATAGATTTAATTGATATTTATAGGACATTGCATCCAAAAACAGCAGTTTACACTTTCTTCTTAAGTGCTCACAGAACATTCTCCAGGATAGATCACATCTTGGGTCACAAATCAAGCCTCAGTAAATTTAAGAAAATGGAAATCATATCAAGCATCTTTTCTGACCACAACACTATGAGATTAGAAATGAATAACAGGGAAAAAAACATAAAAAATACAAACACATGGAGGCTAAACAATAAGTTACTAAATAACCAAGATCACTGAAGAAATCAAAGAGGAAATCAAAAAATACATAGAGACAAATGACAATGAAAACACGACGATCCAAAACCTGTGGGATGCAGCAAAAGCAGTTCTAAGAGGCAAGTTTATAGCTATACAAGCCTACCTCAAGAAACAAGAAAAATCTCAAATAAACAATCTAATCTCACACCTAAAGGAACTAGAGAAAGAAGAACAAACAAAACCCAAAGTTGGCAGAAGGAAAGAAATCATAAAGATCAGAGCAGAAATAAATGAAATAGAAACAAAGAAAACAATAGCAAAGATGAATAAAACTAAAAACTGGTTCTTTGAGAAGATAAACAAAATTGATAAACCATTAGCCACACTCATCAAGAAAAAGAGGGAGAGGACTCAAATTAATAAAATTAGAAATTAAAAAGGAGAAGTTACAACAGACACAGCAGAAATACAAAGCATCCTAAGACTACTATTAGCAACTCTATGCCAATAAAAAGGACAACCTAGAAGAAATGGACAAATTCTTAGAAAGGTATAACCTTCCAAGACTGAACCAGGAAGAAATAGAAAGTATGAACAGACCAATCACAAGTAATGAAATTGAAACTGTGATTAAAAATCTTCCAACAAACAAAAGTCCAGGACCAAATGGCTTCACAGGTGAATACTATAAAACATTTAGAAAAGAGCTAATACCCATCCTTCTCAAATTCTTCCCAAAAAATGTGGAGGAAGGAACACTCCCAAACTCATTCTATGAGGCCACCATTACCCTGATACCAAAACCAGACAAAGATACTACAAAAAAAGAAAATTACAGACCAATATCACTGATGAATATAGATACAAAAATCCTCAACAAAATACTAGCAAACAGAACCCAACAACACATTAAAAGGATCATAAACCATGATCAAGTGGGATTTATCCCAAGAATGCAAGGATTTTTCAATATATGCAAATCAATCAATGTGATACACCATATTAACAAATTTAAGAATAAAAACCATATGATCATATCAACAGATGCAGAAAAAGCTTTTGACAAAATTCAACACCCATTTTTGATAAAAACTATCCAGAAAGTGAGCACAGAGGGAACCTATCTCAACATAATACAGGCCATATATGACAAACCCACAGCAAACATCATTCTCAATGGTGAAAAACTGAAAGCATTTCTTCTAAGATCAGGAACAGGACAAGGATGTCCACTCTCACCACTATTATTCAACATAGTTTTGGAGGTCCTAGCCACAGCAATCAGAGAAGAAAAAGGAATAAAAGGAATCCAAACTGGAAAAGAAGAAGTAAAACTGTCACTGTTTGCAGATGACATGATAGTATACATAGAGAATCCTAAAGATGCCACCAGAAAACTACTAGAGCTAATCAATGAATTTGATAAAGTTGCAGGATACAAAATAAATGCACAGAAATCTCTTGCATTCCTATACACTAATGATGAAAAATCTGAAAGAGAAATTAAGGAAACACTCTCATGTACCACTGCAACAAAAAAGACAAAATACCTAGGAATAAACCTACCTAGGGAGACAAAAGACCTGTAAGCAGAAAACTGTAAACACTGATGAAAGAAATTAAAGATGATACCAACAGATGGAGAGATATACCACGTTCTTGGATTGGAACAGTCAATATTGTGAAAATGACTATACTACCAAAGCAATCTACAGATCCAATGCAATCCCTTTCAAATTACCAATGGTATTTTCTACAGAACTAGAACAAAAAATCTTAAAATTTGTATGGAGACACAAAAGACCCCAAACAGCCAAAGCAGTCTTGAGGGAAAAAAACGGAGCTGCAGGAATCAGACTCCCTGACTTCAGACTATACTACAAAGCTACAGTAATCAAGACAATATGGTATTGTCACAAAAACAGAAACATAGATCAATGGAACAAGATAGAAAGCCCAGAGATAAACCCACGCACCTATGGTCAAATAATCTATGACAAAGGAGGCAAGGATATATAATGGAGAAAAGACAGTCCCTTCAATAAATGGTGCTGGGAAAACTGGACAGCTTCATGTAAAAGAATGAAATTAGAACACTCCCTAACACCATACACAAAAATAAACTCAGACCTGAATGTAAGACCGGACACTATAAAACTCTTAGAGGAAAACATAGGAAGTACATAAGTACATTTGACATAAGTCACAGCAAGATCTTTTTTCATCCACCTCCTAGAATAATGGAAATAAAAACAAAAATATACAAATGGGACCTAATAAAAGCTTTTGCACAGCAAAGGAAACCACAAACAATACAAAAAGACAGCCGTCAGAATGGGAGAAACTATTTGCAAATGAATCAACAGACAAAGGATTAATCTCCAAAATATATAAACAGCTTATGCAGCTCAATATTAAGAAAACAAACAACCCAGTCCCAAAATGGGCAGAAGACCTAAATGGACATTTCTCCAAAGAAGACATAAAAATGGCCAAGAAGCACATGAAAAGCTGCTCAACATCACTAATTATTAGAGAAATGCAAATCAAAACTACAATGAGGTATCACCTCACACCAGTTAGAATGAGCATCATCAGAAAATCTACAAGCAACAAATGCTGGAGAGGGTGTGGAGAAAAGGGAACCCTCTTGCACTGTTGGTGTGAATGTAAATTGATACAGCCACTATGGAAAACAGTATAGATGTTCCTTAAAAAGCTAAAAATCGAATTACCATATGATCCAGCAATCCCACTACTGGGCATATACCCAAAGAAAACCATAATTGAAAAAGACACATGCACCCCAATGTTCATTGCAGCACTATTTACAATAGCCAGGTCATGGAAGCATCCTAAATGCCTATCGACAGACAAATGGATAAAGAAGATGTGGTACCTATATACAATGGAATATTACTCAGCCATAAAAAGGAACAAAATTGGGTCATTTGTTGAGACGTGGATGGACCTAGAGACTGTCATACAGAGTGAAGTAAGTCAGAAAGAGAAGAACAAATATCGTACATTAACACATATATGTGGAACCTAGAAAAATGGTACAGATGAACCAGTCTGCAGGGCAGAAATAGAGACACACATGTAGAGAACAAATGTACGAACACCAAGGGGGGAAAGCGGGGGTGGGGTGGTGGGGTGGTGGTGGGTGAGTTGGGAGATTAGGATTGACATGTATACACTGATGTGTATAAAATCGATGACTGATAAGAACCTGCTGTATAAAAAAATAAATTAAATAAAATTTTTTTAAAAATAAATAAAGTAATTAAAAAAAAAACCAAAACTGAAACCCCGACCAACTCAACTCAGTTGTGGTTTTTGAGGTAATCATCTTCTCACCCTGCCTGGCTAACAGAGGAAAGTAAGAGCCTTCTATGAGAGAAAATAAAATCTCCTCAGTCTCAATAATTCTTAAATACAAAATATATGGCATACAATAAAGTATTATGAGACATGCAAAGAGTCAGGAAAATGTGACCAATAAACAAAAGAGCAAAACAGACAAGAGACCAGCCTCACAGATAATTCAGATGTTGGAGTTTGTAGACAAGAACTTTAAATAATTATTACAAATATGGTGAAGAAAATTAAGAAAGAAATGGACAAATGAATGAAAAGAGAAACAATTTTAACAGAGTTGAAATCTAAAAAGAGAGAATCAAATAATCTAGAACTAAAATGTACAATGCCTGAAAATAAGAATTCATTGTATGTGTTTAATAGCAGACGACGCAGCAGAAGATAGATTTGGTGAAATGACAAAAACAGGTCAATAAAAAATATCAAAACTGAAACAGGGAGAGAAAAAGGTAGGGGAAAAAACAAAACAGAGCATAAGAGACATGTGAGATATAGTTAAATGGTCTAACATATGTATTACTGTAGCCCCAGGAAGAGGAAAGAGAGAATACAGAACACAAGAAATATTTGAAGACATAAGGCCAAAGATATTCCAAACTGTTGAAAACATTAACCCACAGATCCAAAAAGGTCAGCGAACTTCAAGCACGATAAAATAATAAGTACAGCCTAAATGTTGAAACCAAAGACACAGAGGAAAATCTTAAAATCAGCCAGAAAGAAAAAGATACATTACTTTCCAAGGAGCAATACAATTGAGAGCTGACTTTGCAATACAAACTATGGAAGCCAAAAGATAATGCAACAACATCCTAAGAGTGATAAAAGGAAAAAGAAAAGGTGTAAGAAAGATGTGTTCATACAAACAAAAACTGGCAGAATTGGTTGCCAGCAGATCCATATGACAGAAAATACTAAACGTATTCAGGCTGAAGAGTAGTGATTCCAGTTGGAAGCACTGAACTGCAGGAAGAGCATCAGAAAGGGTAAATATTTGACTATATATAAAAGATTATATTAACTAAACTATTAAATATTTACACTGCTCTAAGTTTCTTTCCTTGTTCAGGAAGTGGTATAGTACAAATTTAAGGTAGACTGTAAAAGCCAAGGATGTGGATTGTCACCTCTAGGGAACTACTAAAAGCATAACATAAAAAGTATTACTAAAATGTTAATAAATGATAAAATGTAATACTAAATTAATCGAAAAAATGGAGGGAATGGAGGATTAATGGAACAAAGAAGATATGAAATAAATAGAAAATAAATAGCAGGATGGTAAGACATAAGCACAACTACCAGTTATCACATTAAATGTAAATGACCTAAACATTCCAAATAAAAAAGACTTCTCAAATTTGATTTAAGAACAGTGGAAAAAAAGAAAAAAGAAAGAAACAACTATAATGCATTTAAAAGAGACACACTTTAAATATAAGGATACAGTCAGGTTGAACGTAAAACGATGCATAAAGATGTATCACTCAACTACTAACCAAAAGAAATCTGTTGTGATTATATATTAATATCAGACAAAACTAACTTTAAGGCAAACATGATTGCAAGATATAAGGAGGAACATTTCATAATGATAAAAGGGTAAGATCAACAGGAAGATTTATAATCCTAAACACACTTGTTAACATGGCTTCAAAATACATAAAGCAAAAACTGACAAAACTAAAAAATAGACAAATCTACATTCATAGTGGGAGATCTCAAAACACCTGTCTCAGTGATGATCAAAGAGGCAGACAAAAAATATCAGTGAAGATGGAGAAGATTTGAATAACATGATTAATCAAGTTAATCTACCTGACTTATGTGGAACACTACACCCAACAACAGTGGACTATATCCTGGGCTATAAAGGCACCTCTCATAGAAATAGAATTAAACTAGAGAACAAGAAAGAAAGATATGTTTGTAAATTGGGCACCTACTTCTGAAGAACCCAGGGGTCGAAAAAGTCACACTGAAAATTAAAAGGTATTTGATCTGAACAATATTGAAAGTTCAATACATCAAAACTTCTGGGATGCAGAACAATTTTTATCTTTAAATGCATATGCTGGGAAGGGAGCAAGGTTGAAAAATCAATGCTCTAAGCTTCCATCTAGAAATATAACAGCATATATTCCCACACAAAGTGGAAGGAGGGTATAATAAAGGAAAGAACAGAAATCAATGAAGTCGAAAATAGATGTGCAATAAAGAAAATCAACAGTGCCAAAAGTTGGTTCTAGGAGAAGATAAATAAAATTGCTAAACTCCTAGGTAGGTAGACTGCTCATAAGAGAGAGAAAGAGAATACAAATTACTCTTATTCAAAAGTATCAGAAATGAAAAGTGGGACATTAGTATAGGTCCTACTAGCATTAAAAAGAAACTAAAAGTATATTTGGAATAACCTTATCCCAATAAATACGACAACTTAGGTGAACTGGAAAATTTTCTTGAAAATCACAGATTAGCATGACACAAGAAAAAGAAAGGAAACTGAATAGTTCTATATCTATTACAGAATTTATAGCAATCTGAAATTATTCTTTTTATCATCTATCTCCCACTATAGAATGTATGCTCTCTGAGAGCAGGGACCTTGTCCGTCTTGTTGAGTACTAAATCTCCAATGCCTGATCCATCAGGACGCCTGACTCATTGCAGGTGGTAACAAAATACTTGCTGAATGAAGAAAACCTGTATCCACTTCTTACCAAGAGCCAGGCTGAGACAAGTGATAAATACAGCAGGTCATATAAAATTGAAATAATCTATTCACTTCCCTAGTAATCTAAATCCTGACCTTGATAAGACCATAAGACCAGAAAGCTACATCCTTGGACCACATTACTAAATTGTGTACCATCTTCACCATATTACATTTTAATACTATTGGAATTCACTATTTAATAAAAAATATTGAAGATATTGTTTATATAGTTTTCATTGCTGCCTACTTAGAGTCTTACATGAGAAGCTCCTTTAATTTATTGCTAGGGAGAGTATAGTCTCCTCTGAAGAAGTGCCATATGATTCACTTTTCATGCTGTTATTAAAAAGCTTATTTTAAAGAGCACGTTGATCCTTATCACTGGAGTATCTGTGTTCCCTGGTGCTAACTTTCCATATATATTTTATCATTTCACTGTTTTTTGTTTTTTGCGGTACGCAGGCCTCTCACTGTTGTGGCCTCTCCCGTTGTGGAGCACAGGCTCCGGACGTGCAGGCTCAGCGGCCATGGCTCACGGGCCCAGCCGCTCCGCGGCATGTGAGATCTTCCAAGATAGGGGCACAAACCAGTGTCCCCTGCATCGGCAGGCGGACTCTCAACCACTGCGCCACCAGGGAAGCCCTCACTGTTTTTTTAAAATTCAAACTTGATAAAAATAAATATAGATGCTACAATAATGAAACCATCCATTTCACCTGAAGATGATAAATTAGTCATTTTAGGGTAAATGTGCCAAGTATCAACAGCAAATCCCAGGGGCTTGCAAGTTTCTGTATCAGCTGGCTCAGCTCTGCCGGACATTGTTCTCCCTCTGGGACCCAGCCTGAAGGAGGGGCTTTCCCCAGAAAATGGCTAAGGAAAAGTAAACCTGGCACAGCCGCGACATAGCTTTTAAAGCTTCTGCTGATAAAGAGTATCAACCAACACACATACCCGAACCTGGTGTCATGTGGTGGGAATATATCATCTTCCTATGAACAGGGACAGTGTATTTCTAACAATAATACAATATAGCCCTGATGATATTCTCTACCACAGGAAGCTGTGGGTACCACCAGATAGTAAAAGAAACAATAACAGTAGCTGCCTATCATGACTGGGCACCTACTCGGTACAGGCATTGTACTTGACACTTCGAGCATAATATTTCTAATTCTGACAACTCTTTAAGGTAGGAAGGATTCTCTCAAGTTTACTAATCAGAACATTGAAGCATGGAAATAGTCAGTCACTCAATTTAAAAGCGGTTGAGCAGGAACTTTACCCAATTCTGCTGGATTCCAAACCTGAGCCCTCTTCTCTGTATGACTCTACTTAACCTTTGGTGTGTGTTTAAAAAAATTTTTTTTAGTCCTTTTTCATTACCTCTGCTTTTGTTTTTGCTTTTTAGTAAAAGGGAGTTGGGTGAAATAGGAAGAATAATAATGAGAAATAAAAATAGAACTGCTTTTATATTAAGGATAAAGCTTGGATTCCATATACTACAGAAACAGGTATTGATATATTCTTGGAAAGAATGGTGTTAGTCACAAAATGTATTTGATCGATCTTATTAGACTATAGACTAATATTTTTAAAAGACTGATATGGCAATACTGCTGAATGTGCCCATAAAAATGCACCAAAGACATTTCATGTCATTGAAAACTTTACAGTTTAACTAGCAAGAGGATAAATGAACATGAACAATATGTTAGTCCTTACGTAAAGAAATCTATAAACAGTGATTAATAGTGTAAAACTATCTATAAAAATAGAGAAGTAAAATGATTAGAGGTAAGTGAAGCTAAATTAAGACTTCATGAAGGAAACAAATCTTAAGGATGGAACCAGGCATCTTAAGAAAATTCTAGTGAGTATATTTGAGTAACTGTATGAAGTTATTTCCACTATTGTTGATTTTTTTCTATTTTAGTACTCAATATTTGTTGAAAGAGGATAAATAATTTGTATTCTTCAACTCATTATTACATTGAAGACTTGCAAAGCTTTTGTTCAAGTTTTCAAAGCAGCAGATTTTTGTTCAAGGGCTGCCTTACATCAGCACTATTTGTCACCTGATTGTAAGCTAGCTCTAAAAGAGCTAAGTACTTGACAATGGAGTGATGCGCTCTTTATAATAAAGACATAGCTCACTTTCTGCATCTGTACTGAGCTGTTCAACAAAGTCGAGAATAAAGAAAATATTCTTGAATCAATTGTTTCGAGCTAAAGAGCATCTACTTTCCATCAAAGAAGAAACTGAGCTCAACTCAAGCTCCTTCTCTTTAGCTGTCATTTTCCTTCTTTGTGATACAACAGCTGTGATTCTTTCTGTGAGACATACAAGTAATTAAATTAGAATTTCACGGTGCCTTACATCTCCAGGGATATTTCTGAAATTATCACTCGTAAAATAACTCAGAGGTAAAGCAAGACAGCATGGGATGAAAACTAGTGCCAAATCACTCTGTTGATCTGATCTGGAGATGGTGGGGAAACCCTCTCCAATTCAAACTACTTATTTGCATATGATCTTTATTATTAAAGAAAAGTCAGGATGAAAAATCTAAAAACTCAAAATTCTAACTACCTTCTTTCAGTCCTTTTACTATTTGCATATTTTTTTCCACAAAAAGAGAATCATGCTATTTTAATAATCTGTTTTTTAATTTTCACATGATATCATGAAGCATGTTACTGTTAAATATTTGTTTAAAACCACAGTTTTCTGGACTTCCCTGGTGGTCCAGTGGTAAAGAATCCACCTTCCAATGAGGGGACACAGGTTCGATCCCTGGTTGGCGAACTAAGATCCCTCATGCAGTGGGACAACTAAGCCCGAGTGTCACAACTACTGAGCTCGCGTGCCTCAACTAGAGCCCGTGTGCCACAAACTACAAAGCCCACGTGCCCTGGAGCCCGGAGGCCACAACTAGAGAGAAGGCCTGAGTGCCACAACAAAGAGCCCATGCGCCGCAATTAAGACCCGATGCAGCCAAAAAATTTTTAAAAAAAAGGAAGAAAGAAATTCACAAAACCCAAATTTTCTTCTGGGCATATACTCAAAAGAATTGAAAGCAGGACTCAAACAGATATTTGTACATCCATGTTCATAGCAGCATTTATTCACAATAGCCAAAAGGTGGAAACAAACCCAAGTGTCCACTGACAGGTGAATGGATAAACACCATGTGGTATATACATAAAATGGAAGACTATTCAGCCTCTAAAAAGGAAATTCAGACACATGTTACAACATGGTGAACCTTGAGAACATCATGCTAAGTGAAATAAGCCATTCACAAAAAAGACAAATACTATATGATTCCACTCATATGAGATACTTAGAGTAGTCAAACTCAGAGAGACAGAAAGAAGAATGGTGTTTTCCAGGAGCTAGGGGGAGGGGAGAATCGACAGCTGTTTAATGGGTACAGACTTTAAGTTCTGCAAGTTGAGAAGGCTGTGGGTGAGCAGTGGTGATGAGAGCACAGCAGTGTGAATGTACTTAATGCCACTGAATCATACACTTAAAATGGTCAAAACGGTAAGTTTTACTTATGTGTATTTTTACCACCAACACACACAACTCTGAACGAATGATATTCCATCACTCGGGGATGTTATCCTTCCATTCAACATTTTCCCTACTGTTGGACATTTAGGTTTCTTCCAATGTTTCATTACCATACAATTCAGCGTAGGAACACATCTTTGTTTCCATATCTGCTATTTTTTTAGGATAGTTTACGAAGTACATAACTGGATTAAAGACCATGAATTATTTCAAGGCTCTTGATACATAATGCCAAACTGCGTTCCAGAAAGTTCTTACCAATTCACATTCCCGAGAGCAGTATAGGTGAGAGACTTTTATATCGCACCCATGCCAAATTAAAGTATTCTCGTCTCTTTTCATTCTTGCTAGTTGATAACAAGAAAACACAGCTCAGGACTTTAGTGGGCACTTACTTGATTGCTCCCGAGAGTGAAGAGTTCTCATATGTTTATGACCAATCCAAACTCATCCTTCCAATAACTGCCAATTCCCTCAAATTAAAATGCAAAACCCATATTCTAAGAAGGCTGGGAAGATGGGAGGAGACAGATTCGGGAAAGCTCTGAAGGGGAGGTAGGGCCAGGGGTTTAAACTTATTCTTTAAAGATATGAAGAGCAGTAAAGGTTTAGGAAGAAGGGACTGACAGCAAAATACAGGGAAAGTCCAAACATTTAATAAAAAAGGAACAGTCATATTATCAATTATGGTTAATTTATTCAATAAAATGGATCCACTAAGCAAAATTTCCAGGGACAAAGAACTCTGCATAGTTGAAAAACTCCCCAAGCAATTCTGATATCCAGCCAGGCCTGGAAACAATTGCTTTGATTCACTAAGTGAAATCACCCCTATTCTTCCAAATGCTCCTTCCTTCTCATCATAATGCCTGGCAAACATCTAGTTCTCTCACTCATCCCTCTGACGACTGGGTTACAGAAAGCAAGCCTTAGTTTCTCTCCTTAGGTGCATAATGCTCATTAGCCACAATTAGAAAACCTCCACAGTGACTTATTCAATGTGACCATTCTTGGACTTCGACTTGGTCATGCCACAACAGAGCTTCACGCAATCTGTCATCTGTTGAATCCCATATTAAATCAAGGTCAAGGCCTGAGAGCAATGCACCAGGGCACTTGTTTACAAAGCAATCATGGGCACACTCTGTGTTTTACCCAAGTCTCCAGGTCATCCTGGAATTGTTGGTCCCTTAAGAGCCATCTACATCTGGACACCAATGAGCTGGGTGTCACGCTGAGTTATGAAGAACTCTTCAGGTTTTGTGCTCTAAGGACAAAAATCATCCAAAATTTGGAAACTCACTTATAGAGACAACCAAGGACTAAACAAAAATGTCAGTGAAATAATGTTGAGATAAAACTCTGGGAGGGGGGAAGAGGGTGGTAGAAATAGAGATAACACAGAGAAAGATATCTCAAAGCCAAGAACAACAAAAAAAAGGGCTAATCTGGCAAATGGAAAATAGACATTGGTCTTTATTTGTATGTCGAATGGTTTGTTACATAACTCTTCCAAAGTAAAGCCAACCCCATTAATCATGTAAAAACTAAACAGTTATTAGGCACGCATGACTGTTTGAATAGCACTGTCACTGACGTAAAAGAAAATTAGTTGATAAGGCAAAGCTGTCTGTTCTTTCCCAAGTTACTATGGAAAAATGAACGTATTAATGCTAAAAACAGACTTAATGCTTTTAATTTCCTGGCTACAGATCTTTTTTGGTATTACAGAAAAAATGCCCTGTTGTTTGGCATTACAACAGGGAGACATGATTATGCTAATACAGTATAGGTACCTAATTCCCTTTCAAAATTCTGAAAATGACTTCCTATCTCCCCTCAAGAATACCATGATCTCTAAAACCAAATATGATTTCAAGCAATCAGTGCCTATCCCAGGTGACCCCATGACAGCTATGGTATTGATACATGAAATTCTAGCAAGTCCTATGTACAAAGGATACAGACTCTCTTTTCCCTCATTAGCTAAAATGTTCAACTAGATCCAGAAATAAGAGAAAGGAAACTCAGGCATATTTTGGGAAAAAGGAATCTAATCAATATCCATTAATCTAGTCAATGTCTATTTTGAACATGGATAAATATAACATTATATAAAGAAATACAAAATATTTTCTCATATTATATACTAAGGATATAACTCTAAGGGCCTACTAAATTCCAGGACTTGAACATATGTTGCTTCATTTAATCTCTCAAACAGAGCATCTATTCCTCCTAAAGTGATGAGTTTAAACCATTTGTAATAATGCCATCTTCCTTGCTCGTGACTTGTGTAGTGCTGCGGTGATGATGAAATACTAGAAGCATAAAGAAATGTAAGGAAAGTGTGGGGTAGGTTTTTAGGAGTGTTTTCTTAGTCCTAAGAAAAAGATACAAAAAGTGATGGCCTACTTTTCTCCCGTCTCAGACCTGGCATAGCTAAGTTTGATACCTGAAATGGACACAGCCCCTTACAACTCTAAGAAGACTGAGGGCAGAGCCACCCACAGCAATAACAAGGAAACAGACTTGGCTGACATTTTTAAGCTGCCGAGTCAACCTAAACCAGACCCAGCCCTATTTCTGGACTTCATGTTTCAGAAGTTACATTTTCTTATTGCTTAAGCCCATTGGAGTAAGGTATTCGGCTACTTTTAGGATGCTAAGAACACTTCTAATTCATCTAGGTACGTATTATTCTTATTTTTCAAATAAGAAAACTGAATTTCCTAAAGGTTAAGTAATTTGCCTAAGATCACACTGTTTCCAAGTACTGAGTCAACATTTATTTCATGCCGGTCTCCCAAAAGTCCAGGCCTCCTCAACAAAACAGTACAGATATTCCTAGAAATGTTTGTTCCTGGAAATTCCAGGAAAGTGAGCCTAGGATGTAGTAAAAACAACACTGGATCTGAAAAAATTGTACTTGAAATTTTATTAATCACAAAACATCAAGAAATTCACTTAAGTTCTTTGAGGTTCACTTGCCTTAGTTGTAAAATGGAAAGAAAAATGTCAGCCTTGCCTACTTTACAAGGTGTGTTAAGCCTCCAGCGGTTAATAACATATACAAAAACCTTATGTGAACTCTAAGCGATTGATTATTATTTCTACCTATTGAACAAATACTGCATATATCAAAATGTTCTAAGTCATTCTACATATGAATTCAGCATAACTTCTTTGTGGTTATGTCTTTTTCAGATTAGGTTAAAAAAGAAGTTATAGAGATAATCTTGACAATGAACCTTCCATGACCTCCAAGTCATGGTCCATAATATTGCCTTGGGTCATTCCATTTCAGTCTGTCACTTCAGAAACTCCGTGGGTTTTGTTTCCTGCGTTTTTTTGGTTTTTTTTGGTTTTTTCGGATGTAAGTCTAGGCTCTTGGGTCACAATATTTCCTTTGAAAGCTGGCTATCCTCCCAGCTTCACTCTCTTGCCTTGCTCTGTTTTTTTCTTTTTTTTTTTGGCCACACCTTGCAGCATGTGGGATCTTAGTTCCCCTACAGGGGATCGAACCCACGCCCCCTGCAGTGGAAGCTGAGTCCTAACCACCAGACCGCCAGGAAAGTCCCGACCTTGCTCTTGATTCTATAGTAGCACCAAACATCCTCAAACCAGCACTTATGACAGGTACCACTGCTGCTTTCTTTAACTTGTATTTAACTTTATATTGACAAGCCATGATAAAAAAGCTACAACCGTTTAATGACTGAAAGTCAAACTCAGTTTAGTTACCTAAAGATCAAAGAGGTACTTTTCATACCTTAACTTGGATTATAGAAACTTACATACAGAAAAAAATTAGCATTAGTTTAGCCATCTGCAAGAGCTTCAGTGACCAAAAATAACTAAGGAAGTGACAATGAAAAACATCAAATGTTAGAGAACTACTCTTTTTTTATACTTAAATCAGCAGGATGTGTTCCTTTAAACCACTCACCCTCTGTCCCAGATAAGCTTCAACAAGTAAAGTTTGTTCTACAACATATTACTATTCTCCAAACTTAAAAAAAATCTAAACCATAAACTTCTTTCTTATTTTGTATTTTTGCATTCTGAATCCCAAGTAAACCTCTCAGAAAACAGACCTGCATTAGAAGATCTCCCAAGAAGTAAAAAAAGTGCCCTGATAATAGTACTCATACCAAACACAATGAATGCTCAGAGGAGTGTCAAGCTTTCTCCCTGTGGTGTAAGTCAGGAACAGTAAACTCATTAAAGATGTTAAAAAGGGAAATTTCGGGACTTCCCTGGTGGCGCAGTGGTTGGGGGTCTGCCTGCCTATGCAGGGGACACGGGTTCGAGCCCTGGTCTGGGAAGATCCCACATGCCGCGGAGAAACTAAGCCCGTGCACCACAACTGCCAAGCCTGAACTCTAGAGCCCACGAGCCACAACTACTGAGCCCACGCACCACATCTGCTGAGGCTTGCGCGCTCTAGAGCCCGTGCTCCGCAACAAGAGAAGCCACCGCAATGGGAAGCCCGCGCACCACAACGAAGAGTAGCCCCCACTTGCCACAACTAGAGAAAGCCCGCACTCAGCAACAAAGACCCAACACTGCCAAAAATAATAAATTAAAATAAATTAAAAAAAAAAGAAGAAGGGAAATTTCAAGAAAGAGCTCTAAGTGCCACTGTAATCCCAACTGCTTGGGGCTCTTTTTCTATTGAGCTGAAGCTCTTATCCTAAACTTCCCATGCTCAGTAGATGACTGTCCATTCAAGCCAACAGAAAATGATTCAGGCTATGGAAACTGTCCATGGAAAGAAGCTTTAGGGACTGACTGCCTGCCACTCATTCCTTATCTCATCGCGGCACTTGACGAGTGAAAGCTTAGAGGACTATGGGTCAAAAAAGGTCAGTTGCAACAACTCTCTGGGACTCAGGAAATGCATAATCCTGGGTAAGTCTGGCCAGATGCCTAATAACCTCGGTAATGCCCTCTTAGGTCAGCACCTTGACAATGTGCTTTTACTTCTCAGCTCTAACAGAAAGGGAGGTTACAGATGATGCCAACACACCAACACGAATGAGTGTGTTTGCAGGACTGTGGGAGTTGGATTGAAACACTAAGAAATACTGAAGTGGCTTTACAAGTGTGAGGGCATGAAAAAACACCCATTTTAAAATAGGGGGGAATTGTTCTTAACGACCTGTAGGACAAATGGGTATGATGATAATAATGGAAGGTTATAGACGGATAATCTATAGTAGAAGTGACATTCTTATATTACTCGATAGATCAGTGAGTGACACACCCAGGTCAACTCCTAAGGCTCTTCCCATGAAAAGGCTTTGAGTTCTAACTGCTTTCACTGTTCTTACTAGAAAATTAATGAGGGCTTCCCTGGTGGCGCAGTGGTTGAGAGTCCGCCTGCCAATGCAGGGGACACAGGTTCGAGTCCTGGTCCAGGAGGATCCCACGTGCTGCGGAGCAGCTGAGCCCGCGCGCCACAAGGCTTTGAGTTCTAACTGCTTTCACTGTTCTTACTAGAAAATTAATGAGGGCTTCCCTGGTGGCGCAGTGGTTGAGAGTCCGCCTGCCAATGCAGGGGACACAGGTTCGAGTCCTGGTCCAGGAGGATCCCATGTGCTGCGGAGCAGCTGAGCCCGTGCGCCACAACTACTGAGCCTGCGGTCTAGAACCTGTGTGCCACAACTACTGAGCCCACGTGCCTAGAGCCCGGCTCTGCGGCGAGAGAGGCCACCACAATGAGACGCCCGCGCACCGCAGTGGGGGGTGACTCCCTGCTCGCCGCAACTAGATAAAGCCCGCACAGCAACAAAGACCCAACACAGCCAAATATAAATAAATAAAATAAATTTTTAAAAAAAGAAAATTAATGAATAGCTTAAAATGAAATAATAAAAAACGGACATCTTCAATTTGACCTGAAAACTTTGAACACAAAGATCTTTTGAGAGACAGTTAATGTAGTTAATGTTGCTCAGCTAAATGGGAACCATTGAAAAGGAGCCAGAACTGGGAAGTATAGAAAGTTAAAACAAAAACACAACCAGGAAAAAAAACACTTGTGTTCCTTTATTGAACTTTATGTGACCTTGAAAGCTCTCAGTAGTCTAAATTGTTTGGTTTTTCAAATGGGGAAACACTTCTATTTTATTCCTGTGCACGAGGCACATTAACTTCATAAGATGTTTTCCATTTGAATCTGCTGACCATGAAAATCAGGCTTTTAAAAATTACCTATGCATTTCATTATCACTGCCAAATCAAAGCATTTATACCAGCACAGTGCTTCCAAATATCAGATTCTAATTCTCCTACAATTAAGAATCTTCTAAAAGTGGAAATCTTCTGGTAATAGAAAGGATGCATGGTTACATTTCTCTTTTGTAATATCAGGGGAAAAATTGGTTAAGAGAAATGGTAAAACTCTCTGAATTGCAGTAACAATTTATAATACAAACTTAAAAGTCCAAACCAAAGCTGTCAATGAAAATCTAGGAAGTTTTCCTCCCTTATTATAACCTATTATCCCAATTTCAGGCCACCATTAAACTGCTAAGGTGATACAAGATTTTGAAACGTTAAGATTTCTGTTTCACAATTTTAAAAAAGTTATGCTCTCATAACACCTGAACTAAGTCAACCTCCTTTTTTTTTAAAATTGAAGTATAGTTGATTTACAATGCTGAGTTAATTTCTGCTGGACAGAAAAGTAATTCAGTTATACATGTATATATATGTTCTTTTTTATATTCTTTTCCATTATGATTTATCATACGATATTGAATATAGTTCCCTGTGCTACACAGTAGGGCCTTGTTGTTTATCCATTCCATACATAATTACATCTGCTAACCCCAAACTTCAAATCCATCCCTTCCCCAACCCCCTCTCCCTTGGCAACCACAAGTCAGTTCTCTACATCTGTGAGTCTGTTTCTGTTTTGTAGATGGGTACCCTGTGTGTCATGCTTTACATTCCACATATAAATGATATCATATGGTGTTTGTCTCTTTCTGTAAGTCAGCCTCCTTTAATATTTTTTTTAAATCAGGCACTCTTTGGGGAACATTTTAGAAATACTAAAAAGTACAGAAGGATAATATAAGCGACACTTCCCACTGATATACCCATCACTCAACTTAAGAAATAAAATGTTTTAAATATTCTTGCAGCTGCATATGAAGCATTTCACGATCCCGTTTTACTCCTTCCCCACTGGTAACTATTCTACTGAATTGGGAATTTATGATGTACATTCATGTGTCTCAACTTTTACTAGATGTGTATGACTGTTTTTACAGTTTCTATAGACGAAATCATACTCTATGTATCCTGCCATTTGGTTATTTTGCTCAACTCTTTTAAGATTGTTTTTTTTTATGTTTTAACTTTTATGTAGAGAAACTTCAAGAATTTCTCTAGGGTATAAACTAGGAGTAGATCTGCTGGATCTAGGGAAGGCTAACTGTCAACCTTCCTTGATAATACCAAAATCTTTAAGTAGTCATAAGATTTTCTACCACAACCAGCAGTGGACTAGGACTCCCATTTCTCAAACATCCTTGCCAACAACTGACAATGTCAAATTCATAAGTTTTTGTTAATCTTCATAGTGTAAAATGCTTTGTCTGTTTTAGCTTGTAGGTAGAGCGTTTTTTGTATTTTTTTAAAATATGTTTGTTGGCCATTTGTGACTCCTCTTTTGTGAGTGATCTGTTCTTCTCCTATGCCCATTTTTAATCTTTTTTCTTTCTTTCTTAAGTATTTTTAGGAGTTATTTATATATATTGAATATAAATCCCATATTGGTTACATGCATTGCTCTCTGCCTGTGTTTTACTTTTTTACTTTGTTGATGATATCTTTTCTATGTATTCATAAATACTTTTACCATTTCCAGTGCTCTACATGCCTTCTAACAGATCCATGTTTCCATCTGGTATCATTTCCCTTCAACCTAAAGATTTTCCTTTAACATTTTTTGTAGTAAAGGTCTGTTGGCAACAAATTATCTCAGTTTTTATTTATCAAGAAATATCCTTGGGAGCTTCCCTGGTGGTGCAGTAGTTGAGAGTCCGCCTGCCGATGCAGGGGACGCGGGTTTGTGCCCCGGTCCGTGAAGATCCCATGCACCGTGGAGCGGCTGGGCCTGTGAGCCATGGCCGCTGAGCCTGCGTGTCAGGAGCCTGTGCTCTGCAACGGGAGAGGCCACAACAGTGAGAGATCCACATACGGCCAAAAAAAAAAAAAAAAAAAAAAAGAAATATCCTTATTTCACCCTCACTTTTGAAAGACAATATCACTGGGTAGAGAATTCTTGGTTGACTGTTTTCTGCTTTAAGTACTTTAAAGATGTTATTCCATTGTCTTTGGCTTCCTTCTGATTAAAAGTCAGAACTCACTCTTTCCCTTGGATATAACGTATCTTTTTTCCTGGCTGTGTTTATGATATGTTCTTTAATTTTGTTTTACAGGAATCTGACTATGAGGTGCTGAGGAATAGATTTCTTTGTATTTACCCTGCTTGGGTTTTTGCTGAGCTTCCTAGATCTGTGGGCTGTTTTTGTTTGTTTGTTTGTTTGCTTGATCAGATTTGGTTAATATTTGGTCACTAATTCTTCAAATATTTTTCCTGATATATCATCTCTCTTCTCTACTTCTCAGACTCCAATAACGTATGTTAGACTGCTCAATGCTATTCCACAGGTCACTGAGACCATTAATTTCTTTCTCAATCTTTTTCTTTTCTCTGTTTCAGTTTGAATGATTTCTAATCACCTGTTTTCAAGTTTATTGATCCTTTCTTGTATTGTGTCCTATTTATTAATCCCATTAGATGGAATTTTGACTTTGAATACTATATTTTCAGTTCTAGAATTTCCATTTGGTTCTTCTCCAGTTTACATTTATCTCCTATAATTCTTCATATTTTCACCCATAATATCCATCTTTTCCAGTAGTCTCTTCAACATATTTATCATTGTTATTTTAATATCCTTCTCTGCTAATTCCAAAATCTTTGTTGTCTGTGGGTCTACTTCTATTGACTGATTTTCTTTTCACTATGGATCATACTTTCCTATCTCTTCACAAATCTAGTAGCTTCTGATGGTGTAGTAGACATTTTGGATGATATGTTGTAGAGAGTTTGGATTCTGTTATCTTCCTCTTAAAAGTGTTGAATTTTGTTCCAACACACAAATAAATCACTGGCAGTTCACCTTGTTCATGTGGAGTCTTGGTTTTAGGTTTTATTAGGGTGGCTCTGTTTTGGTTTTCCTCTTAATTTTCCTTAGTCCTGGGATGTAGTTTTTTTATTCTGAAGTCTTGGACCTTCTGGAGTTTCAGTGGAAAGCTCAAACTCTTTACCCAAGCCCCTTTGACTTGGTGAGGTTCAAACTCCAAACTCTGTCTCTCCTGCATTACACAACTGCTGAAATAAATCTCTGTTCAGCTCCAGCCTTCTGGCTGCTATTTTCCACTGGACTCCTTTGAGTTTTACCCACATGTGCACATGTCAGGGGTCAGCCAAGAATGGAAGGGCAGTTTATACTTATATTTTGGGCTCTCTCTGTGGCTCCTTCATTTAGGGGGTCTATCACTCAATTTCCAGGCACTCTGGCAGCCTCAGACTAACTCCTCCAACCAGCGAAACTATGATTTTCATCTTAAATTCTAACCGCCCTGTGCCTGCAGATCAGAGAGCTCTCTCAAAGGAAAAAGCATTTAAAAGTGTATCTTATCTAATGTAGTACCCTTCATCTAAAGATCTAAAACTCTTCAGTTTCTTACTATCTTTAGTCACTCTTCAGTGCTTTCAAACTTTTTTTTAAGTGTTTTCCCAATGTTTATAATTGTTATTGGCAGGACGATCAGTGCAATAGAACCTACTCTTTCCAAAAGACAGAACCTTGATGAGCAGATGCAAATTTTAGTGGACTCTAGTTTTCCCAATCTTTTATGGTTTATGGTATTAAAAATACCTTGTTTAAGAAATTCTTTCCTAACCCAAAGTCATAAATTCAGTTTGTATATTTTATTCTAAAAATATTTTTTCTAAAGGTTTTTTTAAAAAAAATTTTAATCTTTAATTCACTTGGATTTTATTTTCTGTGCATGGGTTAGACTAGGGATTCATTTTTATTTTACAAGCAGATAAACAAATTTTCCCAGTACCATTCCTGAAGAGTCTATTCTTTCCACTCTGGCTCATGAAGCATACCATGTCATAAATCTAGTCTCAGATCTATATATCTCAGTCTGTTCCAGCCTCTCTTTTTGGTTCCAGTGTTTCATTTGTCTATGTTTGCACTCATATTGCAACATCTTAATTATTACATTGTTATAGTATGTCTTGTTATCTGGGAGACCAAGTCCCTCTACCTTGTTCTCCAAAATTGCTTTGCCCATTCTTGGCCCTTTAGTTTTTCAAATAAATTTTAGAATCAATTTGTTGAATTACATGAAAAGCCCTCCTGTGGAGAATTAACATCTTTAAAATATCAAGTCTTCTCATCCACAAACTTGGTATATATATATATATATATATTTTTTTTTTTTTTTTTTTTGTGGTACGCAGGCCTCTCACTGTTGTGGCCTCTCCCGTTGTAGAGCACAGGCTCCGGACACGCAGGCTCAGAGGCCACGGCCCAGGAGCCCAGCCACTCCGCGGCATGTGGGATCCTTCCAGACCGGGGCACGAACCCGTGTCCCCTGCATTGGCAGGCGGACTCTCAACCACTGCGCCACCAGGGAAGCCCAAACTTGGTATATTTTTCCACTCAGGTCTTCTTTCATGTCTCTTGAATTTTCCCCCAAATTTTATTTTTATTGTATTATACTTTATAATATCTTTTTAAATTCTTTTTTCTTAAATCATTATCTTTTCAACCAATTTACCCCATTTTACTCTGCCTTATTAAATGAATTCCAACAAAATTATTTACTAAAGCTATAAATTGTGAGATTTATTTCATAATACACAATCAAAAGGATAATAACAATAATTTAACACTCATTTGCAAAGTTTTTTATGTTATGGATTTATCAAGTATCTTATCCTGTGCACTTACCAAGAAGCTCCATGGTCTCTACTTTCAGAATCCATGAAATTAGAGTCCAAAAACATATCTTTGTAGATTCGACCAACGAGGCAATACATATCTGAAGCAACTTGCCCTTCACTTTGCACCAGGGGAATCATAATGTCAAGAGCTTTTGCTCTATCTCCAGGGAGATTTCTCCTAAGGTAGAGGAGGGAAACATCATTGTTTCAGTATAGATTACAGAAGCAGTTTAGGTCAATTATCTTTTTAAAACTCTATTTAATATATTGATTCACATTAGTGAAGTTTGGCAAGATAAAAACAACAATTATATTTTGAGAGTCTTCTGTAAATCTTTTTATCCTATTGCATGTCTACTGCGTTTAACAAGGATTTCTTTTGAGTTGCTTTTCTGCTAATGGTGATAGATTTGTGCTTATCCATCCATAGTCCTTCCAATTTCCCTGCAGTCTCTTGCAAATTTAAGTTGATGGAGTGAGATTAGGAATGCAGTCTGTGGCCTTGAATGGGGTAGAGTCAAGGATCCAAACAGAGACAAAACCTTGATACTATAGGTTTCAATGGCTTTTACTCTGAAACACTGAGCAAACTAATTCACAGACAATACCAACAATCCAATTTTAACCCGAGTCACTTATTTTCTACACGTGACCAATTGATTATCTAAGCAAGCTGCTTTATATAGCTCATTTTAAAATCAGCGAGTACGTATAGATTGTTCTCAAAGATTAAAATTCTCTTAAGAATTGTTTCTTGAACCTTGAAAGCACTGTGCTAAGTGAAGGAAGCCAGTCACAAAGACTACCTGTGTATGAGCTCATCATATGAAATGTCCAGAGTAGGCAAATCTATGGAGACAGAAAGTAGATTTGTGGTTGCCTAGGTCTGGGGGATTTGAGAGGAAATGGGAGGGTGACCGCTAGTGGGGAGGGGGCTTTTTTTGGTGGTGATACAAATGTTTTAAAAGTCTTGGTGTTCATGGTCACACAACTCTGTTAATACACTAAAATCCATTGAATCACAGTACACTTTAAATAAAATTGTATGGTATATGAATTATATTTCAATAAAACTGCTATATAAAAAGAGTTATTTGTATTCTCAACTACTATTTTAAATCTTTCTGTGCGTGAAATTCCTTTTTACACTTTGTACTAAATACCTTGAGTTTAGAATAATGCTGCATACAAATACATTTATCATTTCATTCTATTCTATTTTAGGAAAGACAGAGACAAAATATGGATAAAGGAAAATATAAGAGGCTCTATGGACTTTCATTTTTCATTTCAATATAGAATATATTTCATTCCGTCTTTCATTTCATCTTTCAAAAAGGATTTATTTGAAAACCAGTTGGAACAGATACTCTCTGGAGGTTTCACCTCACTCTGCCAAATCTAAAGAAAAAGATGTTTAATAAATGGGGAGATAAAATAGACTTTCATTATACATGTACTGATAAAGTTAGCAATTTCTAGAGTTTGGGTAGATAAAAAAGGAAACACACAATCTCTGGTTAAAGAGCATGCTGACTTTTCTTTGGAGACAAAGGCAGGAGAACCTAGTGATGAAGAACAGAAATACCAGCATCAGCTAGATCTGGGTTTGAGCCCCAGTTTTATGATATGCTTACTCCACCTCTTCAGTTTCCTCGTCGGTAAACTAATTAAGCCTTCATGGCAAATGAATGATAGATGTGAGGTCCCTCCCTTTTTCTTTTTATCATTCTCTCCAGTTGTAGTAATTACATACATATTCAACTCTCCGCCATGGCAGAGAACAGCACAACTAAGTTTTGGACAGTTCAGTGCTCTAGGCCTCTCTATGGCCAGCACAGGGATAATCCTCCACGGTGACTTTGGGTAGAAAGTGGCACTGAGGCAGGTGCCAGCCATGATGCCAACAGAAGGCGTGGAGGCAGGACTGGAAGCAGCAGTGTTAGTCCTGGTCCTAGAAGATTCATGGACACATGACCTAAAATGTGGCCCACAGAGTTTTAATTATAATTAGGTATGTTCAGGGCAATCCCAGTGAACATATTTTCTGGCTAGGAATATGTTCACCTAGATATAACTATCCCTACTCTAGTTACTTTTTGTGTAAATAATCATTTGGTGTTGAGTATATTTAAAGATAACATCATATCCATGGAATTTAAAAAATCCTAAAAAATATATAAATAGTAAACACAAATTTTGACAGAGAAGAAAAAGAATTTTTAGAATTTAAATATACAAGTATTGAGGGACATTATTTTACTGACAAAAAAGAAAAAATCAGAATGCATGCTTCCTATATTTTACATGGTTGAAGTAGAAATATTAACATTACATTCTAATAGGGAGTGGTTGCAAGGCTATAGCAAAACATACCATAGAAAGAATACGGAGGTTAAAAAATAATATGTTAGCACATTGTGGATGGAAACTTTTTCTTCTTACCTATTCAGTGCAAATGCATAATGAAACTTCACATGGTGATGGGAGGCCAAATCAAAGGTTGGCAGCTTTTCTAAAGTCTCTACCAGCTTCACGATAGAATCATAGTCCTTTTAAACAAGAGGAGAATAACATAGAATTAAACCATTGGGAGAAAGTCCTGACAATGAAATGCCTTTGGCCAACCAGCTACCTGAATCTAAGAAGGGCATTAAAAAAAAGAACTAGAACCCACGGAATACTTTGAAGAATCTAAAACCAAGAAGAAACTGTTTGTTTAAATAAGGGGTTTGGATTATATAGATAAAACATTAGAAATATTGAGTTACCACATCTGACCTAAAAAACAATAAACCATCTAACATGGTAATACTGCATTGTCTAAATATGGGTGGTTTACTTCTCCCTGGAGCCAGATTCCTGGTATGCAGGGTCTTATCAATTACTTTTAGGGAAATAATTTCCAAAATATCAAGGACATGGAGCAACTAATTGAACTTCTGTGATAAGTAACAAAACTATTCCGTTTCAACACAAGTAAGCTCTCTAGTCATGGAATCCTAAGTGCCACACTTTTTCCACGTATATGAATCTTTGTTGCCCACATGAAGCTTTACTCGGGCCTGAAAGGTTGGGAATAAGAAACCAGAAGTCGTTTAAAGTTTACTGTAAAACTCCAATAGCAAATCCCCAACTCAGGATTTCACTCTACTTACCATAATTTAAAAATTTTAAGACACCCCAATAAAAATAATATTGCATGTTCGTGCTTTACTTTATATATTTTTAAAGTTATTTTTAAAATTAATCAATTGCACATTTCATACTTCTATCTAGTTAGGCCCAGCACTATCACTTTCAAGCAACACAAATTTCAGGAGTAAGAGAGATGTCTGGAAAGCTCTAAAAATTTCTGCTATTTGCCAAAACAAAGCTTTCACTTATTGACTGATGGGTGTGCCAGAGGCTAATGGAATAGAACAGGCTGTCTACAGATTAGTTATGCATGCAAATTTTTCTTTTTGTTCTTTTGGAGGAAAATGTCAGACCTTTACCGTACAAGTCTTTCACAATCACTGATGGTTAACTTATATAAGTCTGTTTCATTTATCATAAAATCTCTGGATGGAAAGCTTAGGAGAGTCAATAAAAAATTACATGTAGTGACATGAATGACTTAATAGCTAACTAAAACTGGATATTAACGCTCCCTCATTCCTCCAACGTGCTACATGACAAAGACGTGACTTTGAGCAGCTTCTCACCTGGATATCTCTGTAGGAAAGTAACAGATTTATGACAATATCTGCTGTCAGGACTTCGATATTATCCACGCGCTGTCGAATTCTTGCCAATTCAGCTGCCAGTTCTTTACCAGTGTATAAGTTACGAGCTTTCCTGATATCATTGAGTATAGATTCCCGGAAATACTGGCTGGTGGGAAAACACATTTTTTAGAGTTAATATTAGAAAGGATTTCAATGAAAAGCAATGATCTTATAAGGAAACGGATGACGTCTGCAGCATTCGTACCTTTCTGTTCGTTAAGATGCGCACAATCAACACCTTATCTATCTGGTATTATTTAAAAACTGGGGCATCCTATTCTTTTACACTCAGCCTTGCTTCAGTAAGAATTAAAGGTAAAGACACTCCATGATAATGAATTTTCCAAGACCCTGCAATGTACCACTTAAAATGTTAAAACTTTATTTTTCATTTTACTGTTTTGAGTAGAAATTGTTCTAAATAAATTAGGTGTGCCTGTGATTTGAACATAATATAACATTTTCCTTCTGATCCAGCATCATCATTTATCAACCTAAATGACTGCTCTTAAGTAAAATATAATAGTGCTTTCAGCGGTTTTTAGAGAGTTCTTATCCTTACACTAAAAGTCTCTGGACATTTATTCAGATAATATTTCTGTACTTTGAATATATTTTTAATTCTACCATTTCTACAACACAGTTAACAGTCTTTTTTTTTTTTTTTTTCTGATTTCAAGTTGTTCTCCTCTGAATAAAGTGGACAAAATACAAGAGGTGGACTAGGCAGCATCTATTGTATCCACTTAGAGGGTTTTATATATTTTTCCCTGGTTCTTGGCTGAGTACTGCATGTAAGAAACATCTGATAAGTGGCACAAATAAATAAAGTAGATGAACACTTCATTATCACCACCAAATAGCATTATTAAACTCTACCTGCAACTTGCTTGTGCCACCTTCAAAAGCTGAATGAAACGATCCACAAGAGGTAAGCAGATGGGTCCAAGGAGCAGCTCAAAGTTCGGCTGCATGAGCTCTGTCAAGCCCTTCATGAAGCTGCTATCACAGCAGTAGACCTTGTTATGTGGAGTTATCATGTAAGGAATAAATGTGTAGTTCCCAGTGCACATCTGTGGAAAGAGGAGGCGCCAGAAGGTGGTGAGCTGGCCTGCAGACTCCACACTGATGTAACCCTAAATCCTACTTTTAAATAATAATCCTGAATGTGAAGGTAAATTTTTAAAAACCTCATTTCCTATTTAATGACCTATGAAAACGGAAATCTCTTCCAATTTCTTTAATTCCTTACTTCAAATAATTAGGACTTACAGATGATGAAGAAAAAAGTATGGCACAGTTTCTATCAATTGATTAAATATTTATTCACCATTTCTCATGGCTAAGGCAAAATGATATATGCTGTAGGTAAAACAGGGTAGCTTAAAACACAGCCTTTGGCCTTCAGGGAACTTAAACTTTAGTTGGAGAGACACAGCATAAATACATGGAAATGATAAGAGCTAACATTTCAGGGCTGTCCATGTGACAGCAATGTGTGAGTGAGGCCAGAATAAACTGCTCCCCCCCAGGCTGCTCTATCGCGGTCGTGGCTCCATTAGTGTCCCAGTTACTAAACCTAGAGACCCTGAAGTTATCCTTGATGCTTCCATTTCCTTCCACAGCCTAAAGTCCTGTCTATTCCGCCTCGTATTGGTCCATTTCCCTCCATCTTCTCTGCCAACACTGCAGACCATGCCACCAACATACCTGGCCCGAGCCATTGTAATTGGCTTTTAGCTGGGCTCTCTGCTTCTCTTCTTGCCCATCGATCTATTTTCTACCCAGCTGTCAAAGTGATCTTTCAACAACCTGTATCAGATGACTTCCCTCAGGTGCTTCAAGCCCCCTCATTTGCTCCTGGCACGAAGATAGAACAGGTCACTGTAGCCTACAAGGGCTTGACTATCCAAACACTGCCTCTCTCTCCAGCCTCAGCCTGTGCCACTCTCCACTCACTCAGCACCGCCTTCTGTCCGCTCCCGATGATGCCAAGTGAGGGTGCACTAGTGCAAACAAAAGTGGAGGTGGGAAGTGTAAAGGAGAAACTGAACTGGACACCCCTGAGTAAGCGAGTCGTAACCAGAGCTTAGGGCTCAGGGAAGGAGAAGTGAATAGATAAGGGCTTCAAACTCTATATGCTGGGCAGTGGGAATCATGGAAGGATTCAGAGCAGGAAAGAAAACATAAACAAAGCTGTGCATTTTGAGTCTGGCCAGAAAACGGAAAGAACTGAAAGAGAAAGAAATGAGATTTAAGGAAACTAGGTGGGAAGCTACAAAGCATGACCAGATTGACCGCAGCAACAGTGGACGTGTGCACTTGACTTCAAGAAGAAAAAATCATGGAGACCAGCCAGCTGATTACAGATATTGAGAGAGATGAAGAGGAAGGCATCAAAGGTGACTCTACAGTTGTAAACGGGGCTCCTTAAAGAAGAGTGGGATCCTTAACAAAAAGCAAGAATTCAGAAGGCGGAACCAGACGTAATTATTTATGAACAGATTACACTCCGGGGCACTTGATAGGTATCAGGTAACGAATTATACACAGAGCCTGACTTCCAGTTAAAATATGAAAAGAACTTCAAGTGGGTGAGATTTGATTTGGGGTGGGTAGGGTGACATGCACACTTTTGAAAGGTTGGGATTTAAGGGGAACAGGACAATGTCCAAAACAGAGTTGGACGTGTGTGATTGGAATGTAGAAGAGTTTCAAGCCAAAATACAGACCTGGTGATTCTTTGGCATGGCTGAATCTGAGGAAATGGGAGAGACCTCTAAGAGAAAAATCCAGAGAGAAAGCAAAAAGCAGGGGGCTGAAAACTAGAATGAGATGGGCGGAAAACTCTATTTATCACCGTTCTAGGGAGTCCAGAAGCGCAGATTATTTGTTCCGTGTCAGAATTACAGAGAACGATGCATCACTTCGCTTATCCTTCGAACTAAACAAATGAGAGCAAACATTTATTCACCTTGGCATGTGCCGGGGAATGAATGGCCATACATTCACAACAGCCCACTGAAGGAGGGGATCTTGTCTCCATTTTACAGGTGAGGGTTCAGGTAAGGCTTGGCAAGGTCACACAGCTGGGCTGTGATGTGTCTGGGACTCCAGTCCAGGAACTCCTTCTCCAGAGGTCCTGCCATTATGGCTTCGGGGCTGGGCACCCTCCCGCCTGGGCTTGACCTGACGGCACATCAACCCCTTTGCCTCAGGTCACCTTGCACGGACCCCTGCATGAGCCAAGTTACTGCCTTGTAGCAAACAGATGAGAAGTGTCAAATGCCCTTACGGTTAGGTTTAATTATTTATGAACATGTTATTCTTTGAGGCACTTGTATTTCAGGTAATGAAGCAGAAACTGGACGTGACTTCCATCTAAAGTGCGAGAAGAACCTCCCAAGGTTGACATTTGATTTTTAAATCAAGCACATTAAATTGTTCCTTTTGCAAGTTCTCCTTGATGGACCAATAATTGGAAGACTAGTGGGGAAGAGGAAAAATAAACATATCCTGCTACTAAAATGTTACCAAGATCCCACAGCAGGTCCACCATTTTAATCCTTTTACCCAAGCCGCTGTCTAAACAGAAAAGAAAGGCAAGTATATCAAGAGATTGCTTTTCAAAGTTTCTGGAGCTTAAACTATGAGGGAGCTATATAAAAGAGCAACAGAATCAAATACTCTTGTTTTAGATAAGCACTTGGACTCAAAATTACAAAGAAAGGCTCTCAATCTTCTAAGTCACAAAATAAGGACAAACAGATGAGAAGCCAATAAACCAGAAAAGCACTTTTAGAGTTTCTTCTGCTGCTGGATAAAGTTCTGTATCCTCAAAAGCCTTAATACCATGTGTATCTGTGTATAAGACATGAACCAGGACACATTATTACTGAAAGACTGGATATTGGGGGATAACGCATCTGTGTAAAACTAATTCTGTCAGATGTCTGGGTGTGTGTTGAGCAGTAGGCGGGTAAAGAGAGAAAATGAGAGTCATGCAAACAGCAGAGGAAATCAGATTCCTGAAACTGTCTTCAAACCCCATGGGATGACGTTTCAGAATCCTTGTTGAAGGTATTCAGCATGCTAAGGCTTTCCCAAGTTCCTGGCCTCACTGCTCTTTTTGGAGTCTCTTCCCTATGTTTCTAAGGCAGTATTTTTTTTTCAATGTCCCATTGTTTATGGCCAAAAAAGGGAGAGAGCAGTAAACAGCAGGAGGCACGTGGATGCTTCTAGGCCTGAGCTGAGAGCCAGCCGAGTGAGCATGCAGTGGGGAGAAAGTGTGCACGCGGGGAGTGGGGAGCGGGGAGCAGGGAGCGGGGAGCGGGGAGCGGACTTCAGATTGTTTTTTAAAATTAATTAATTAATTAATTTTAACTACTTTATTGGAGTATAATTGCTTTACAATGCTGTGTTAGTTTCTGCTTTACAACAGAGTGAATCAGCTATACATACACATATATCCCCATATCTCCTCCCTCTTGCATCTCCCTCCCACCCTTCGTGTCTTTTAAAAAGATAACAGCTGCTGAGAAAAGCACTTTTTCAAAATGATGAACGCTAATAATAAGGGAACATTTATTTCCCAAGCTGGCTCACGTATAACTTACAAATACCATTACTGCAATTTCTTTTTACAGATTGCTACCAAACCCCGAGTTTGAAATAAATAATAATCCAAAGCAAATAAAAACAATGACTGTGTGATCAAGAAAAGACATTTCAGGTGCAACAACTGTCTTTTATTAATAAGATACTAATTCTAAAATATTTAAACCTACTTCTTGAAAAAGAAAGACCACAGCGCAATTCTTTACATTTCAAAATACTAAGGCATGATCATAAAATAACAAGGCTGATCTCTCCGGCCCATGCTTGTTTTCATGGCTATAAAAACACACAGCTCAAAATCTAAATGTGTTCTCTCTGATTACCTTCACTGCTTTTGTTTTAAAAAATAAGTCAATTCTGTTTTTCAATTTTTAAAGGTTACATAAAGGTGAACATAAGTATGTATGGAAAATGAATTAAGCTTCTGGGAAGATAAGCTCTCAGCAGTCAAACTTATTGAAATATATGCTCAGAATACTCAACTTTTGAGAAGGACACCCAGCACCGGAAACACAGCAGCTTACTCAAGTCAATGGGTGACTTGTTCATAACGTGCAGTATGGGGTCAACTTATAAACCTGCTTCCCCACACATCCAACCCATCACTGGGCATGATTAGCTCTTCCCTGCCATTCAGGTAAATGCCACCTCCTCTGAAAGACCTTCCATCCCCGCTTGAGGGAAGGGGCACCCACTCTTTGGCACACACGACCTTATGTTAATTTCTAATTTGTCTGTTTGCTTATTTGCTTGACCTTCTCCCCCAGCAAGACTGTGGCACTTCTCAGTTGTTGTCTCCTGAGACAGTTATGAATGGCTTGTCTCTACTTTCAGCCTTCACAGTGAGTCTCTTGTGGCACTAAGCCCAAAGCCTGGCACATAGTCCATGTTCCGTCAACATTTGCTTCACAAAATCTGTTACACTGAATTGGTGCATGAAGCAGTAATTGTTCATTTCCTGTTGAGATGTGAAGAATGAGTTTATCATGGCAACATTATTTACGCTGCAATGAGTCTCTGATCTGAACTCTTAAATTTCTTAAATCTTTATATCTTAAATTTCCAATCTAAGGGAAATTTACCCATTGTACTTTTAATCTTACCCTCATCTTAAATGGAATCATGTGCAGATCTTTATGTAGTATGTTATTTCCACTCTAAGTTTCAGAGATACATTCTTTAAGGTTTTAAATACTGGCTTACCTTCCAAAATGAAAAACCACTGGCATAACAAGGCTGATTTTGGAATATATTATAATTATCTTTCATGCATTAAAAAATTTTTTAATTTATTTTTTATCACTTTTTAACTTTTGTTTAATTCTGTGTGGAGGGTAAGAACTTTGAAGGGTAGTTTCAAAGGTCTTAAAGTGTGGTTTACAAGACTTAGGAACTTGGACTTCCCTGGTGGCGCAGTGGTTAAGAATCTGCCTGCCAATGCAGGGTACACGGGTTTGAGCCCTGGTCCGGGAAGATCCCACATGCCGCGGAGCAACTAAGCCCATGCGCCATAACTACTGAGCCTGTGCTCTAGAGCCCGCAAGCCACAACTACTGATCCCGTGTGCCACAACTACTGAAGCCCGCACACCTAGAGCCCATGCTCCGCAACAGGAGAAGCCATCGCAATAAGAAGCCCGTGCACCACAATGAAGAGAAGCCCCCTCCTTGGGCTTCCCTGGTGGCACAGTGGTTGAGAGTCCGTCTGCCGATGCAGGGGACACGGGTTCGTGCCCCGGTCTGGGAGGATCCCACATGCCGCGAAGCGGCTGGGCCCGTGAGCCATGGCCGCTGAGCCTGCGCATCTGGAGCCTGTGCTCCGCAACGGGAGAGGCCACAACAGTGAGAGGGCCGCGTACCGCAAAAGAAAAAAAAAAAAAGAGTAGCCCCCGCTCGCCACAGCTAGAGAAAGCCCGTGGGCAGCAATGAAGACCCAATGCAGCCAAAAATAAATAAATTTAATTTAAAAAAAATAGAATGTGTGTGATATTATAAAAGAAAAAACAGGACTTAGGAACTTAAGTCAGTACCAATATAAAGATGATAGAGGTATGTATATATCAATATATCGATACAAATCTCCATATGTGTGTGCACATGTGTATATATGTGTGTATATTTATAATTTGTATATATAGTGTATATATACAGTGTATATATAGACATAGAAATGTATATATGTATATATACAGAGACATACATATACATATGTGTGTGTATCAGTGTATGTATATATGCTGCTTTAGTAACACTCATAATTACACAAAACTGAATATAGTATGGAAATTTTTTTCTAAAACATAATTATATATAGAAGAAAACAGGTATCAGTGTCATCTCCCATTAGTATAAAGTTTCACTATAAAGCAATATTTATGTAAAATAATCCATATTTATATTGATATGTTAGAAATTCTAAAGCGGAAACAAAGAAATAGAAATTAATAACTGTGGAAATGGAAAATATACCAGAGATCAGTTCATGGAAAAGAAAAGATAAAAAAGTTTCTGGAAGGGTTAAGTAAAATACTCACAGTATTCTTCTGGCAAATGATTTCCTGAAAAATGAGAAAAGAGAAAAGTAAAGCAGAAGTTAATACAAAATTAATTCAACTAATTAATTAAAATATTCTATGTAGAAAAATTTGTATTAATGATTTTATTATTTATTAATTTAGCAATTGGAAATTTAAAATATGAACAGAAGGTGTAGAGTAAGCTTCTGCATCTAAGTTTACAGTCTGATGGAGGAGACAAGAATGCACAAAGGTACCGTCTACGGTTGAAGGAAAACAGCATAAACACGTAGAATCCAAAACCCCAATAACCAAAAAATCATTTCTGCAGAGTATGTATGTGCAGAATTATCTTATAGCTACAATCTTTTTGGGAAGAGATTTAAATGAGTTTGCTTTCCCAAAGCACAATCTCACTTATGCCCTGGGAAGAAACATAGCAGCATGCTTGGAACAAAGCTGGAAGTAAATGGTATTGGCTACTTGTCAGAGTGGGCAAATCCACATGTAGACAATAAGAACATCTGACAACAACTAGTCATAAATATTGTTACGTATTGTTCCGTAAGAAGTGAAATGTGATAAATACACTGCAGGCAGTGTCCCTATCTTCTAGGCTGTGAGAAATAAGTGAGATCATGCAAATAACGTGGCTATACCGTGTCTGGTGTATAGAAAGTTCCCAATAAAGCTAGCTAACATATTATTATTCCTAGACTTTAAAATGACTAGAGACGTGGAAGAGACAATCTAGAAGAGCCTGTGGCATAAGGGTTTCACTGAGGTTGGGGAATCATGATTTAGGAAGGAGACATGGGACAGTGTTTTGGAAAAGATGGCATGTATGTTGCCATGGAAACAGGAAATGTAAGGCATTTGTGGAGCCTAAAGGGTGGTCCATCTGGCCAAGAAGAGGAGCCAGCTCAGGGGAGGTAAGAGAGGAGCAGAGGAGGAACACAAGGCCCAGGGGACCAGCTGTCATTCATCCCAGGATCAATATGGGGCAAAAGGGAACCTAGGAAGGCTTTGGCTTGGAGCAGCATGTAAGATTTTTGAATGTTTATGGGTAACAGATGAGGAAACAAAAATCTATAGAGGAAGGAATTGTGAGAGTCATAAAGATGTATATAAAATACTAAAAGAGACCCATCAATACCTCACAACCTTGCTGATGAAAAAAGAACATATACACATTTATAAAGAAACATTACAAGCCTGTATGCGCAGGCATGTATGCACACACATGCTACAACCAGAGAGCTATACTGTAGCAAGGGCTGGGGTTTCTAAGAGGAGGATGTTCCTAGAGTTTGAGGAAGGCTGAAAAGATCTTCAGAGAAGTTGGAACTCAAGAGGAGCCAAGAACATGTCACACCTTCCAAAGGCGAAGCAGGGAGGTGGAGATCCAGGCTAGAGGACTTAGGAGCCACAAAGGCCCATTTAGGGAACAATAAATATTATTACTGGGGGCTAAAGAAAACAGATCATTTCGAGAAGTACAGAAGAGAGAAATAAAGGAGTACTTGGAAAAGATCTTGAATTCAATCATTGGGCTAAAACAAAGTTCATTTTGGCACACACTGATAATATTAGACAGTTATCTGGGGCCTTACTGAAGAGGCCTTGAATGTCAAAATAAAGTACTTTGTTGTGTGGGCATTTGGGCATATGACAGTAAACATGTTTTTTTTTAGGTGAATGATATACATAAAGAAGTATCAGCACACACAAGGACACTGTAAAAGCAAAGGTTTGGAACAACACGAATGTTCTATCAACTAGAAACTGGCTGAATAAACTATGGTCCCTCCATACGATGGAATGCAATGCAGCTGAACAAAGGATGAGGAAGTTCTCTACAGAGTGATATGGAAAGGTCTCCAAGATATACTGCTAAGTGAACAAAAGCAAAGGACAGAATGGTTGTTACCCTATTCTCCTATTTATGTATATAAAAGGGAGAAAAAGAAAATTCTAATTTGTGTATTTCTAAAAATCTCTCTGGAAGAATATACAAGAAACTATTAACAGTGGTTGCCAATGGAGAGGGGAGCTGGCTGGCTGGGGGACAAGGATGGGAGCATGACTTTTCACTAACATATCCTTTGCACTTATAAATTTTTGTATCAGGTGAATGCATTACCCAAGAAAGAAATAACTAAAAGGTAAACATTGTTAAAGTTTTAAAAATATGAATTAGATAGTGGTATTTAGTATTGGATGGGAAAAAGCATTTAGGTAGCTATTGCCAAAGCTCAGGGATGCCAAAATAAGGACTTGGACAATGGTGGTGCCCTGGGGGATGGAAATTAAGAGACAAATGAGTGATGTTGAGGAAGGTTGAAAGTGGCTTTTCCCACAGTGTTTCACAGGTGGTTAATGCATCTCTCCACCCATCCATACACACACACACACACACACACACACACACACACACGGTTCATGAAAAACATAAATAGGAAAATGTTGGATAATCACAAAGCCAGGAACATAGCATGCGGGATTTTCCAAACTTAATTTATGGAGCATCTCTCCAGAGTAGCAAACTACACCCTTTCCTGAGATAGGCATGTCCTTCTCTCATCCCTCTAAGTAAAAAAACAAAAGAACAAACAAACAAACAAAACACACCCTTATCTTCATCCTGTACCACACAGCATGCTCTGCAAATAGCATAAGAAACCTGTTCTCTGTGAAGCAGGCCTTGACTGCCTTCAATGACACCTAACCTCCTAACAGAAACAGGTGATGTCCTTATTTTTGCCCTCATGACCCCTCATACGGACCTCTATGAAGCACTGCATGTACGACATTGCAAACATTGCTTCGTACAATTCTCCTATCCTACATCATGAGTTCCTTGGATGCAAGAGCCTTGTTTAGTTCATATTTGTATCCCCACTGATTGCCTAGCAGATTGCAGGGCATATAGTTGGTGCTCAATAAAAGGATGAACACATTAATTAGTTAATGAATGTATAAAATACTGGACTATGAATTAGGATAGATACGCGTAAGTCTTGGCTCTGCTCCTGAGTGGCCACGTGCCATTTCACCTCTCTCTAATATAACACACAAAGAATTGGATTGAGTGATCACTGGTCCCTTCCAACTCTGTATTCTATCATTTACTTTTAGCTAAAGGCCTATCAGAGTCAGCACTGTCCTTGTGCCAGTGGAAGGAGAGATGTCCTCATGCCCAGCACAGGAGCTACTCTACCATGATTTCTGTTTGGTGCATCGGGCACAGAAATGGAGGTAGTGATGAAGGGAGCTGTGGTGAGGGCTGAGTGCGCTGAAGCCTCCCCTCTGCTTGGCACCATAGGAAATAACCACAGCTGCTACTGGCCTACAGCCAACACGTTATGTCTTCCTGAAGAATTGCTCACTGAAGTAATAACCCTCTTACGTGTCTTCTTTGCTTTCATTTCAGGCAATGCGTGCATTATAACAAATTCTAAAACTATACTAAATCACCCCTATAGCAATCTACTGAATTCTTATGAACGCTTGCTCATGTTTTATAGAAGCTAAATGGATACAAATGGCTCTCTTGAAGGAGAGTTTACTTACAGCTTACGATGCAACCTTAAGGGAGGTATCAACTATAAAGAAAGAAAGGTACTATTTGTGCATTTTAACTCAGTACAAATAAATAGCAAACAAGACCTCAAAAGGTATCTAACTACTGAGGTAGAATAGTGAATGTTTAATTTGTGCTAAATCTACTGAAGGAAAAAAAAGGACGAAGGGAATAAATTTAAGAGGCAGCTGCAATATTTCACATCACTTCATGGAAACTTTTCACCTAAAGTGCCCAGAAATGAAAAAAATAAAAGTCAACATAAATTCCAGTCTCTTACCAGTGAAATGTTTCTGAAGATGCGTTACCCCACTACAACTTTGTTCTTGCCTACAGTCTTTAGGAGGCTTTTGATCAGTGCACTCACTGGCTGTAACAAAAACATCCTCAAATGTTTTTTCAGTACTCCAGGACCCTTTGATAACCAACCCCAGAAGCAAGACAAATGAGACAATCTAGCCTAGGTCTCATTCCAAGGGAAGACAAAGACAACTTTTGAGAGCTATTTGGGACAATGTAACATTGAAGAGGTCATTGTAAGGATAAACAAATGGAGAGTCCCCCAAATTGGAAAGTTTCTGTAACTAACATTTAGGTAATTACAGCCAGAAGTAGGAAGTGGGAACAGCTGGTGTGAGGTTGCCAAGTCAAATGGACTCAGGGTGGAAGAAACAGAGTTAGCAACCAGGATCTGTTTCCTGAAAGAAAAGAAAGGAGAGGGCTGGGAGTTCTTGGCCAGGAAAAAAGACCATGGCTCCCCTGCTGGTGACCTTCTAGGTCTTCTCTTCTGATAGATCCTTCTGTCCCAGTGGAACGTGGCTAGTTTTCTACTAAAGTTAGGAAAAAAGGAATCCTTTTTGTACTCCCCACCTCCATCCTCTTACCTGATTTCAATGCTTCAAAGCTAAACAAAGAAATATCAGATGGGCTGCTGTGAACACCATGGGCCTCACTGAGAAGGTGGGACTCATCTTTACCCTTCCACATGCTGAGCGGGCTTAGAAAGAACACGCCAACACAGGTGTCACAGAACTGGCCCATCTTTAAAATTAGGGAACTAAGTAGACTTGTGCTTACATGTTATGCTTACATAAATCGAGTTAAAAAAAAAAAATCTAACAACAACCTGGAAAATCATATTTTTAACGGACATATGAAATCTGTGGACAGACTTAGAGGGAAATGTACCTGATGACAAGTCCAAGAATATGGGGCTTGTCCTGCTCTGACACTTATTAACTGTGTGTGCCTCTAAGTCATTGCATCCCTGTGGATTTAGTTCTCATCTGTAAAGAAAGCATCTTCTATCTGTTCAATCTACACAGTAACTTGTCTATCTCATTGGGTCATTTTGAAAGACCAAATGTTTTGAAAGACCAATGTTTTGAAAGACCAAAGTTTATGAGAGACCTTCAAGTGTTTTAAAGCCATAGGCAATATGAGGTATTAATACTATCAAAGCAGACAACCCCAACTCAATTCCCACCGTTATCAGATACAGAGGCATCTTGTACCTGTGTTGTTCATGATCATGGGGAAGAACACATCATGATCATGGGTAAGACATATGAGCAACTGTCAATAAAAACAACCCGTACCAAAAATCAGGTTAAATTATACCCAGGCTGGAAAGTAATCCTAAAAGAAATTCTAGACTTTCTTCTCCTCCTCTATTACTTTTGTTTCAAGTTAAAAAAAATTTATCTTGGTGGGAGAACTCTACTGTAAGTAGATACATATCTTCAAACAGCTGAGATGCTGAAGAGTGACATTTTATACGTTCAGCATTTGAAAGAGCTTCTTAACGCAAACTTCTTATAATGTGTTGTTATTATTTAAAATCAACTTCCTCTTTTTTGTCATCAGCTGTTTCTTTCAGCAATGCCTAATTGGACCATATTATTCAAGTACAAGTATTTCTCAAAAAACAAACTGTATTGTTGCAAAGTTAAAACATAATGAATTTCGGCACAGTAAATTACATTTTACACATAGATTTCAGTAAAAATTTGAAGGATGCATTCTAAAAGGACTCAAATAGGATGATGGGTTGCAGTGCCACAAAGATCAACTTCCACAGAAAGAATCAATTATTTATAATGAACAAAAGGGAACAGAATCCAGCAAGCCTTGCCCCATTTGGGTGGGAGTTAGGAGGCTTTCAGACTCACGCCTTCTGTGTGCAGAGGTATTCCTTCTTGCTTTTTAAGGTATTCGAACTCATGGTCCTGTAATGAAAGTCTCTACAAATGAAGAGAATACCTGGTGCCACCCCAGAGATATGACGTCATCTTCCATTCACTAAGTAGCATAGATTCCCTTCTCCCTTTGACAAAATGAAAATAAGATGCTAGAAACAATGGGATGGGGGAGGGTAAAGGAGGAATTAGGAAGGAAAGCAAGGGCATACTTTATCCAGTATACATATAATTCCTTTGAAGATGTAATATTGCTAATTGACATCAAAGAAAACTGGATTTTCTAGTCTCAAGCCCTTTCCCCAACCTCAGGGATTCAACGACTGGAAATCAATTCCTGCTAAAGAAATAATTCATCTAGTCTGTCAGTTCAAGATCTTGAGAGAAAATCTTGATACAGCAGTGCTCACAGGTATTTCTTAGCTGTTCCTCCCCAAAATTGTCTCTTTTTCTTCCCCCAATTTGACATGGAATTATTATAGCTCAGGTGAAAGTTAGATAATTTCTGGAATAAGTAAAACAAAAGAACAAGACTGTTTTTTTCTCTCAACAGAAAAAAAAATCTTTCCATGAAATATTAAAAAGTGTATGTGGGAGCTTCCCTGGTGGCGCAGTGGTTGAGAGTCTGCCTGCCGATGCAGGGGACACGGGTTCGTGCCCCAGTCCGGGAAGATCCCACATGCCGCAGAGCAGCTGGGCTGGGCCCGTGAGCCATGGCCTCTGAGCCTGCGTGGACGGAGTCTGTGCTCTGCAGCGGGTGAGGCCACAACAGTGAGAGGCCCGCGTACCGCTAAAAAAAAAAAAAAAAAAAAAAGGGTATGTGATGGCTAAGTTGAACAGGGGAGATACAGAATGCCATGGTTTACAAATCAACGGTTAGTTATCAAGTAAGCAAGACACTTGTGAAAATGTCCAGGAGCAGCGCTGTTATATGGGGCAGTGCCAATGTTCACAAATCGTTAGACTATTTTATAGGATCACATTCTCAAATGACTTTTTTCCCTAATACTTACTGTGTACTTTGTACCACTAAGTTAAGTGCTATTTTAGAGTGCTGAAAAGAATGCAGTAAAAATTCAATATTAAACTAAAGAATCATAAACCTTTGGGAAAATAACAAATTTTAATTTCATACGCAATTCAATCTAAAACTAAACTCATCTTAGTTACTTATCTTGGTAAGGGAGATAAAACTTTAAGAAAAGGAAGCAGTGGTGTAAGACGAAAAAAAAAGTTTCATGGGTTTAAGAACACTCTAGAATCTGAGCAAATTTGCCAAATACATGTAAAAATTTAACTTAAGTTCAAGGTATTTATAACAAAAATTACCTTGATCACCTCACCAATTTACTAGAAACTGGTATAATCATCAAATTTTACAACATGGACATCACTGCCTGCTCTTTGCAAAACTATAACCATTTGCTTCAGGTGGAAATGAATGATTACCAGAAAAACAGACAATGTCCAATTTCTCATATATAAGCACTAAAGGAGATTGGGTCTCTCTGTATCTACAGATATACATCATGGGTCTAGGTACCATGGAACTGTTTGAATGAGCAACTATGGTAGTTCTCAAGGTTCATCCATGTTGTAGCATGTGTCAGAATTTCCTTCCTTTTTAAGGCTGAATAATGTTCCATTGTATGTGTATACCACATTTTGTTTTATCCATTCATCCACTGATGGACATTTAAGTTGCTTCCATCTTTTGGCTATTGTAAGTAATGCTGTTATGAACATGGCTGTACAAATATCTCGTGTAGGTACTATATTCAGTGAGATCATGAAGGATTAAGCATGTAGATAGACTGCTGTAGAGAACAGTTTATGAAAGCAAATCCCATCTGAAAAGTAACTTTTCAAGCAATGGTTACAGAGACTTCCCTGGTGGCGCAGTGGGTAAGAATCTGCCTGCCAATGCAGGGGACACGGGCTTGATCCCTGGTCCGGGAAGATCCCACATGCCGCAGAGCAGCTTAGCCCGTGCGCCTCAACTACTGAAGCCCACATGCCTAGAGCCCATGCTCTGCAATAAGAGAAGCCACCACAATAAGAAGCTCGCGCACTGCAATGAAGAGTAGCCCCTGCTCACTGCTGCAACTAGAGAAAGCCCACGTGCAGCAACAAAGACCCAACACGGCGAAAATAAATAAATCAATAAAAGATCCCTGGACCAATTTAAAAAAAAAAAAAAAAAGCAATGGTTACAGAGAAAAATACAACTAAATTTCTTGAATAAGGAATAATCTCACATAATCATTAAGCTTCAACACAAGCTGTGTCACCACTAACTGATGTGTATATCAATCTCTAGACAAAGATTTATTCTGCAATGGATAAAATGGGAATAAAGCCTATCCTAGTGCAGAAAGAAAGATCCAAATGCATGTGAGGCTTTCTAACCACAGCTAGAACATTAGAAAAAAGAAACTAAAAAAATATTTTGAGATTCAAATGCCCAAAATAGATGTAAATTATCCTGATGGCTATAGGAAATAACAGAGTATAACAACTTTTTCGTTAAAAAAGGTTAATTATGAAATATTTCAAGTATATAAAAATATAAAACTTAATCATACACTCCTTTAGCACAGCAAAGAAAACCACCAACAAAACAAAAAGGCAACCTACTAAATGGGAGAAGATAATTGCAAATGATATATCTAATAAGGGATTAATATCCAAAATACATAAAGAACTCATACAACTCAATATTAAAAAAACCTGATTAAAAAATGGGCAGAAGATCTGAAATAGACATTTTTGAAAAGAAGACATACAGATAGTCAACAAGCACATAAAAAGATGCTCAACATCACTAATCATCAGGTAAATGCAAATCAAAACTACAATGAGATATCACCTCAGACCTGTCAGAATGGCCATTATCAAAAGACAACAAAGTGGGGCTTCCCTGGTGGCGCAGTGGTTGAGAGTCCGCCTGCCGATGCAGGGGACACGGGTTCGTGCCCTGGTCCGGGAAGATCCCACGTGCCGCGGAGCGGCTGGGCCCGTGAGCCGTGGCCGCTGAGCCTGCGCGTCCCGAGCCTGTGGTCCGCAATGGGAGAGGCCACAACAGTGAGAGGCCCGCATACCGCAAAATAAATAAATAAAATTAAAAAAAAAAAAAAAAAGACAACAAAGTGTTGGCAAGGATGTGGAGAAAAAGGAACCCTCATTCACCGTTGGCAGGAATGTAAATTGGTGTAGCTTCTGTGGAAACAGTATAGAGGTTCCTCAAAAGAACTACCATATGATCCAGCAATTCCACTTCCAGGTGTTTATCTGAAGAAAATGAAAACTAATTTGAAGAGATATATGCACCCCCAAGTTCAATGCAGCTTTATTTCCAATAGCCAAGATACAGAAACAAGATACAGAATCTAAATGTCAATAGATGAACAGATAAAGAAGATGTGGTACATACATATGCTTATATATGTACAATGGAATACTACTCGCCATAAAAAGAATGAAATTGTGCCACTTGCAACAACATGGATGGAGCCAGAGAATATTTATGCTGAGTGCAATAAGTCATACAGAGAAAGACAAGTACCATATGATTTCATTTATGGGCAGAATTAAAAAACAAAACAGGCAAACAAACAAGACAAAACAGAAACAGACTGATAGATACAGACAACAAACTGATGGTTGCCAGAGGAGAGGGGCGTGTGAAGATGGGGAAAATAGGTAAAGGGGATTAAGCGGTAGAAACTTCCAGTTATAAAATAAATAAGTCATGGGGATGTAGTATACAGCATAGGGAATACAGTCAATAACACTGTAATGTACTCTGTATAATGACAGATGGTAGCTAGACTTATGGTGATCATTACTATGTTGCACACCTGAAATTAATACAGTATTGTAAGTTAATTATACTTCAATTTTAAAAATTTAAAATAAAACTTTTTCACACACCAATGCATGTACCACCTAGTCTTAGAAATATTACATATATAGTTGAAGACTCCTGTCATCCCCTCTCAACTCTATTCCACTCCTATCCTTCAAAGAGGTAACTATTCTTAATTTATTTATAATTCCCATACATATTTCTATCCTTTTATAATATAAATGTATAAAAAAATTGTCCTGCACGTCATTACATTTTGTATAGATGGCACCATACTGTACACAAGCTTCTATAATTTTTTTTCCCACAACACTCTTTATGAGATATATTGATAGTGGTACAGAAAGCTCTAGTTAATTCATTTTAAGTGCTCTATAAGATTCCATTAAATGACTATACGAGAAAGTAGTTATTCATTCTTCTGTTGATAGATATTTACCAATTCCTCTGGGGGAGAGGTTATTACAAACAATGTTAACATAAACATTCTTGATTATATCTCCTTATGCATGCTAAAGATTTTTTTTTACAGTATACATCTAGAGACAGAACTGCTGACTCTTGGTGATTCGTTCATTTGATATTATAAGCTATTGCCAAATTGATCTTCAAAAGGTAGTGCCAACATACTCTCCCACCAGCAATGCATACGTTTTCCACTCTCCACAGCCTTGCCATTGGTATAATAAGGGCTTTTAATTGTTGGCTTTTAAGTGGTATTTCCTTGTTTTGTTTTGCTTTGTTTTTATATGAAACATTATTTAATGTGAGTGGGGAGTAGCCTAGAAAAAACAGAGGGAGCTAAACAAGGGAAAAGGGGGAAGAATCACAAGAATTAGAGCTGAGAGCAGTTGTTGTAAAGGAATTTCTGATGATAGAAGAAACGGTTCATTAAAACAACTTCCTCACTCTACACAACAGCCATTCATTTCTCCCAAGCCCTTTCTGATGACAGACGCATTCTGTGTATTGGCCCAACAACTTACTGGCCAATGGTGTCCAGATGTACTGTCCCGTTTACCGAGAGACTCCAAGGGAAGATCTGATAATTTCTCTGATGCACAAAATAAATCAGAAAACAACTGTTCCCAGCAATTTCTTATTTTCAAGCAAATGTAAATCTCAGCATTAAGAGTCTCATTAATAGGCACGTAAGAAGTTTTCATGATACTTATCTAGAGAAAATTGTGAAAATTGTTATTACAATGCTAAGGAAAAAAAGAATATCTATCAACTTCCCTTTCTCAAAGTGCAACGATGATCTTTTTTTTGGAAGAAAATTAAATATTTCTTGCTACAATAAGAGAGTACTTGTAATTTAAAATGACTACGAATCCTATTGCAAGTTCATGATTTGCTTAGATTCTAAATATGCTTTCATATGAAAACTCAGACATAGATTTTAAGTACTTATATGGCTCCTAACAATTATTTTTCAGAAGCTTAAACTTAAAAAAAATTTTTCCTATGATTTCTTCCTAAGAATTTGCCGCCAAAGAGAAACTGTTCTCTTCAACAAAGAGCAGTAGATGAAAATAAAACTGGTGCAGCTGTACTTTCTAGATGCCCAAAGAATCAACCTAAGTGAAGCTAGGTATGTGATAAGACTAACATTCTCATTCTGTCTTTGCCCTGTGAAAATAGGGAGATGCTTCGTTTTTATTTGGTTAATCCATCCATAATATATTATTTATAAATATCTCTTTTTCTGCCTTATTTCACAGCAGTTTTCCTTTCTGTTGGTAGATGGCAGGGATAACAGTTACACCTATAACTACCTGCAACAGAAATAAATTTTAAAAATTAAAAATACACACACACACACCCACACACACAGACTTTCCTCAGTAGCAGAACCCGAGGAACTTCCATTGCTCAGAGACTGAAAAAAAAACACTTTCTACCCCAGAACTTTGTCCTCTGCAACCAGATACCTATTTGGGCCAGGAACAAACTAAATAAGAAAATGGCAAAAGCTTAGGGAATACAGTCAATAACATACAGTCAGTGGAAGGAGGAAGACAAAAGAAGGGATGGATGTTGCATGGAACAACTCAGGACGTATGCTTGATGGGTTTTTCTAAATGAACACACTTAGCAGGAATGTCTGATATCCTTCTAACTAAAAGTAACTGCAACCAAGTTTAGCGGTTAAGGGGAACAGGTCTTGGAGTCAGGCAGACATGGTCCCAAATTTTCCATATCACCTTGGGCAAATGATTGAATTTGTTAGAGTCTCAGTTTGAAATCTTATAATTTGGTGATAGAATATATACCCCAGGGACTTCCCTGGTGGCGCAATGGTTAAGAATCTTCCTGCCAATGCAGGGGACACAGGTTTGATCCCTGGTCCAGGAAGATCCCCCATGCTGCGGAGCAACTAAGCCCATGTGCCACAACTACTGAGCCCGTGCTCTAGAGCCTACGAGCCACAATTACTGAAGCCTGCGCGCCCAGAGCCCATGCTCTGCAACAAGAGAAGCCAACATAGTGAGAAGTCCGTGCACCGCAACAAAGAGTAGCCCCTGCTCACCACAACTAGAGAAAGCCCGCATGCAGCAACGAGGACCCAACGCAGCCATAAATAAATAAATAAATTTAGTTTTTTTAAAAAAAGATTATATACCTCACAGGGATGTTTTAAGAATTAAATGTGAATATGTAAATGAGTAAAGCACTTAGTACCTAGCACATAGTAAGAGCTCAATAACAAGCAGCGATTATGTACAAGAATGAGTATACTTTAGATAGACAAGCCTCTTTAAAGAACTGTTTTATTCAAATACCAATAACACTTCTATACAAAGGCTGGCTGAAAGCAATTAAATAAATCAGTTTATTTGTCCCACACAAATTTCTGATAAGAGTAGCTTTATCTCTTTCTCTCAAATGTAATTAAAAAAATTTTCCTTAGGAAAGGATGGCCATAAAATTAAATCACCAGATACCAGTAGGACAAGAATAAAAATAGTGTAGTGTGAAAAATGTCCAACACAACACTGCCTGCTGAAAATAAACTTAATGCAAAGAAAATAAAATAGCAGAATACAAAGAGTAAATAAAATAATCTCTTCATCAACTGCTAATATATGTTGTAAATAGTACCAAATCAAAATGTTTAATTAAAAATACACCATCATGAAATGTATGATACATTAATTAAAGGGGTACATCTGGGGCAAAATTAAGTAGGGGTTGCTTAAAGAATTGTTCCAGGTGAAAAATAGATTTAGACGGAATTGGGGAAAATCCCTTAGTACTATTTCAGAGTATTCTGGAAAGGGATAGCCTATCAATCCCCAGCACAATGCCTGGCATACAGCAAAGGTATTTGCTAAATGACACTCTGCAGATTTTTTAGAGAAAGTCATATAAGCTTCAGATATTCAGATAAAAGCAAAATACTACTAAATTTTTTTTGGCTTGGATTTTGGGCTAGAGATCTTCATATTACCAATTCCTAAGCTACTGGAAGTATGGCTCTGGGTTTTAGGACTCCACGTTCCAAGGTTGGCTTTGATTTGGGAACTTGAAAGTATAGATGAGAAAAAGCCACAAAGAGGTAGATGGAAGGTTCGCAAAGGAAATGAATGATATCAGGTTCAGCATGAGTTATATGCTGAACTGTTAATGCTTTTCAAAGAATCACAGTGTAGAATCACTTGGCCTTGCAAAAGCATTTTAGGCAATCTTTTTGGATGGAGGAAATACCCTCCTATCATTAAGTTCCTATAATGGAGAGAATGCCATGCGACATGCTGAATTTTGCAGACAAATACGGTAAGTTTTCCTTCCCCTTTTCCCACTTTAATTGATATCATATCCCAGTGAAAGAGGATGGCAATTTTTGGTGATAGAGAATTTCTACTCAGAGTACTTTCAGTAGGCAGCGTATTTCTAGTTGGAGACAGGTGTGCCCAATGAAACCCCCAATGGTGACACAGCACGAGGGCTGTCCATACCTTATGCAATCTCCTCTTCTTTCTCCAGTGTGTATACTGACAACTTCCTATTAACAATAGTCTCCTCAACTGCAACTCCAATCGGAGCTCAGAAATCAACACTAAGTTTTTCCCCTATCTGTGTATCATCAAATTTCCACATTGAATTCCAGATAAACCTCACAATGTAATTCGTCACTGTTACATAATTATTGGACTAACAAAAACATCCTTTCATAAACATACACTACTTGAATTTTTTTTTTTTGGATGACGGAGAGTTATCCCTAAAACTCTGGTGCCTAGAGTAAATATTTAGTAAACAAGTGAGGTACCTTCAGTGACTGCAGAGAGTCTGAATTAATATCACAGTAGAGGATGATGTTGTTGGCCATGCTGAAACTTTCTCTCACTCCAAGGTGGTAAAATAAAGACGGCTGCCGGAAGGCATCACTCATCTCCACCACGGCAATATCTGCAAACAGAAAACAAAGTCCCCCAAAAGATGACACCTAAATAATGTCCAGTAAGCACTTTTCGGTTTCAGTTACTTAGTATTCAAAGAGGAACTGAGGAAACCATAGGGACTTTCCCTCTTCATTTACCACTGACTTTTTAATTAGCAGTTCTATCAGAAGTGGTTTTACAAACTGCAGCAAAACTGCACTTTTAAAACAATAACGGGGTCATATAATTACTGGAAACTAAGGAGAGTCTGCAATGGTGGGAAGCAGGACTTATTCTCTCTGTTAAATTTCAACACTGAAAACAAGTTAACAAAGGTTCCAGAAGCAGATCCATGGGAAACAGAAGCAAGTAATAAATGTAAAATGAGATTTATAAAAGCAAATAGGTAAGATGATGACTCAATTCAGAGCTGTATTTTATAATAATTAATATCTAGCAAGTCCTTAGCAAGTATAATCAAGAAAAAGAAAAATCAAAGGTATAGAAATTATGACTAAGAAGGAGAATATAACCACAGATACAAGTTCTTCCAAAGCTCATAGATGACTAACACCAGGGTGGCATAAACTTGATACCAAAATTTGACAATGTCCCAAAAATAAAATTCAGATTAGTCTCAAACTCATTTATGTATACAGACAAAAACATGAAAGAAAACTGAGCAAAGTGCATCAAGCATTATACTATAAGACCACTAGATCATGGGTTTAAAATTTATTTGGGGAATGCAAGGATGGCTCAATGGAAAAAAAATCATCAGCATTCCCAAAGATGCCCCAAGTATTGATACTTTAACTAAAATTCAAAATCCACTTCCATTTCTCATTAAAAAGAACGGCAAACTGAAAATATAAGGGCACTTCTTTAAAATGAAGAATAATATATATTTCATAACAACTGCCAACTTTGTACTTACAGGTATTCCCATGAAAATCAGGAAAAAGACAAGACTGTCAACTATTCTCACTACCAGTACACTTTCTGAAAATCCTAACTAATGCAATAAGATTTCACAAAGTATGGAAACGTAATTCTATAAAATAAAATACATAATTATCATTACTTGCAGATGTTACAATTACCAACCAAAAAAACCCAGTAGAATCAATTAAACAACCACTATGAGTAATAATACAATTTAGTAAGGTGTCAAGATGCAAAATTATGAAAACCAAGAGCTTCCTTTATAATCATAATAAGCTTCTGGAAAATGTAATAGTTAAACAGATCCTACTCACAATTAGAATGAAAATGTTAACATACAGCAAATTTAACAGATGATGCTAATTTGTTTAAAATATGTGCAATACGTGACACATGAAAGGTTAATATCTTTTTAAGTTATCTCGATTGGTCAATTTAAAACAAATAAGAACATTACAATAGAAAATTAGGCTATGGACATAGGCAGGTAAAATCACAAAAGTATAACTAAAATGGTAAATAAACATATAAAAATATTCTACATCTCACTACTAATAAATGCACCTTAAACGAATAATAGTGTCAAGTTTTTTCCCTAACAAGTGGCCTAAGATATTTCAAAATACCCAATGGAGATGCAAAGAAATGATACTCTCACATGCTATGGGGAACATTTTAGGAGACTTGAGTCCTTAAAATTATGCATACTCTTTGACTCAATAATTCCATTCCTAAGAATTTATCCTGTGAAAATTCCTATACATGTAGCAGATTTACTTGTAAGTATATGCACTGAAATATTATTTTTGCAGTAACAATGGAAAATGCCTAAATATCCATCAGTAGAAAAATGGCGAAACACACACACACACACACACACACACACACACACATACTGATAAATTCAATTAATGGCACATTATATAACCATTGAAAACTATATTACAGAAGCACATTTAATATTGGGGTAAATTCAAGCTATATTAAGGAAAAATATTAAAATATACACATTATAATGTATAGCATACACATTAAAATATAATGTATACATTATAATGAATAGATTATTATATATATTCTATGTGTATATATGCACATGAATAAAAAAGTGTTGGAAAGTTGTATACCAAAATGTAAACTGTGATAATAGCTGTGTGATGGAATTATGAATTATCTTTTCCTCTTTATATCTTCTATGTCTTTCACAATTTCTATCATGAACATTGATTACTTTTGTAATTTAGGAACCCACCAAAATACACAAAGAACATTGAAGCCCCGTGTGACTGAATGTAAAACCAAAGTGCAGCACTTTTATAAAAGCGACACAGACCCTCGAGAGGCTGTTTGAGACAGTCGGCCTTATCTAATGAATGTGAAATTACAGTCTGCATTCTGTGAAGGAGAAATAAATCAGATCAAATGGAGGCTAAAGACATAGAAGATTGAGTGAGGTTATAAAAGGGGAGGTCAGGTCACAGGAGCTTCAAAAGATGTTTTCAAGGCTAACCATGACTTTGGGGCTCTTTAATACAAATGGAGAGCTTTCTTTTGGGGTCCTTACCATTTACACATCAAAAATCAACACCCGAACAAACTGAGTCACTGCATCCCACCCACACGCCCCATCTGCCTCCTGCGCCCACACGGCTTGCTCCTCCCACAGATGCCAGCCACTCAGTCAGCGATGCTGCTTTAAAATCAAGAGAAGGCATACAGTGTGGCTGAGAGAAACCAAATAAAACAGCTGCCGATGAAAAATAAATGAGAGATATACGAAGAAAAATGCTAAGTTAATGTAGTGACAAGAGGGAGGAAATGGGTTCTTTCCAGAGAACTGACTCGTGGAATTTGTTGCTAAAACAAAATACAAACGCTGCAGAAGGCTTTCAGATTAAGAGAGAAACGAGACATTTAAAATAAATGGTAAAAGCAAACTGAGGTATATTCACTAGATCTAAACATCTAAACAGGAACAGACCCATTTGGGGATGCAATATAGAACATTAAAACTGCTAAATTGTATAGTAATTTTAAAATACCATAATACCATATGATAACTCAGAAGAAGACAGGCATTTTTCCTACCTCAAATTCAGATAAGTGATTTGTTCTAATGTATTTGTATTTTTTCTTAATATATTTCTTAATTTCCATAGAGGAAACTTTACTCTTTCATCTGCTTTGTAAAGTGTTAAAGCATGTGCCCATTTTTTTATTGTTGAGTTTGTTTTCTTACTGTGAGTTTTGTGTGTTTTTATATTATCTGGATATGTTTCCTTTGTCAGGTATGTGATTTACAAATACTTTCTCCCAGTTTGTGACTTACCTCTTCATTCTGTTAAGTGCCTTTAGGAGAGCCGAAGTTTTTAACTTTAAGACCAATTTATCAAAATTTTTTTCTATTGTGTATTGTGCTTTAGGTGTGGTAGCTCAAAAAAATCTTTGCCTAACCCAAGTCACAAAAGTTTTCTCCTTTGTTTTCTCCCAAAAGTTTTATAGCTTTTACATTTTACATTTAAGTTTATGATCCATTTTGATTTTCTCTTCCAAAAAGTTTTGGATTTTCTATTCCATTCCATTGATCTTTGTGTCTACCTTTTGCCAATACAGATGTCCCTCGATTTACAATGGGGTTATGTCCAGATGAGCCCATAAGTTGAAAGTAGTGTAAATTGAAATACATTTAATACACTTAAACTACCGAACATCATAGCTTAGCCTAGCCTACCTTCAATGTGCTCAGAACACTTGAGTACTGTACCACTAGCCCGGGAAAAGATCAAACTTCAAAATTTTGAATTATGGTTTCTACTGAATGGGTATCATTTTTGTACCATCATAAAGTCCAAAAATCGTAAATTGAACTATTGTAAGTTGGGGACCGTCTGTGCTATGTACACTGTTTTGTCTACTGTAGCTTTAGGGTAGGTACTGGAATCAGGCAGTGTGAGTCCTCCAACTCTTCTGTTTTTAAAACTGTTGTAGCTATTTGAGTTCTTCAATTTGCTTTCCTGTATAAATTTTAGAATCAATTGGTAGCTGAAAGCTATCCATTGATAACTTCAAAAAATTTTCCCAGAATTTTGACTAGGATTATGATGACTATAGATCATTTCGGGGAGAACTGACATCTTAACAATACTGAGTCTTTCAGTGCATGAATATGGCATATCTCTCCACTTATTTAGGTCTTCTTTGATTACTTTGTCCATCAGTATTTTGTAATTTTCAACATATAGCTCCTACACATATTTTGTTAAATTTATACCTGTTTCATTTTTGGGTGCTATTGTAGATGGTACTCTTTTTAAAACTGCAAATCCCAATTGTTCATTGTTAGTACATAAAAATGGTTGATTTTTGTATATTGACCTTGTATCCTGAAGCTTTACTAAACTCACTTATTAGTTCAAGGAGCTTTTTTTTTTTTCGGTACATGCTTTGGGATTTTCTACATGGACAATCATATCATCTGTAACTAGAAATGGTTTTCGTTCTTCCTTTCTAATCTGTACGTCTTTCATTGTTTTTGTTTTCTGGTTGGTTGTTTTGTTTTGCCTTGTTATACTGGCTAGGACTTCTAGTTACACAGCATTTTTTTACACAATAATATTTCATTATCTAACTAAAGAAAATGTTATCTTATTATGGCTATCTTCTGACTCTGATGCATATCTTCTCACAAGTAATAAAATAAACAGATGAAAATTTTTTTCCTTGTGAAATCATCCTAAGACATGCTAAAAATGCATAAGATGATGTAATTAAAACAAACTAAATAAATGCCTGATACTCCACCATTTTTGAAACCCACTTATATGGGGTACAGTTTACCCACTTTATTTCATAAACATGTATTTAGTAATTACACGTGTCAGACATTCTGTGCTTTTTAAATATTAAATCATTTAATCTTCATAATACCCCTTTTGTGGTAGGTAATGTTATTATCTCAGGACATTGAGGTAGAGAAGGTATAAGTAATCAGCCCAAAATCAGTCTAAAAGCGGTAGCGCCAGGATTCAAACCCAGGCAATCTGGCTGGAGAATCCATGCTCTTAATTCTTACATGAGCCACATACTACACTTATAGGATATGGAGGTTCCAAAGATCAGAACAAAAATGAAATGCAAAAACAGATTTGGGGACTGACGCATATACTCCTGTAATGTATTTCATGACTAAATGCACTTAATAATCGTCTAATTGAGTTTTTGTGGTAATATTGTGCGTAAAATTGCCACATTTCAAAATTTAAGGCTAAGTCAGTCATTTAAAAATATAGGCAAAGACATTAAAATCTCTCACAGTTGTATATAAGGTGTAGTTTCTTTCCTTGTTCCAATTCAATTAACGCTAAATGGAGCATCAAATTAGGTTTGCCAGGAGTTTATCAAAGCATAATAAATTTCTAGGACAATCACATAAGACTGTTGTGAGTAATTGCATTTTGGTCAGCAAATGGCAGTGGTACATAGTCTGCGTTACTTTCTATTTAATTTTTCCTTGGTAAACCATATCTGTTAGTTAAATATCTCACAAGAGCTGCTGCTGCTGCTTGTAAAAAGCAGCACTGAAGGAAGACATGAATGTTTATTTCCATCTATTCAGTGTTTTTCCTTAAGCATCAGGATCACTGATGACAAAGCTAGAGCCCAGTAGTGATTCAGCTTGTTCTGTAGTCTACAAGGTGCTCTAAAGTTTCATAATCACTGGAAACTTCCCAAGTTATTACACAGAACTACGCATCCAGTCATGATGGATTAATCCCCACAATGACCCATTATCTCCAGTTTAATTCAGCAAACATCCTGAGCCATTCTCTGGTAGGATGGGTGACAGAAACCTATGTGGGTGAGGCATCAGCTGGCAATGGAGTCAGAAAGTGGAGCACCTCAAACAGCACCCCTGGCACATCAAAGGCATTATGGAAGAAGCCAAGGAAAGGAAGGGTACCTGGGACTTGGTTGAGAAATACAGAAAACCACACTAGAAAACTACGTCAGTTCCCAATGGGATTCTTAATGGGTGAACCAAGAGAGATTCTCTAAAGAGCAGACACTAACCCCCAAATGATCATCCCTTCCTAATTCTTAAGGGAAGCATAACCTGCATTCCATTGATTTTCCTTTTATGAATGAATAAGGGTTGTTTACAACTAATCTACAATATGAAAATTACTAAAATGTTACTCATAGCCTAAAAGTAGTGCCCCAGGAGAGTATCCTGAAGATTCTAAGTCAGTTTTCTAAAGTCTGGCAGGGATACAATGTTGAGAAGTTGCAAAACTCCTACTGTACGGCTAGAATTGCTGAGATTTTCAGGAAGGATAGAAGAATAATCCATCATCATTGTTGTTTTGAATTGGTCAGGGTTTGGCAATTCCTGCTTTAAATTACTACTCATTTAGCTTCATCAGCACCCTTTTATTTTCTTGTATGTTATTTAGTTAACCCTACTGTGTATAACGATACATATTTGTATCAACAGTAGATTTTGGCCCCCAATTTCCTCATCCCTAAACTCCAATAAATGTATGCATAGTGATTCAAGCATGAATCATTCATATATTGCTCAAGCAAATATATATATAATCTCCCCACCCCAGCCCTAATATGCTTGTTTGATGTTTATTATACTGAGGTATGGGGGGGGGGTGTTTAACCTGAAAAGAAGCCTGGGAGGTAAGTGATCAGAGGGACGGTTTGCATTTCCAGAGGGTGGTCTTGTAAAAATGTTGAGAGCCATTGCACCTACCAAAGGGGGGTGGGGGTGCAGGGAGAGAAAAGGGGAGAAGCCTAGAGAGGAAAAAGAAACAAAAGAGAAAGAAAGAGGGGGGAAAGGGGAAGGAGAGAAATATGCAAAGAAGGAAGGAGGGAGCAGAACCAAATAAGATTGGTGGTGTAAGAACTAAAGTCCCCTTGCCTGGGCAAGAGCTGCAAGAGTTCAGTTCACGATGCACCAGCTTGAGAGAATGCAAGGGGGAAAGAGCACACATCTGTAGGAGGTGCCCAGCCCAGAGTGGCAGGACCTAGAACCACAGCTCTCGGCCAGGAGGAGATGCAGCCTCAGAAAAGCACACCGCAGAGCTGAAAAGCTGGAAAGGAAACCTCCCCATCTCCAGTGGCCTCGAGAGGAGTCATGAATATGCAAAAGGCAGGCAAGCTGTTTCATGACTTCCAGCGTCTGAATCCTAATTAGGTTTCTGGCTGGGTGACATTAGACACCTTAAATTCTCTGAGTTTCGGTTTCCTCAACTGTAACTTGAGGATAGTAACACAGGTATTTACCATATAAAACTGTTGTAAGGGTTACATGTGCACTAGGCACAGGAAACTCTCAATATATGGTCATTATATGGAGCCACTACAAAAAATGTTCATAGGAAGCCCTTTGAGCAATTTATCATGTTATTGAAGACAATGCGACTATATAACTCAGTACCACCTGATGAAGCCTCAGATGAATAATTACTCATCGAAGCGATGTTGAAATCAAATTCTGAAGGCATAGAAAGCCAACATAAAGAATTCTGACCTGACTGTACAATCAGTGGTGATCCATCCGTGTCCATGAGTTTTGAGAAGGGGTGCAGCAGGATCAAATTTTTGTGAAGACAAACCTAGAATTTGTGGATGGATGAGTATCACAACAGACTGGAAGGTGGGAAATCAGTTAAGTTAAGGAGTCATTCAAGGGACATGTGCCCCTAAACTAATATAGAGATAACATGGTGGGGAAATCATGGTGGGGAAGCTTTAGAAATTTGGTGGATGCAGGATAATCAAAAAAAGAATTAAAAATGATTCTGTTTTGAACTTGAATGTTTAAGATTGATGACCTGTCATTAACGTAATAAATGACAAGAGGAAGAACCATTTTTTGGGTAGTAACTTGACTTTGGATTGGGACACACTAAACATTGTGTGTGTGTGTGTGTGTGTGTGTGTGTGTGCGTGTGTGTATCTGACAGCTGTCACTCTGTAACAAAGTGACAGCTGTCAGATACAGAAAGATGAGAATCAGACTGAGTGATTTAAGAGTCAGAATGATGGATGATAGTTGAAGTAGAATTGTAGATGAGATTATCAACTTAGTATAGAAAGAAGCGAGAAGGCAGCTTTGACTCAGGACATCCTTTCTTCATTATATATCCAATAGAAACACAAATAGATGTTCACCAAAAGACATGTAATGAATGTTTGTAACAGCAGTATTTATAAACCACCAACAGTAGAAGAAATGCCATGTGCTATATACAGACAATGGATACTATACAGCAATGAGAATTTTAAAATCTATAACCCTACGTGACAACACGGATGAATCTCACAAACAGATTGTTAAAAGAAAGAATCCAGATACAAAAAAGTAGGTACTTTATGATCCTGTTCATATCAGGTTCATAAATGTGATATTCAAAATCAAAACAGAGGATTCTTTGGTGGGGGGCAATGGCTGAGAGGGGCTCCAGGGGTCTTCTGGAGAGCTAGTAAGGGTCTGCTTCCTGACTTAGGTACTGGTTACTCAGGCATGTTCATTTTGGTCAATAATTTTGTCCAGAATATCAAAAGAGGGCTGTATTTTGTTTCCTGTGGCCATTTTAACAAATTACCACACATTTGGTCCCTTAAAACAACAGAAATTTATTCTTTCACAGTTCTGGAGGCTGGAAGTTCAAAATCAAGGTGTCAGCAGGGCCAGGATCAGGCCTCCTCAGAGGCTCTAGGGCACAATGTGTTCCTTGCCTCTTCCAGAACCTAGAAGTTTTAAGCATTCCTCGGCTTGTAGTATGTGTGCCTGTGGTGTCAACGTGTCCTCTGCCTCTCTCTTATAAGGACCCTTGTGATGGCATTTATGGCCCATCCAGGATCATCTCATCTCAAAACCCTTAATTTAATCACATATGCAATCAAATTTTCCAAATAAAGTAGCATTCACTGGTTCCTGTGTTTTGACATAGATGTTGAAGCCTACGGGTGAGGGTCATTTTTCAGCCCACCGCAAGGATTATAAAGAAGCCCCATGATGAGGAAGGAGAACTCAGCAGAACCAAAGGTGTTGAGCAAGAGCTAAGGAAATGGAGGTAACAAGCACAGACATTCTCCAGCAAGGAAGAGGATTAACACCCACTAAGGTCCAGAGGAGAGATTTTCACATTCAATAAGGAAACTGAGACATCAAACAATTGAAGGGGATTTGAAAGGGCTAAAGGTGTTTAGTTTTAGGATGGTGTGCTCGAACGTTAGTAGAAAGATTAAGATTTTAAAGAGGGGGAAGTAATTAGTGGAGATCGTCTCTACATTTTTGGATAAGACAGATGGGATGGGATCAAAGGTGAAGGGGAAGAGTCAACTTGGAAAAAAGGAGGGATACTTTTAAGAAAAAGGTAATACAAAACAAAGACTGAGAAATAATAAAGTGGAAGGGAGAATGCTGAGATCCTTCAATTCAGGTGAGGACTTTGTTAGGCGAGAGCTCGGGTGCTGGTGGCCAACAGAGAGGAAAGCCCAGCCCAGGGACGGCAAGAGCAAGCCTACATCCTGTGAACATCCCTGGAAACATGCCTCTGCTCTGGGAAGTCATGACCCCGGTACATTTCTTTTTTAGGAGAACTTTATGTCATTTGTGATAGTAAGAATGCTAACTATTGCACCTACAGAAGCAAGATGTGAACCCAAGCCTTATAAGAACCAAAAACTATTTTTTTCCTTACTTCTACTGCCTAAGATGTAGTAAAGGAGTATTTGACGAAAAGAGGGACGCCAATTTTATTCTGCTTACTGGCTACAGACAAAAACCTTAACCAGACATGAAAATCTCAATCTTACAAATGAGTATTCTTGGTCACAAGGAAGACTGGGCTAATAAAGAATCCTTCCTTCTTATCAGAGAGGAATTTCAAGCACACAATATTTTGATGGTGGTTTAGTAAGTGTCATTCAGGGAGCCCTGTAAATACTCTAACCAGATTCAATCTTCACGTGAATCCTTCATTATCAGTGCACAAGGAAAGTAGATAAATCACAATTTTTATCTTTGGTGAATAGCAAGTACTTTATAAAGTGATATTTCCTGGTCACAGGTATAGCAGTCCCCTACAATTTTACTTATTAAAGAAATACAAATAGGTCCTACATCAAAGAGTATTAACTCTCTTTCCAAGTTAAAAAAGGGTCTAGGGACTTCCCTGGCAGTCCAATGGTTCAGAATTCCCACTTCCACTGCAGGCGGCACGGGTTCAATCCCTGGCTGGGGAGCTAAGATTCCTCATGCTGCGGGAAATGGCAAAAAAAAAAAAAAAAAAGTGGTGTAGCATGTACAAAACAGGGTCTAGTTTATAATCTAAGAATCTATTTTTTAATGTTACAGCAATTACAATAGACTTGGACAATGATCTATAAAGCGTATGCTATATAAGAAAAGTATGAGTCAGAATTAAATCTAAAGTTATTTATGTGACAGGGCCACGGTGCACCTTATATGCAGAAATGGAATACGAGGCTGTTTTGACGGCAAAAATGTCTACGTCACCGTTGAAAACTATTTTTCTCCTTGAAATTTTTCTATTTCCTGAAGGTATACTGGGTTTAAGGGTCTAGAATCACAAATTTAGATCTCTATAAACTCATTTTATGTACTAAATTTCAGTCCTTAAGTAAGCAATCTATTTTCATTAGATACTGAAAGAGCTATTCAGAAAAATGTGAACAGGCTTTTTTAGAGTTTACTCTAGTTTTTATGGTGGTTATGGTGTATGGCATTTGTTTTTTAGGTCTGTCATATTTAATTTTAATTAACTCTTCATAGCTGTCTGCATTTATGCTTCAGTGAATTTCCCAAGCACACAGAGTAGCCCTCTGTCACCGTAAGACTCTTACACAAGCACCATCCTTACCGACCGGATTAACTGGCGCTGGCGTTAAGTTGTGTGAGGTTACAAGAGTCCATTCGTGATCATTTTTGTAAAAAGAATCTAACTGTTCCTCATAGATGTGCATCCTGAGTGACATACTCTTCCCTAGTTGCTTTACACCTTTTCAACTTATTCACACAGAGACAACAGACAGTGGCCAGAGAGCTCTACCTGAACATTATCTCACGTAGTTCTAAAGCAAAAATGGCTGTGGCAATGTCATTCCCATTTAACGCTATTCTGATTAAGGGGAGATTTTTCTCACTCTGTCTAGGGAAATAGCTGTAGTAAATGTTTGCTATATCTACATAAACAACAATACTGATTAAAGGAGTGTAACACAGGGATACAATCAAGAAAATTCAGACTATGGAAAATTCTACAAGAAAAGTGACCTGGTTTCCTCAACAAAAACATTACAGGAGGTGAGGGAGAGCGATGGAAGGAAAAATTAGATATTAAAAGAGACTTAAGGGATCCTGTCAATTGCAAAGTAGGAACCTTATTTGTATTCTAACTAAAATAAGTGTTAAAAAATCATGACACATAGAAAATTTGACAACTGGCAGGATGATTGATGATATTAAGAAATTATTTTAAGTGTGATTAGAGCCTGTGGTAGGAGCATGGTAATTTAATCCTATATTACAAAAAGGAAGAAAAAAGCTAACTGCTGGCGTATGGGACCACACAACATATGTACGCTTTTTCTTTTTTTTTTTTTAACACATATGTATTCTTTATCAAAGAGTGTTATTCCTCACACAATACGAAATTTAATTGCAAGCAATAAACACTGTACTGTTCCTGCTGTAGAAGAAAGAACACAGGTAGTAAAATGAAAGAAGCCCAGCTTGCACAGTACCTGTTTGGCAGAAACAGTGACTCACCACGGTAAGCAGGTCAGTTTGAAAGGGTTTTTACTTCTCGCATATATGACTGTCGTCTGTTGTACTCATAAACCCAACTGGATCTAAGAAGTGTGGGTGAGTGCCGGGGAGCTCCACGGTGCTCCAGATTCTTAAAAGTGCAGACAGGCAGAAACCCCCCTAAAGCAGGATTCATCTAGCATGTCTCTAAAAGACGCCAAGCTTTTGCTTTCTTTGTAAGCTGTCAAAGCTACTCCCAACACCTAATAAGTAATCGGCATCTAGTCAAAATGTGCGCTATTTTTATTCAAATTTACTTTGTTCTTCTTTTAAGAGTATCTGTAATTCTGTTCGCACAACAGATGTGTAAATATGATTCCGCCAGCAATGATTTCACTCCACAGCTTACATGTTGATATTTCAGTAGAGTACAACAATTCATTTTGGGGTTTTTTAAACACTTCTCTCTGGAAGATGATCTATTAGAGAGAATGAGTAGAACCGAAACTATTCATTGTTAAATAATCCTTTTATTGCTGTCAGACTTAGGTTGCTGACCTTAACTGACTGTAACGAAATAGTCTGGGTCCTTTTTTTTTGCCTTCTCACTAAAGTTAAATCTGTCAATCTTCAGGAGTTCACTTATGCTCTAGGAGAGTTACAGGACGTTTGTTTTGATGCAACACATTCATGGGATGACAAAAATGTCACTGAGAAAAGGAGCTGTCGGTCCCTCTCAAAGGCCAGCCACACTAGGATGAAGACAGGGAAGGAAAGACCGCTTTAGCAGCTCTGCAGTGGGGAAAATGGGAGACACCTGTTCCATAGACACAGCAACAGGCCGGGCAGCAGATGACATGCGACCCCCTTCCGTGCATTACCCATTAGGTTATGCCCTCCTTAGAGCTTTCCAAGAGCTTCTTATCACACTGCATGGGAGGATCAGGTTTCTTAACCTTGCTTCAATCTCAGTCATCCCAGCGCCCTGGAAATGCTCCCTTTCCTCTTCTCCCACACTTGTTTATTTTAACAAGCATTTATTATCTGTTCTGTGCAAGGGACTGTGAAGAGGTCGAAGAAATCAGCACCAGCCCTTCAAGTGCATGTGAACTACAGAAGTCCAGGGTCAAATGAAACAGATGTAAATAGTCCATTGATTCTGATGGGGGTCTCAGGGAAGGCAGTGTAGGGGCAACGGCGTTGAGGTAAGCCTTGAGAAATGGTAATATTTCAGTACACAGAGGCTGGCAAGGAAGGCCATTTCTGGCTACTCTGTGACTGTAATTTAGGAGTTTCTCTCCGCCAGAAGAATTGCGCCACCGCCTAAGAATGGACGTGGGCACAGCCTCCCACGGACCGAGGAAGGGCTTATTGCTCCGTCTACCTGGTCTTCCTGCAGGAAGTCTACAGACAGTAAAATAAAGTGCACAGATGTTGTGGGCTTTGTGCTTTTTTCTGGAATTCTTTTCAATAATAACTTTTTTCTCACTAGGAAGAGAGAGATTTCATTTTGCTTGTGCCTTTACACACTCTAAGTTGCAGCACTAAGTGCATCCCCTTCCTCTACGTGTCACTGGGATGCCCATGTTATCCCTCTGCCCTACTCCTTGGTCCAAGGTGAGTTTCACTCCCTTGCGTTTTCAGAGCTCTCTCCGCTCACCATCCGACAGCCAGGGATCTGCTGTCTGTGCGCTGGAAGGTAGCCGATGCCTACAAGCTGAACAGAAAACGCTGGTAAGGAGACAACTTTTAATTCACGCTGCTGATGCAGGAGAGACAAACAGAAACCAACCAACAGAAAAGGCTTCTGAATAAGAGGAAAAAGTCTTCCGGGTAGTGCTCTGGCCGAAAGATATGTTTACCAAACATCACCACAGCCGTGGAGAGCATTCTGAGGCAGTGGGGAGCACAAAACGTGTCCTTGCTAAAGGCATTAACACAGTTAATTTGCTTCAAGGAGAGCTATATATCTCCCGAATTCTCAGCATTTGTTTCTATGTGTATATTAACAACCAGAAACAGAAAGAGCTAAAGAACTGAAATTACAGCAAGGAGAGTTCAGGCAGCACGTGCATGTCTTCTTGGAGCAGCTGCTATTGGACTCAGAGTAACCTGTAGCCACGTCAGCTCCGACACACTGGGTACCAGTTCAGCCATCAGTTCAACCCATCCCTGCTACGTGCCAGGCCCAGGGATACAAAAGTCAGACACACACACACACACACACACACACACACACACACACACATACATGCAGAGTTCCTGTCTTCAGAAAGCTTATGTTCTAGTGGGAGGACAGAAAATCAAATAATCATACAAAAACAAATGCAAATGATAAAACAGAGGGCGTTTGGAAAGGTACAACAGAGAGAGCTAGTTAGTTGATGGGGCTCCCCTGACCAAGTGATGGGATCTGAAGGAGATGTGGAAATAAAGGGAGATCAAAATAAACGTGGCCTATCAGTAGGCAGTGCTGACCAGGTATTACAAACAGCCAGGTGTCCCTCCTGCCAGGTGGGGGCGGTGGGTAGCTGGCTGGGGTCAGGCTGCCCGAGTCTGCGCTTCATCTGTGTAGCCCTACGCTGGAAACCCACCTTCCCACAGCGGTTTCCTCATCTGTCAAATAAGAACAACAGTCCCTGTCCTAGAAAGGGTTGAACAACAATGAGCCCTCAATGCCTATTAGCCATTATTAGAGAGCGGGCCATGGATTGGGAGGAACCTTCACACCTTATTTCCACCACGGAGAACTGTCCACAATTTATAAATAGGTTCCTGTACTTTTCCTGTTTGATAAACAGGGCATATAAAATCCATAAAATGAGTTTCATTCCCCTCAACAGACTTGCTGCCTTGACAAAGACTCTAGTTAAACAACATCTTCAAGAGAGGCCCGAGACCATATGGAAACAATCAACATTTGTGGTTAGTATTTTGGGGTTTGAAGGAGGCAGACGAGGGCAAATAATTGCAAGGCCCCCAGAAGGTGCTGGAATGGCCAGCCGAGCACATATCCTGTTTTGCTTCAAACAATCCTAGATGATGCCTTCTGCCCCACTGTAATTTCTAGTACAGCGCCCTTCACTCTGTCACCCTGAGCAATGGGGCAGTTCCTGTTCCACCGTGTTGTCACCTTCCATAGGCCATGGCAGCAGGGGCTGCAGCTGTCAAAAATCTCAGTAAGAACCGCACCCCCTCACCCCATTAAGCTTGGCCCTGGGTCTTTCACTAGACAAAGACCTCAGCCCTGGATGTTCTTCAAGTTACCTTTGGACATAAGCTGCTTTTCCAAATCTCCCAGACCAAGGTAATAGGGGAAACTGTGTAAATGGCATGGAGTAGAATCAGACAGCTTTTAAACTCGCCCTCTCGCTACTCCCAATGAAATGCATTTCATTTTGCTGGGATTTTTCCCCTTTTCTTTGGTCATTGTCTGCACTCATGCATGTATGTGTGTGTGGTGTGTGTGTGTGTGTGTGTGTGTGTGTGTGTGTGTGTGTGTGTATGTATGTTTCCCTCTTTTTACCTGGCCCCTCTTTCACTCTAATCTTGGTTTTCCTTTTCTGGAATCTGCATCTTCCTCCAAGAGCTTATATTTGTCCTCTCGTCCTTCTGCTGTTTACTTACCATTTCTACTGTAAATACACAAGTCAGGTTCAAGTTTCTTTTAGACTCAACAAGCCAGAGCTGGTTTTACAACAGAACACGTGTCCCCTGAGTCTGGGACTAAAAGTCCCAAGTGGTCTTTTGGGAACTGGTTTAAACCAGGCAGCCAGATCTGAGAGACTATATTCTCTCCAGCTATTTCTACTCCCATGTGATTTCTTTCAGAGCACGACTGAGACAATGAAAAAAAAACCAGAAAAATTACCTGAAATTCCACCACCCATAACCATACCACAATTAACCCAGATGCTATTTTGACTGTGATTCCTGAATTCTTTTATGTTAGCTTGCTTTTAGAAAAAGTATGACACAGAGTATTTTCTTAAACCGCACATCTTCCTTTTGTACCTATTGTCATAAACAAACCAGACTTGTGAAAGGGAGCTTGAGGGCTCAATAACAAAGGAGCAATTTTCTGTCTTTTATTTGGAGCCTATCCCTCTGAAGAAGAGCTACATTTTTTCCTTTTCTTAGAAATGTGGGTTAAATTAAAATGGTAAATGTTTTTCATTTCTGGAGCCACTATTTACTTCTTCATGTTGAATTCCCAGTAACTGTCATCATATCTCATTAAATATGTACACTTGCTTTTCTATCAATAAGACTGTCTTGGTTAAAGCTAAACAAACTATCAACATGACCCCATCAATGTGACTCTCTTTACTAAATTTATCAAACAATAAAACTATATACAGGTAAGTGATATAAATTTAAATGTTGTCAACTCTCAGAAATATAGTGTATCTAGTCCTCAGCATTAAAGAAGTAAAGTATTATGCATATTAAAATGATCTGTGGTTAAAACTTATCACATAGAGATATTAAGCGTTTTGGTGTATTTCTTTCTTGGCTTTTCCCTATACAATTATTACACATACACACACATACGTACGTACACACACCCATATGGTATGGGGGCAAAACTGCAATTATTCTACATATAATGTTCCAATCATAACCACTTCTAATTGCTAAGGTTACATTTAGGAAAGCTTGAGTTTGATGTTCACAATTTGCTGTTGAATCAAAATAATAAAAGTCTGTGTTCAAACATATACAAAAAGCCCCCACTAAAGTTAACAGTACTTGACGGTGAGAAACTTGAAATTTTCCCACTAAGATCAGGAATTGGGCAAGAATGCACCCCCTTCATCATTCCTTTTTAAGACTGTACTAGAAGTCCCAGCTAATGCAAAAAGACAAAAAAAGGAAATAAAAGGTATACTATTGGGAAGGAAGAAATGAAACTGTCTTTGCAGATGACAATTATCTACGTGAAAATCTGAAAGAATAAACAAAAAAACGACTAGAACTTACAAGTGATTATAGCAAGGTTTCAGGATTCACGGTTAATATACAAAAGTCAATCACTTTCCTATATACCAGCAACAAACACATGGAATTTGAAATTAAAAAGAAAATACCATTTATATTAGGACCCTACAAATGAAATACTTACATATAAATCTAACAAAATATGTAAAAGATCTACATGAGGAAAACTACAAATCTCTGATGAAAATCAACAAAGAACTAAATGAATACAGAGATACTCCATTCCAAGTTTATGGACAGGAAAACTCAATATTGTCAAGATGTCAGTTCTTTCCAACTTGACCTATAGATCCAATGGAATCCCAATCAAAATCCTGACAAGTTATTTTGTAAAGATAAAAAAAACTGATTCTATATGGAGAGGCAAAAGACCCAGAATAGCAAACGCAATATTAAAGGAGAAGAACAAAGCTGGAGGGGTGACACTACCAGACTTTAAGACTTACTATAAAGCTACAATAATCAAGACAATGTGGTATTGGTGAGAGAATATACAAACAGATCAATAAAACAGAATAGAGAACTCAGAAATAGACTCACATATAGTCAACTGATCTTTGACAAAGAAGCAAAAGCAATACAATGGAGCAAAGATAGCCTTTCAACAAACAGTGCTGGAACAACTGGACATTTGCATGAAAAACAATGAATCTAGACACACAAAATTAACTCAAAATGGATCACAGGCCTAAATGTAAAGTGTGAAAGTATAAAACTTCTAGAAGATAACATAGGAGAAACTCTAGATGACCTTGAATATGGCAATGTCTTTTTAGTTACACCAAAGGCATGATCCGTAAAAGAAATAATTGATAAGATGGATTTTATTAAAATAAAAAACTTCTGCTCTGAGAAAGACACGGTTAAGAGAATGAGAAGAGAAACCATAAACTGGGAAAAAAGATCTGTAAAAGAAATTCTGATAAAGGATTGTTACCCCAAATATACAAAGAACACTTAAAAATAAGAAAGAGAACAGCCAGATTTAACAACAGGCAAAAGACCTGAATACACACCTCACCCAAGGAAGACATACAGATGGTATGTGGTATGTAAGCATATGAAAAAATGCTCAGTAGCATATGTCATCAGGGAGAAATGCAAATTAAAACAACAATGACCCCACACACAATTGGTCAATTAATCTGCAACAAAGGAGGCAAGAATATACAATGGAGAAAAGTCTCTTCAATAAATGGTGCTGGGAAAACTGGACAGTTACATGTAAAAGAATGAAATTAGAACATTCTCTAACACCATCCACAAAAATAAACTCAAAATGGATTAAAAACCTAAATGTAAGACCGGATACTATAAAACTCCTAGAGGAAAACATAGGCAGAACACTCTGAAATAAATTGCAGCAATATCTTTTTGGATCCATCTCTTATAAACAAACGGGACCTAACTAAACTTAAAAGCTTTTGCACAGCAAAGGAAACCATAAACAAAACGAAAAGACGACCTATAGAATGGAAGAAAATATTTGCAAATGATGCAACCAACAAGGAATTAATGTCCAAAATATAGAAGATCATACAGCTCAACATCAAAAAAAAAAAAACAAAACCCAATCAAAATATGTGCAGCAGATCTAAATAGACATTTCTCCAAAGAAGACACACAGATGGCCAAAAGACATAAGAAGAGATGTTCAACGTCACTAATTACTAGAGAAATGCAAATTAAAACTGCAATGAGGTATCACCTCACACCAGTCAGAATGGCCATCATCCAAAAGTCTACAAACAATAAATGCTGGAGAGGGTGTGGAGAAAAGGGGACCCTCTTGCACTGTTGGTGGGAACGTAAGTTGGTGCAGCCACCATGGAGAACAGTATAGAGGTTCCTTTACAAACTAAAAATAGAGCTACAATATGATCCAGCAATCCCACTCCCGGGCATATATCTGGAGAAAACCATATTTTGAAAAGGTACATGCACCCCTGTGTCCACTGTAGCACTATTTACAATAGCCAAGACATGGAAACAACCTGAATGTCCATCAACAGAGGAATGGATAAAGATGTGGCATATATATACAGTGGAATACTGGTCAGCCATAAAAAGAATGAAATAATGCCATTTGCAGCAACATGGATGGACCTAGAGATTATCATACTAAATCAAGTAAGCCAGACAGAGAATGACAAATATCATACAATATCACTTATATATGGAATCTAGAAAAAATTATACAGATGAACTTACATACAAAACAGAAATAGACCCACAGACATAGAAAACAAACTTACAGTTACCAAAGGGGAAAGGGAGGAGAAGGAATAAATTAGGAGTTTGTGATTAACATACACACACTACTATATATAAAATAGATAAGCAACAAGGGCCTACTGTAGAGCACAGGGAACTCTACTCAATATTTTGTAATAACCCATAAGGGAAAAGAATCTGAAAAAGAACATATATATATATATATATCTGAATCACTTTGCTGTACAACTGAAACTAACACAACATTGTAAATGAACATTTCAATAAAATATAATTAAAAACAAACAAAAAAACCCCAACAACAATGAGATTCCATTTCACACCCATTAGAATGGCTAAACTTCAAAACACTGACAGCACCAAATGCTGGCGAGGATTTAGAGCAACAGGAACTCTCATTCACTACTAGTGAAAATGCAAACTGGTACAGTCACTTTGGAAGAAGTTCCACAGTTTCATAGAAAACTAAAGATATTCTAGCGATATGATCCAAGCAATCGTGCTTAGTATTTACCCCAAAACACTGAAAACTTATGTCACACAAAAACCTGTACATGGATGTTTATAGCAGCTTTATTCATAACTGCCAAAACTTGGAAGCAACCAAGATGTCTTTCAGTAGGTGAATAAATAAACTACAGTACATCCAGACAATGGAATATTATTCAGCATTAAAAAGAAATGAGCTATCGAGCCATGAAAAGATATGGAGGGACTTTAAATGCATATTACTAGTGAAATAAAGACAATTTGAAAAGGCTATATACTGTATGACTCCCAACTATATGACATTCTGGAAATAGCAAAATTTAGGAGACAGTAAAAGGGTCAGTGTTTGCCAGGAGTTAGGGAGGAGAGAGGGATGAACAGGCAGAACACAGAGGATGTTAGGCACTGAAACTACTCTGCATGATAGTATAATGGTGGATACATGTCATTATACTTTTCTCAAAACCCACAGAGTGTACAATACCAAGAGTGAACCCTAATGGACTTTGATGATGTGTCAATGTAGGTTCAGCAATGGTAACAAATGTACTACTCTGGTGGGGGATTTTGATTGGGGGGAAGGCGGGAGTTATGCTTCTGTGGGAGCAGGGGGTATATGGAAAATCTCTGTACTTCTTGCTCTGTTTTGCTGTGAATCTAAAACAGCTCTTCAAAATAAAGTCTATTTTTTAAAAAGAAGAATCCTAGATCCCTCTCCCCTGCCCCAAAAAGGCTGTGTTCATGACATCAGATTTTACAAAGAGGGCTCCTTTCGCAGGAGCTCCCACGCATCCTGAGATTGTACTGGAAGGCGGATCTAGTTCCCTGCCACCAAAGTGTGGAATCAGCTACTCCACTCCGGTAGCAGAAAGCGGATCCCTTCGACCCATCTGCCCCAATGTGCACTGGCATTCACACCCCGCACAGCCCTCACCAACCCGGCACCTGGGAGTCCCAGCCAGATGCAGGGCAGCTACAAGACCTAGTCATTTCAAGATGAGTCACAGCCTTGGATGCAGGTTGTTATCACCTAGGAGCTTCGAAAAACAGCCTGAGAACTCGCTCCAAAGATCCTGATTTACTCGCTGTGGGGTGTGGCATGGGCATCAGAATTTTTAGAATCAGGTGATTCTAATTTTCAGCAGGGCTCAGAACCACCAATTTGGAAGCTGATTTAAAGATGCTCACTCATCCATCAACCATGCAACCTGCCTAGAAGCAAAGCACAGACTGCTTATTTCAGCATTTTGACCCATTACTGTGCTCCTTAGAAATGGTGCCAACAAATATTCATTTGCATACCAATGAAAATAAATGGCTCTTATAATGAAGACCTGGGTAAGCAGTGTTTGGATGGAACTCAATTTTTCCTGTTCAGAATGGTGACAGGGCAGCAGCTGGCATACACTTGGCAGTTATTAAATATTTTTATTTTTTGAGCAATTTAATTTTAATTGGTGCTTTTGCAACTGTTATGTATCCTGTTTGGAAAAGTGCCTTTAAACTAGTTGAATAATGACTACTTTTCCCTTTTCCTATATCAAATTATTAAAAATGGGCTAAACATAACTATACTCATGTATTCCACCAATATACAAATTCGGGGGAAGAAAACAAGTTTCCTTGCATTTTCAACTTCCCACCCTCAGAGACACATGAACACACTTTTCAGTAAAGAAATAACACTGATGTGGCCTAGAAAAGAGGTTTTTATCTGGGCACACAAAGCATTAAATCAAAGGTCAGCCAGCTCTCTCCTTCTGGCTGCTATGGGGAGGGAGGGAAGATGCTGGTAACTCTCCCAGCAAGTGGATCTTTCTCCCCCTTCTCTGAGCTGGGAGTACAGACAGGCCATGACCCCCAGCACACCTATACTCCTGACCATGAAAATCACAACATCCTATTCACAAGGTGGACTTTGAAAATAAAATCCCTTTAATTCATGAGCTAGGCTCCTGCCATTGCTTCCATCTGTTTTTCTGCAGGTATTCTGCATGTTTCTATTGATTGTTTCCTCAACACCTTCCAGCTACACACAGAGAAAAAGGGCGCATGCGTGCGCACACACACACATGCACAAGAAGGGGGTGAAATCTGTGTGCTACCTTGCAATGTTTTCAATGAAGGCATGTATTATCTGTTCTTTTTTGAGGCAGATAATTTAATCTAGACAATTTCGAGGATAGTCAGTGTGATCCAGGGATGTATTAGTCACATTTCAAGTTAATAAGTTGAAATCAGGTTGATCTCTAAAGTTTTCTTCTCGTTAAAACCTGGATTGATTCTGGGAAGTTGGCTTTTGGGACTTAAGCTGTAGAGGATCAGCCAGCTGCTGTAGAGAGCACAGCCTAGAAACAGGGCAAGCAAGAAGCAGAGAAATAAGCCAGGAGGTACTTGCCTAAGTCCAGGTATGAGAAGAAGATGTTATTACAACTAGGGATATAGCAGTAACAATGGAAAGATACAAATAGGTTCCACACACATTTTAGAGAATCACAGATGCTTAACATGATTTAATATCTAGATTATTTTTATCTTCAAAATATATTAAATAAACAAAAAACAAGATGCAGAAAAGTAAAGTGTGTTATCATTTTCTGTAAAAAAGACATGCATTTCCTTGCTATGTATTAACAAATGTATCTATAGGATACAGAAGAAATTGATATCATTGTTGAATCTGGAGAGAATAATTAGGTGGCAGTGAAACAATGGTAGGAGGGTGACCCTTCAGTGTACATACTTTTGTACCTTTTAAACTCTGTAAATATATTACCTGTTCAAAAAAATTTTTTTAAAAGAAAGAGGAAGAAAACAGTGAAATGTTACCAATTTCAAAAAAAACCCTCATCTGTATCATTTTCTACACCTCCACCGAAGCTCAACTGGTATCCCAATAAAATCCCAATAAAATTTAGACTTAGTATCTAAAATTCTTGACTTCTTCAATAAAGCAAATACCTGTCACAGTACATACAGCAGGTTTATGGCCTAACATTAAAATTAATAAGGTTTCCCTAGGTCTAAGTTATAAAATACTTGGCATAAGGGAATCAAATGGAAAAACATAAAATTTTGAGTGGCCAGAAAAATAAAAGCATGTTCATTTTTAGGTCTGTGAAAAAGGATACACACAGGAGAACTTAATCTAAACTGTAATAAGGTATCTAACTATGAGCTGTTAGTTACAATTAACTGTAATTTAGAGATGTAGGAGTTTCCAATTACTGTTGCCTGAAGATACTGGCCCCATGATCTTAGACTAAAATGACCAGTGAAGCACTGAACATCATAGAAAGAATACTAGATGTAACACTGAAAGTAGTTTGCATGCTGAAAACCATCCTAGCAGAAACCTGTGGCCCATCCATACAGAGAAAGCCAGACAGGGTTCTAATGCCCAAGAAAGAAAGGCAAAATCTATGTATAATCACTGTTTAAGAAAGGAAAAAAAGGAAAGAATTTAAGAATGCACGATAATATCTTTCTTTTTTGCAACAACAAAAAATGAAGATGAGAAAAATTTGCAGAAATCACCTGGTTATCTCCCCCCCAGGACCCGTCAGTACTCCCAGAGACCTTGGCTTGAGCACCCTCTGTACTCCAAGGATGGTCAGCTTGCTCCACACATGTAGTTGGAAGAAATGCACTCCACTGTTGCTGGAATATTCAAATTCTATTTCAAAATTTGTCTAAGTGCAAAATCTGCTTAAATTTCTACTTTTTGTTTCTAGTTCCACTTTCCTAAAGCCACCCTGAAAAAAATTCCTCTTCCTCCAAATTCTTCTTCCTCCGAAAGGCTTCAGATGTTTAACAACAATCTTGGCATTTCTGACATCTTTTTTCCCCAGATTACATACATCTCTAGTCCCTTCGTATGGTAACAGGATTTCCAGTTCTGCTAACATGCCTGCTCTCTGGCTATACTCTGACCAAGGAATGTATAGGGAGCCAAGGACCAATAAATAAAAGGGTTTTCTGGGGTGAAATTACGTAGAACTCCTAATGGGACTCACAGAACTGATTAGCCTTCAAGATGGCATGTGCTGAAAATGTATGACAAAGGCTGAGAAACGATGTGTGTCTTTAAACTACTGTCATTAGTGTCTTTCGTAAGACCAGTGGATTAAAGACAATAACTGGAGAATAAGTGGGAGGTTATGAAGTAAAAATAGTGAGTGAAGACCAGAGTTTTCAAATTTAACATGTACATGAATCACCAGATCTTCTTAAAAAAAACAGATTCTGGGGACTTCCCTGGTGGTCCAGGGGTTAAGAATCCGCCCTCCAAGACTTCCCTGGTGGTCCAGTGGCTAAGACTCTGTGCTCCCAATGCAGGGGGCCCGGGTTCGATCCCTGCTCAGGGAACTAGAGTTCACATGCCACAACTAAAAGACCCTGCATGCCGAAACTGAGACCTGGCACAGCCAGATAAATAAATATTTAAAAAGAGAAAAGAAAAGAATCTGCCTTCCACTGCACGGGACAGGGATTCAGTCCCTGGTGGGGGAACTAAGATCCCACATGCCATGGGGCAACTAAGCCTGCGCACCAAACTAGACAGGCTACGTGCTGCTACTACTGAGCCCGTGCGCCACAACTAGAGAGAAGCCCACGCACCATGACGAAAGATCCCACGTGCCGCAACTAAGACCCAACGCAGCCAAAAATAAATTAATTAATTTTAAAAAACAGATTCTGATTCAGTTGTGGGAGGAGGGAGTGATGAGGTTCTGCCTTTCTCACAAGCACCCAGATGATGCCCATACTGCTGGGACAGTGATCATCCTTTGAAGCAACAGGCATATTGCAAATCCATACACAGGATACAGAGGATGTTTTAGCATAAAATGAAACAAACTTTATCCAACACGGCAAACATTGCTATACAAAACAAGCAAAAAAAAACAACTCCCGTCTATCAGATATATGGTAACTCTTTTGGGGCAATAACATCTATTACCATAATTTTAGAGAAAGATTTCAAAATGCCAAGTCTCTGAAAGAAACACATTTCCATTTTCTGTCCCAAAGTGAGAAATCCTAAATAAACCAGTACTCCTTTAGTCATGTGTAAAGCTGTGGATGCATGTAGGTAGGCATGGTGTATGAGATGTTATCCTTCTCATATCCTTACCCAACTGTCTTAATCCACCTTTCTGCATCAGGCATGAAAATCTTAGCTGATAAGTTTTCTGAAATGTGTTCAGATAAAGGAGGCACTTGGAAAAATGTTAATATTTACCATTACATATCCACATCTGGGCCTTATAACTATCCATAATGAGTACCAAATATGTCTGTTTATGTGAGTTTGCACAAATATGTTTTTATTCAGAAAAAAATTGGAAGATAAATTTTTCTTTGAAAAAATAAAGAGGGTTCTTTATAAAACATGCAAAGAAAAGGAACAGGGCAAACAAAATCTGAGAAAATGTATTAAAGACTACATAAAAGGGGACCTTCAAGATGGCGGAGTAGCAAGACATGAAGACCACCTTCCCCTCCACAAATACATCTGCATGTGGAACAACTCCTACAGAACACCTACTGAATGCTGGCAGAAGACCTCAGACTTCCCAAAAGCCATGCGGCTGACAGGATCTTGGTGCTCCAACCTGGTGTCAGGCCTGAGCCTCTGAGGTAGGAGAGGCGAGTGCAGGACATTGGACCATCAGAGACCGCCCAGCCCCATGTAATATCAATCAGCAACAGCTCCCCCGGAGATCTCCATATCAACGCTAAGACCCAGCTCCATCCAACAGCCAGCAGACTGCAGCACTGGACACCCCATGCCAAACAACTAGCAAGACAGGAACACAACCCCACCCGTTAGCAGAGAGGCTGCTGAAAATCATACTAAGTTCACAAACACCCCAAAGCACACCACTGGCCATGGCCCTGCCCACCAGAAAGACAAGATGCAGCCCCACCCACCAGAACACACACACCAGTCCCCTCCACCAGGAAGCCTACACAAGCCACTGAACCAACCTCACTCACTGGGGACAGACACCAAAAACAATGGGAAAAACGAACCTGCAGCCTGCAAAAAGAAGACCCCAAACACAGTAAGTTAAACAAAATGAGAAGATACAGAAATTTGCAGCAGGTGAAGGTAAAAACTCACCAGACCAATCAAATGAAGAGGAAATAGGCAGTCTACATGAAAAAGAATTCAGAATAATGATAGTAAAGATGATCTAAAATCTTAGAAACAGAATGGAGAAAATACAAAAAATGTTTAATAAGGACCTAGAAGAACTAAAGAGCAAACAAACAATTATGAACAACACAATAAATGAAAATAAAAATTCTCTAGAAGGAATCAATAGCAGAATAACCGAGGCAGAAGAATGGATAAGTGACCTGGGAGATAAAATAGGGGAAATAACTACTGCAGAGCAGAATAAAAAAAAAAAAGAATGAAAAAAATTGAGGACAGTCTCAGAGACCTCTGAGACAACATTAAACGCACCAACATTAGAATTATAGAGGTCCCAGAAGAAGAATAGAAAAAGAAAGGGTCTGAGAAAATATCTGAAGAGATTATAGTTGAAAACTTCCCTAACATGGGAAAGGAAAGAGTCAACCAAGTCGAGGAAGCGCAGAGAGTCCCATACAGGATAAATCCAAGGAGAAACCTTCCAAGACACATATTAATCAAACTATCAAAAATTAAATACAAAGAAAAAATATTAGAAGCAGCAAGGGAAAAACAACAAATAACATACAAGGGAATCCCCATAAGGTTAACAGCTGATCTTTCAGCAGAAACTCTGCAAGCCAGAAGGGAGTGGCAGGACATATTGAAAGTGATGAAAGGGAAAAATCTACAATCAAGATTACTGTACCCAGCAAGGATCTCACTCAGATTCGACAGAGAAATTAACACCTTTACAGACAGGAAAAAGTTAAGAGAATTCAGCACCACCAAACCAGCTTTACAACAAATGCTAAAGGAACTTCTCTAGGCACGAAACACAAGAGAAGGAAAAGACCTACATAACAAACCCAATTCAATTAAGAAAATGGTAATAGGAACTTACATATCGATAACTACCTTAAATGTAATGGATTAAATACTCCAACCAAAAGACATAGACTGGCTGAATGGATACAAAAACAAGACCCATATATATGCTGTCTACAAGAGACCCACTTCAGATCTAGGGACACATACAGACTGAAAGTGAGGGCACGGAAAAAGATATTCCATGCAAATGGAAATCAAAAGAAAGCTGACATAGCAATTCTCATATCAGACAAAATAGACTTTAAAATAAAGACTATAACAAGAGACAAAGAAGGACACTATATAATGATCAAGGAATCAATCCAAGATGAAGATACAATTGTAAATATTTATGCACCCAACATAGAAGCACCTCAATACATAAGGCAAATGCTAACAGCCATAAAAGGGGAAATTGAAAGTAACACAATCATAGTAGGGGACTTTAACACCCAACTTTCCCCAATGGACATGTCATCCAAAATGAAAATAAAGAAAGAAACATAAGCTTTAAATGACACATTAAACAAGATGGACTTAATTGATATTTATACGACATTCCATCCAAAAACAACAGAATACACTTTTTTCTCAAGTGCTCAAGGAACATTCTCCAGGATAGATCATATCTTGGGTCACAAATCAAGCCTCAGTAAATTTAAGAACTTTGAAATCATATCAAGTATCTTTTCCAACCACAACACTATAAGACTAGATATCAATTACAGGAAAAAAACTGTAAAAAATACACATGTAAGCTAAGCAATATGCTACTAAATAACGAAGAGATCACTTAAGAAGTAAAAGAAGAAATTAAAAAATACCTAGGGGGCTTCCCTGGTGGCACAGTGGTTAAGAATCTGCCTGCCAATGCAGGGGACACAGGTTTGATCCCTGGTGTGGGGGGATCCCACATGCCGTGGAGCAACTAAGCCCATGCACCACAACTACTGAGCTTGCGCTCTGGAGCCCGTGAACCACAACTACTAAGCCTGCGTGCCACAGTTACTGAAGCCTGCATGCCTAGAGCCTGTGCTCCGCAACAAGAGAGGCCACCACAATGAGAAGACTAGACACCGCAACGAAAATGTAGCCCCCGCTTGCCGCAACTAGAGAAAGCCTAAGCACAGCAACAAAGACCCAACACAGACAAAAATAAATTAATAAATAAATTTATTTTAAAAAAAAATCCTAGAGACAAATGACAATGAAAACACGATGACCCAAAACCTATGGGATGCAGTAAAAGTAGTTCTAAGAGGGACGTTTACAGCAATACAATCCTACCTCAAGACACAAGAAAAATCTCAAATGGACAACCTAATCTTACACCTAAAGCAATTAGAGAAAGAAGAACAAAAAAAACCCCAAAGTTAGCAGAAGGAAAGAAATCATAAAAATCAGAGCAGAAATAAATGAAAAACAAATGAAGGAAACACTTGCAGACATCAATAAATCTAAAAGCTGGTTCTTTGAGAACATAAACAAAATTGATAAACCATTAGCCAGACTCATCCAGAAAAACACGGAGAAGACTCAAATCAACAGAATTAGAAATGAAAAAGGAGAAATAACAACTGACACTGCAGAAATACAAAGGATCATGAGAGATTACTACAGGCAACTCTATGTCAGTAAAATGGAAGAGACAGACAAATTCTTAGAAAAGCACAACCTTCTGAGGCTGAACCAGGAAGAAATAGAAAATACAAACAGACCAATCACAAGCACTGAAATTGAAACTGTGATTAAAAATCTTCCAACAAACAAAAACGCAGGAACAGATGGCTTCACAGGAGAATTCTATCAAACATTTAGAGAAGAGCTAACACCTATCCTTCTCAAACTCTTCCAAAATATAGCAGAGGGAGGAACACCTGCAAACTCATTCTACGAGGCCACTGTCATCCTGATACCAAAACCAGACAAAGATGCCACAAAACAAGAAAACTACAGGCCAATATCACTGATGAACATAGATGCAAAAATCCTCAACAAAATACAAACAAACAGAATCCAACAGCACATTAAAAGGATCATACACCATGATCAAGTGGGGTTTATCCCAGGAATACAGGGATCCTTCAATATACGCAAATCAGTTAATGTGATACACCATATTAACAAATTGGAGGATAAAAACCATATGACAATCTCAATAGATAGAGAAAAAGGTTTTGCCAAAATTCAACACCCATTTATGGTAAAAACTCTCTGGAAAGTAGGCATAGAGGGAACCTACCTCAACATAATAAAGACCATATATGACAAACCCACAGCCAACATCATTCTCAATGGTGAAAAACTGAAACCATATCCTCTAAGATTAGGAACAAGACAAGGTTGCCCACTGTCACCACTATTATTCAACATAGTTTTGGAAGTTTTAGCCACAGCAATCAGAGAAGAAAAAGAAATAAAAAGAATCTGAATCGGAAAAGAAGTAAAACTGTCACTGCTCTGCACTGTTTGCAGATAACATGATACTATACATAGAGAATCCTAAAGATGCCACCAGAAAACTACTAGAGCTAATCAATGAATTTGGTAAAGTAGCAGGATACAAAATTAATGCACAGAAATCTCTTGCATTCCTATACACTAATGATGCAAAACCTGAAAGAGAAATTAAGGAAACACTCCCATTTACTACTGCAACAACAACAACAAAAATAACTAGGAATAAACCTACCTAAGGAGACAAAAGACCTGTATGCAGAAAACTATAAGACACTGATGAAAGAAATTAAAGGTGATACAAAGAGATGGAGAGATATACCATGTTCTTGGATTGGAAGAATCAATATTGTGAAAATGACTATACTACCCAAAGCAATCTACAGATTCAGTGCAATCCCTATCAAACTACCAATGGCAGTTTTCACAGAACTAGAACAAAAAATTTCACAATTTGTATGGAAACACAAAAACCCTGAATAGTCAAAGCAATGTTGAGAAAGAAAAATGGAGCTGGAGGAATCAGGCTCCCTGACTTCAGACTATACTACAAATGTACAGTAATCAAGACAGTATAGTACTGGCACAAAAACAGAAACATAGATCAATGGAACAGCATAAGAAGCCCAGAGATAAACCCACACACATATGGTCACCTTAGTTTTGATAAAGGAAGCAAGAATATACATTGGAGAAAAGACAGTCTCTTCAATAAGTGGTGCTGGGAAAACTGGACAGCTACATGTCAAAGAATGAAATTAGAACACTCCCTAACACCATACACAAAAATAAACTCAAAATGGATTAAAGACCTAAACGTAAGGCCAGACACTATAAAACTCTTAGAGGAAAACATAGACAGACACTCTATGACATAAATCACAGCAAGATCCTTTATGACCCACCTCCTAGAGAAATGGAAATAAAAACAAAAATAAACAACTGGGACCTAATGAAATTTAAAGGCTTTTGCACAGTAAAGGAAACCATAAGCAAGACGAAAAGACAGCCCTCAGAATGGGAGAATATACTGTCAAACGAAGCAACTGACAAAGGATTAATCTCCAAAATATACAAGCAGCTAATGCAGCTCAATATCAGAAAAACAAACAACCCAATCCAAAAATGGGCAGAAGACCTAAATAGACATTTCTCCAAAGAAGATACACACATTTTTAACAAACACATGAAAGGATGCTCAACACCACTAATCATTAGAAAAATACAAATCAAAACCACAATGAGGTATCACCTCACACCAGTCAGAATGGCCATCATCAAAAAATCTACAAACAATAAATGCTGGAGAGGGTGTGGAGAAAAGGAAACCCTCTTGCACTGTTGGTGAGAATGTACATTGATACAGGCACTATGGAGAACAGTATGGAGGTTCCTTAAAAAACTGAGAACAGAGCTACCGTATGACCCAGCAATCCCACTACTGGGCATATACCCTGAGAAAATCATAATTCAAAAAGAGTCATGAACCACAATGTTCATTGCAGCACTATTTACAATAGCCAGGACATGGAAGCAACTTAAGTGTCCATCGACAGATGAATGGATAATGAAGATGTGGCACATATATACAATGGAATAGTACTCACCCACAGAAAGAAATGAAACTGAGTTATTTGTAGTGAGGTAGATGGACCTAGAGTCTGTCATACAGAGTGAAGTAAGTGAGAAAGAGAAAAACAAATACTGTATGCTAACACATATATATGAAATCTAAAAAAAAAATGGTTCTGATGAACCTAGGGGCAGGACAGCAACAAAGACGCAGCCGTAGAGAATGGACTTGAGGACACAGGGAGGGGGAAGGGTAAACTGGAAAGAAGTGAGAGAGTAGCACTGACATATATACACTACCAAATGTAAAATAGATAGCTAGTGGGAAGCAGCCGCATAGCACAGGGAGATCAGCTTAGTGCTTTGTGACCACCTAGAGGGGTGGTATAGGGAGGGTGGGAGGGAGATGTAAGAGGGAGGGGATATGGGGATATATGTATTCATATAGCTGATTCACTTTGTTACACAACAGGAACTAACACAACATTGTAAAGCAATTATACTTCAATAAAGATGTTTTTAAAAAAAGAAAAAAGATTATATATAAGATTTCATGATGTCAATACAACGGTGGGAAATTTTTTGGTATTTTGTTTTGTTTTCTGTAAGAATGAAGGTGAAATTAAACTACAGAACTTAACACGTGGCATAGTACAATAAGAAATACCTTTGATATTAAGAATTTAAAATTGAAGGCAAATCTAAGAAAGTTAAAAGGTGAAGTAGACATTTTGTAGAAACTGTGATAAAAAATGAGAGAACTAGGGACTTCCCTGGTGGTACAGTGGTTAAGAATCTGCCTGCCAATGCAGGGGACATGGGTTCGAGCCCTGGTCTGGGAAGATCCCACATGCCACAGAGAAACCAAGCCCGTACGCCACAACTACCGAGCCTGCGCTCTAAAGCCTGTGAGCCACAACTACTGAGCCCACATGCCACAACTACTGAAGCCCGCGTGCCTAGAGCCCAAGCTCCGCAACAAGAGAAGCCGCCACAATGAGAAGCCTGCGCACTGCAACGAAGAGTAGGCCCTTCTCGCAGCAACTAGAGAAAGCCCGTGTGCAGCAACGAAGACCGAACACAGACAAAAATAAAAATAAATAAAATAAATAAATTCTTTTAAAAAATGAGACAACTACTTCCAAGGAAAGGCCATAGAATAAAACAGCTTTAAATAGATCAACACCTGTTAAGGTTCTTAGATGCCTGCACACACACACACACACACACACACATATATAATATATATAATACATATGTACACACAATTTCTATAATTAAGGAGGAAAAATCCAGCCAGTGGAAGGGGTTTCTTCAGTATCTTTCTTATACAGTTATAGGCAAATTATTGATCTTAGTTAAGAAATAAAAGTGGAACAATATAGAAAATTATATAATATGGCTGAAAAGTTGTAAAAGATTTTGCCTTAATAATTATTGGGACCCCAGTAGGATACTTATGCTAAGGCAACCAGTGAAGATGCAATCACTCTATACTACCTGCTTGTCTAATATGAATCTAGACTTTAATGTCTCAGGACCATTTTCATGCCCATAGTTAGATGACCCCCTTCACACGAACAGAATGCTCACTCATCTTCCAAATGGCTGAGCTCAAAAATGACCTCCTATTAGATCTTCTGTCACCCACAGCACAAAGTCTAGTTTGCAATTACCATGAACTTAGAATCTGTCATTTTTTTATTAGTCTTGTCCAACAGGATGTGAGCTTCCAGGTAAAAACTGAGCCGAATTCATCAGCATCATATAAGCCTACATGAATGTCTATTGAGTGACTGAGTGAATAACGCTGGATGTTAGAGGCCAGGGATGAAGGGGGCTCATGGAGGTTGCGCTTTGCAGCACATCTCCATCCAGAGTTTAAGGAGCAACCCAGTACAGTTCATGGCAAGCAGCTGTATAGGTGAACCACCTACTGATGCACCTTTCAAACTCATCCTCTTCCAACTTAGCAACATGCAAACAACCGTCATTACACAAACACCCCTACACCAATATACTTATCAAAGCAGAAATTAGAGACAAGGTGTGCTCACCTTCCCTCCTTACCCCATTGACTCTGGGAAAAGTCACAGCCCCTTGCCCTTCCATTTTTTCATTAGCCAATACAGAATGGTTCAAAAGCACATCCTACTGTCCCTGAAAGACAATAAACACCTCTTCTCATGCTAGTTTGGTGTCTTGAAGAACTGTCGAGGACCACTAGTTCTCCTTAATGATGAAGGGATGAATTGTTAGAGTTCATGGTGCATCGAAGTATTTTTGTTGTTAAAAATAACTTGTCACATTACTTCCTCAACAAGATCACATGGTATCTTAGGTAGCGTTAGAACATGTTGCTCGTAAAAGGTATTTCTGAATCTAGACTAAAACATTTGGCTTTTTTTCTCCCCGATTTATCTTTGGTTTCGATTGATGGGAAGAAAAAGGGTCTTAAATTTGTCAAAAGCTATCATCTCAGACATTTCATTTTCTTCCCCTCTCTAAAGTAAGTAGCTCTAAGTCCTCGTCCTGCAGTGTGTTTACACAATTGTCTCCTGCTTCTAAGGATCAACTACTAAATGCAAAGCTTTCCACTCATCTCACTTAGTGTTTCAGGGGATGCTAAAAATTCTGGATTTTCTGATATGACTTTAAAATTTTGCTTGTCAGAATGACAAGGAAAACAGAGAATTTGTTCCTCTCTTTGGGGACCTCGTTAGGTCGTTTCCTCATGACTTCCAACTCCAGTGAGTGCATTTCCCTCTTTTTTTTTTTTTTTTTTCTTCACTCCCTCTTCTTCACGGCTTCATCCTTCCGGAGCAGCATTCCTTTGCCATAATTCAAGTGCTCTATAGAAATCTGCTCATAACCTTTGCTTCTCCTTGGGCCCTGGCTGCTCGTTTGGTTTGATTTTACCACCTTCGTTTTGGATGAGGTCACCAAAAGACCCGTCATCCTACATTTTCCCAGGCATGTTAAGCTTGTATTTGGGGATTACAGCAATATCTTTCGGTAGTTTAAATCACAGATTAGTAAAAAGAACTGAATTCCAGATTGCATTATTATAGCCCATGGGAATTTGGGAGATGTGGAGTTTACTAGCACTAAAGAAACACAGAAGCAAACGCTAAAAGGATGTTAAATATAGTTGTGAGGACTTTGGCCAAATATAGTAATATTTTCACAAAGAAACATATTGGTAGACAATAACCTGCTTATTTCTTCCTTCTATCCAGCGAACATAAACATGCCAAAATGCTCCTAATGTAGAAATCTGCCGGTAAGTTACAGCCTGCAGGTGCCCAATTAAACAATCCTTCCCCACCCTTCTCAACAATCAAAGAGCCATGTTTTAAAACTGTGACCTCAGCCTAGAAAGGCTGTGAACAGTGCTTGGGAAGAAGACAGCGTGTTGTTACGGTTCTTGTTTTCTGGTTCAAAGTATTATTTCCCAACCCAGGCCGCTCAAGAAGGGATGTGGTTATACAGAAAGTAGATTCAGGCTTGCATTCTTGTAGTCCAACTTACCAAACATGTAAAATATCAAAAACACACCGACTTAAAAGAAAAAGCCAAGCTACTCCTACTTTTAGAAGGTTACCAGCCTAGAAATATAGGTGAACCTTTAGTATGATTATGCTTGATGGCATCCCAATGACCACGGTAAGCATTTGGGCTCTAGCTCAATTTCTTTCTTTCTTTCTTTTTTTAAAAGTTATTTTATTGAAGTATAGTTGATTTACAATGTTGTGTTAATTTCTGCTGTACAGAAAAGTGATTCAGTTATACATACATATACAGTCTTTGTCATGTTCTTTTCCATTTCGGTTTATCATAGGATACTGAATATAGTTCTCTGTGCTGTAAAGTAGGACCTTGTTGTTTATCCATTCTATATATAATAGCTTGCATGGTTCTAGCTCAATTTATAAAAACATCTCTAGTCTTCTTCTAAAGTCATCTCTATTTACTTTTAGTTCATCTTTTTCAGGGTGCTTCATACCTTCCAAGAAAGATTTGTACGTTCATTCTCTGCGTACCTTTATCCCTCCCTCTCCCCTTCCCTCTCTCCCTCACTCATTCAAATATTCCACAATTTTGTTAGCACCTATCATGCCCCAAGCATGGTTCTAGGCACTGGTGCTACTGAGATGATTAATCTGTAAGTCTGTGTTTTCAAAGGCTTACAGTCTGGAGGCAGAGGAGGATTTTAAACAAATCGACTGTAATTTGCATCAGTAGGGGCTATATGATAGGGAGGTGTGCATGGGAGAGTGTGTGGGTTACATATGACATTTCAGATGTGTTCTGAAGTGTGGTTTCACTCTAGACTGAGGAAATAATGCAAAGACATAGAGTTGTGAAAAGGGAGAATTTCAGCGTGGCTAGGACAGTGGCTGGTGGCAAGGGAGACAGAGGTCAGGCAGCGGTTTAAGGGTTTGAGGATCCGGGTTCAAATCCGAGTGTAGGCTTTAGAAGGTGGGTTCTGCCTGCTCTGCCTGATACACGCTCCTCCCAGATCTCTGCATGGTTCCTTCACATCATTCAGGCTCTGTGTCTCAATACCACCTCCTCGTAATTCTTGCCCCTCCACCTACAATTCCTGGCTCTAGTCCACCTCTGCCTTATGCTGTCTTATTTTTTCTTCATGGTACTTATCCCAACAGGGAGTCATTATTTGTTTACTTGTCTGCTTGTTTACTGAGTGACATTTTCTTAAGACCTACTGGGGGACCACAAATGCTATACAAAAGAATGCCTACATTTTAGATAATTTTTCGTATGTGGGAAGCCTGTATTTAAATAAATCTGAGGGCTTCCCTGGTGGCGCAGTGGTTGAGAATCTGCCTGCTAATGCAGGGGACACGGGTTCAAGCCCTGGTCTGGGAAGATCCCACATGCCACGGAGCAACTAGGCCCGTGAGCCACAACTACTGGGCCTGCGCGTCTGGAGCCTGTGCTCCGCAGCAAGAGAGGCCGCGATAGTGAGAGGCCCGCGCACCACGATGAAGAGTGGCCCCTGCTTGCCACAACTAGAGGAAGCCCTCGCACAGGAACGAAGACCCAACACAGCCAAAATAAATTAATTAATTTATTTAAAAAAATCTGAGTCATCAACCCATAAAACAGTAATAGAGGCCTTTTTGCTTTTTCTCCTATGAACGCTGGATTCTCTACCTTTCCTTCCTGTGAAATTATATGAACCCAGTGTTACGCAGCAACAGTGCTTACTACAGCTAGTACTGTAGGCTCTCTGCATCCATAGATGCTGGCTAGGCGCTCAGATGAATGGATGAATAGGGAGTAAGGAACCAAAGATGACACTGAGGTGTCCAGTCTGAATGACTGGAGAGAAAATACAAACAGGGACACGGGTTTCAGACAGAAGATGATAGCATTAATTTGAGGTTAGAAGAGATGTTCATTCAGTAGATTGTTGGATACATGGAAATGGAGCTAAGGAGGGAAGAATGGGCTGCAAATATGTACTTGAAAGTTAACAATGTGGCTATGTCAGAGCACAGTGAAATGATCTTTCGGGATGTCTGTCTTTCCAACTAGACTATAAGCTCCTTAAGGGTACCATAAGCTCCACGGTTTCCTGCTGCTATAAACTGAACAATCATGTCTCCCCAAAATTCACATGTTGAAACATAGTCCCCAAAGTGATAGCATTTGGAAAACGGGCGTTTGAGAGATGGTTAGGTCATAAGGATGGATCCCTCATGAATGGGATTAGCACCCTTACCAAAAAGACCTCAAGGAGCTCCCTCACCCCTTCCAGCATGTGAGGGCATAATGAGAAAATAGCCATTTACGAACCAGGAAGCAGGTCCTCACCAGGCAGTGAATCTTCCAGTGCCTTGATCTTGGACTTCCCAGCCTCCAGATCTGTGAGTAATACACGTTTGTTGTTTAAACCACCTAGTCTATGGTATTCTGTTTTAGCAGCCTGAACTGACTGACACCATATTTTCATCCCAGATATCCTAAATAATGAGAGAACAGTAAGAAAGACAGAGGGAGAGCTGTCAGCCTCACGCACTTTCCTGTTAAGGAGAATGAAGACAAAAGGCCATATTATGTGATACTTGAAGTCTCTGTGGATTCATCAGAAGAGATGGATTTCTATTAAGTGATGGGGGAAAAGACAACCATAAGAGGTGAAGAACATGAGTCAGAGAGCAGAGATTACTTTTTCAAGAATTTTATCAGAGATGTTTCAGCCTCGCGGGAGCTGATGGTCCAGTACGTGGATAAGGTCTCCTTTTCCTCTTCCAGCTTGTCAGGAAGAGTTACCCCAAAGGTACCTCCAGGAGACACTTTCTCAAGTGTATACATGGGCTTTCTCTTCAGAGCCCCTCTAGGCCTTGAAGCAAAGCTCCTTTTTGCTCCTCCAGCACCTCCATGAACTTCCATCCAGTCAGGGTTAAGACCTAAGGAAACTCAGAGGTTTCAGGGCTGTGGTAGAAACTGATAGGAAGGCTCTTTGACCTGCTTTGGTTCCAAACCATTCAAGCCACCTAGCCCAGAGAAGGAGATCTTCAAGGGCTCCAGCCTAGCTCACCAGTTTTATACTGGGGCCTGAGGCCAGAGCCCCATGTAATAATCAAGAGATGCTTTGCTTTGCTACATTTTCTGGCCACATACCTACCTCTGGGATCTCTCAAGAAAATAAGTTCCAGGGCAGAATTGTCGTATTCCTTAGGAACCCAGCCAAATACAACTATAACAGCATCTCAATTTCAACACAGCTTACAGGAAGAGAGTCAGGGCTGGGTGTGCAGAGAAATAAGATCAAGGGAGCTGTTCAAATATTGGGAAGCAAGAATTTTTTTATGAGAGTCGTCTGTCTTGTCAGATAGCACCACAGATCTGTGAAATATTCATATATTAACTATTAACAAGATCCCCTTTTGCTATTATTGGAAAAATTAGAAAAATTTTTACCTATTAGAAAAATTAAAAGTTCATCAGACATATTAATCAGAGAACTCATTTCATAGATCTTAGAGACTTCTTTTCATACCTTGAAATATCTGAATACATTTTAGATATAAAATAGAGAACGTAAAAATGAAACCATTTAAAGTGGTAAACTAGTCATGAGTGTTACATAAAGGTATTAGAACTAAAGTAATAGCCTTCGTGTAAAAAACTAATGCCTATTTTAATACAGGCACCCAATGTAAGACTTTTATTTAAATATTTTGGTACATTAGGTTCTTTAGTAATTTAGGAGCAAATACTATTTTGATTTTACTTTCACTTAAACGCACTGTAAATTAGTGTCCTTACATCATACTAAAATTTAAAATTGGGATTTCCCTGGTGGCACAGTGGTTAAGAATCTGCCTGCCAATGCAGGGGACATGGGTTAGAGCCCTGGTCCACGAAGATCCCACATGCCACAGAGCAACTAAGCCCGTGCGCCACAACTACTGAGCCTGCGCTCTAGAGCCCGTGAGCCACAACTACTGAGCCCGCATGCCACAACTACTGAATCCCGCACACCCTAGAGCCCACAAGACACAACTACTGAGCCCGTGTGCCACAGCTACTGAAGCCCACATGCCCTAGAGCCCGTGCTCCACAACAAGAGAAGCCACCACAGTGACAAACCCACACATTGCAACAAAGAGTAGCCCCTGCTTGTCGCAACTAGAGAAAGCCGGCATGCAGCAACAAAGACCCGATGCAGCCAAAATTAATTAATTAATTAATTAATTAAATTTTAAAAAAATAAATAAATTTTTAAAAAATAAAATAAAATTAAACAATTTTCATGCACTTTAAAAGTTAGCTTCTTAGCCCCTGCAAAGTTTATTCTTACATAATATTTTAAAGCACTGCAAAAAAAATCATTATGCAATAAAGTTTTGGAATTTTTTGCTTTTATTACTCTAATTTTTAACTTTTATGATTTTTTTAAAAGCCTTATAACTTTATATGATGAAAATTTAACCAAAATGAAAACTGTCTCTGCATTTATGCTGCATTTACAGGTCTTTGAGACATTCTTCCAGGACTCTAAGCTACTACTATGACCAATAATACCTTTTGTTTCTCATTTTTAAAAAATGGGTTCTGCCCTCCCGCCCAACCATTTTCAACTGGTGTATCAAATAATTTTTGTAGTTAACGCCTTCAGTCCAGATCTGTAGATTCTGGAAGAAAAACATTTTTATTCCTCCCTTACCTGAGCTTTAGAAAAGTCAGTAAAATAGAGACCAGCAGGAAGCAATTCATAAGTGAAGGCTTTATTTATACTTCAATAATTTATAAATAATCAATCATTAGGTTTAAGTGTATTCTGCCTTGATTAAAACTGTTAGTCCCTCTGAGAAAACAAAAATGTGTTTTGAGTTTCTGCACATCTTACACTTACAGTAGGAATCCTGTTTTTTGCCTATTTTTCTATGTGCCAAACCTTTGTTAAGTAGAGGCTTTTGAAGGTAAATTGGTCTTTATACGGCCTAATTTACTTGTTCATTCAATGAATATTTACTGAATAAACACTATACACCAGGTGCTAGGGTGAACAATAGGGACAAAGATGAATAAGAAGTTGATTCATGTATGTGCCATATTTCCCATTGCTGATGATAGGCAGGAATCAGTAACAAAAATCTATATTGTAACCTAAGAGTAACATGGTCCTGAGATCTTTAAAGAAGAAAGTTTCCTAAAATAGCCATTATACTAAAAACTATACATAAAGTACAAGTTGGACGATGTAAAAGACTACCCATATACAAACTATTCCCTATTTTCAAAGAACAGGCTGTATCTACTATTAACATGGGAAAAGTCCACAGAACTTTAAAGGGGAAATGAAAATAAGCTAAAACAACATTTTCACACATGTTTTAAGTTACTGAGGCAGGGAATGGGTTTTGAAAGTCTTTACCTAGTTTTTTATATCTCCAAGTGCCAAATAAATGCAATAAGCCAGGATAGGGGGCTACAGTCACTGCCTAACTTCTGAATCCTGTTCTGACAGGCACTAGGGACAGCAGGATAGAAACCACATGAGATGATTCAATCAGTCCTCCCTCATCTTGTGGAAGAACGATGGTATTTTTAAAACGCATCCGGGGAATTCACTGGTGGTCCAGTGGTAAAGAATCCGCCTAACAATGCAAGGGACACACGTTCGATCCCTGGTCAGGGAACTAAGATCCCACATGCCACGGGGCAACTAAGCCCACACGCCTCAACTAGAGCCCGCGTGCTGCATACTACAAAGCCCACACGCCCTGGAACCCGTGCACCACAACGAGAGAGAGAAAACCCGCACGCCACAACTAGAGAGAAGCCCATGCACCAAAACGAAGAGCCCGCACACCACAACTAAGACCCGACGCAGCTAAAAATAAATTAAATAAATAATAAATAAACCTTTAAAAAAATAAATGAAACGTATCCAATTGCGATATTCAAATTGTCATAAAATGGCAAGAACATCTCAAGCCTAAATAGCAAAGTATAGTCAGCAGTGAGTAACAGATAACTGTCACCAGCCTAGATTATTTTTTTCCTTCCCAAAACAATAAAGGACTTAAAGGCAGTTAAGACTAGTAAATCCTATACTAAATGTCAAGATACATGCCATTATACATATTGATCCGCTTTCATTTTAGCCATGAGCAACAGCTAGAACAAAAGGCAAAAGATTTTCTGAATAAAGCTCTTACATGAGGTATTGCTTATGAAAATGATCAAATTCTTAAGTCACATATGTTCAATGAATTTAATTACTGGCACTATTTATTTATTTAAGAAATACTTATCGAACACCTATTACAGGTGAGCACTAGGGACACAAAAATGAAGAAAACAGACCTTAACCTAACTTAAAAAACTAACAGTCTCAACGGGGAGGCCAATCATGAAAATTCAGTAGAAGCCTGGCAGCCGGCACTGTGGGAAGACAGAAGAGGGTGTTACTAACTGCCTGGGTGGGGATGCTTGAGGAGAGGTTTACAGAACTGGCCTAGAGGATGCAAAGGAGCTCCCCAGCAAGGGAGGGAAGTAAATTCCAGGCAGGAAGAAGAAAGAAGTCTAGAAGAACTGGGTCCCATTTTCGAAATCATCGGGTCTAAAACCTATCATCACAGTAAAACTACAGAACTTCAAAGGGGGGAAATGGAAAAACAAACGGAAAATGACATTTGTACACAAAAATGGAGAGATCCCTGAGCTTGATTTATTAGGGAAACAGCCCTGAATCTGGGTCCAAACACAGGTCTTGGGAGACGGAGTTGCAGAGGAGGCAAATGGACGCCCAACCTGGGCAGACTTTGCAAATGCTGTGCTAACAAGTTTCCTCCTGTAGCTGGTCAGGAGCCCGAAGCAAGAAACTGCACTGGTTAAAAAGCCATTTCTGGGGCTTCCATGGTGGCGCAGTGGTTAAGAATCCGCCTGCCAACGCAAGGGACACGGGTTCAAGCCCTGGTCTGGGAAGGTCCCACATGCCGCGGAGTAACTAAGCTCGTGTGCCACAACTACTGAGCCTGAGCTCTAGAGACCATGAGCCACAACTACTGAGCCCACGTGCCACAACTACTGAAGCCCGTGCGCCTAGAGCCCGTGCTCTGCAACAGGAGAAGCCACTGCAGTGAGAAGCCTGCACACTGCAACAAAGAGTAGCCCCTGCTTGCCTCAACTAGAAAAAGCCCGCATGCAGCAATGAAGACCCAACGCAGCCAAAGATAAATATAAATAAATAAATTTATTTAAAAAAAGAAGAAAAAAGCCATTTCTTAGCGACTACTCAGACAACGCAAAAGAGAAGTGATGGAGAAGGAAGGTAAAAAGAGTGAGCCACCAAACGGCCCTCTTGAGAGCAAAGACAGATAGAATGAATGCGTTTGGGGAAGACTGGCTCAGTCAGCAATTCTACCAAAAATTCAAGATTGCTAGTGTCTTCGTTGACCAATAAGGTGCTAGAAAAAGGAAACAAAATAATTTTAATATTAAGACTTCAACTTCTTTGAATTTAAAATCCATGACCTTAAAGGAAGGCAGGCATATACTTTCGGTTTCTAATTTAAGCAGAGGACAACACTGTCCTTCTGGATCAAGGAACCAAAATAAGAAAGGAAAACCTATACTGATGGCCCCACCAGAGAAGAGTTGCAAGAAAGAGGCAGGGCAGCAAATGGGGAAGGGAGTGGGTATGGGAAAGAACCAACAGAACAACAGAGCTCCTGACTTTGTATGGTTAACGCTGGACACGCTTTGTTTGCCAAGTAGAAGAACCAATGCTTTTTCCAAATATAAACAGTACGTTTGATAGGATACCCAGCCAAGAACTGTCTGCCGATGTCTGCACATGACTCTCGGGTTTTCTGTGGGCAAAGATTAGAAAGAGAGGTTAGCACATGCTCGCCACTGGTTCAGCCATCCATGGATGGCACCAGAAATAAGGCAGAGAGTGTGGGAGGGCAAGGCAGGAGGAGAGCTTAGATTAGGAAAAGTAAACTTCTAGTCGAGTTTCTAAAGCCACGCAGAATTCAGCAGGTGGAAAGCACCAAGGGAAGTACCTCCTGTACGCTGTCTTTATCGCTCTGGACACTTTAATGCTGGCTGCAAACCTCTCTAGGGATAGGCACGTTGCCTGCAGATTAAAGCAGTCCATGAACCACATGTATCTGCACTTGACCCTAAGGGAAGGACTCTCCCCCTTCTTATTCCCAGCCTCCTGAGGTCTCTTGGTTATTGGCCAGGCCATTGCTACCACCTGGTCCTCTCTGTGGCCCTACTCCTTCCTTGCCTTGCCTTCTGCACAGCTAGAGGGGAAAAACAACAAATCCTGTCCACTCCCAAAGCTGAGATGGGGTAGTGAGTCTTGGATGCATGTTAATTTGCATAGATTTTTGAAAAGCATCAATCTCTTTTTCGCATAACGAGTGAGTTAAGGTCTGGAGTCTTGGGGAATTCCTTGGCGGTCCAGTGGTTAAGCCTCTGTGCTTTCACTGCTGAGGCTGTGGGTTCAATCCCTGGTCGGGGAACAAAGATCCCACAAGCCGCAGCATGGCCAATGAATGAATAAAAGAGATCTGGAGTCTTGGATGTATAAACTGGATTTTCACCAAGTTGTTCACTGCCTTGTCCACTTCAAGCAGCAGCCAGGGCAAATTTTCAGCTGTCCAGTCTCTGTTCAACCATCTAATCCCAATAGACCCAAATATGTGGGGAACCAGGTCAGCTTTCAGACAAATCTTCTTCTGGTGGATAGCAAAAAGTCTCAGGAAAGTATTTTGACAGCAAATTTCCTAGCAGCCCTATCTGCAGAGGAAAAATAAATTTTTTTATAGGGGTAAAATGTTTTCCATGTAAAGCATATCCTTGCTGAATCTATTCAGGTACCTTCCATTTTGAGTTTTAATGGCTTCTTTCTCAAAATTCAATGACTCTCCTTTAGGCTCAGGCCTTGGTTCTCTCCATGACTTAGCTACTACATGGAAGCGAAGCAGGCAGAGAACTACTGACTTGGGGATCAACCCCCAGCACATGTGCACACCCACATGGTGTGAAGTACACAAGGACATTCAAACTTGGTGGATGTTTCCAAAGACCACCACCATCAATTCCTTACCCCTCGGTCTGCACGTGCCCACTTCCCCATTGAGCTGTCCCCCTCCTCTTGAGCCTGGGTTGGCACTGTGACTGCTTTGACCGACAAAATGCAGCCAAAGTCCTGAGAATTTTGAGACCAAAGCATAAGAGAACTAACAGCTTCCACTTCCATCTTCTGAGAAACACTCCGTCTCAGAATGCAAACACCATGTGAGAAGTCCAAGCTGGCCGTGTGGAGAGGCCACAAGAAGAGAACTGAGGCCGCAGCAGAGAGCCCACACCAACATCCAGGAATGGGAATGAGCCTTCCTGGACATTCTAGCCCAGTCCAGCCCCTAGATGACTGCCGACCCAACCAACTACACATGAAACGGAAGAACCGCCCAGAGGAACCTAGTCAACGCCCTAAGTTGTGAGGGATAATAACAGATTGTTGTTAGAAGCCACTGCATTTTGTACGGTTTATTATGCAGCACACAGAAAAGTGAAACACACACTTCTCAAAATAATAAATCGTCACTGTGAATATATAAATGTTGCCCGCTCCTTTCCTGTCTACTTTCTCAGTTAATCCTCAAAACGATGGTAACTATAGGCTTTCTCATCGCAGAGAGGATATGTGAGGCAGAACTGAAACTCAGAGCAAGCCTCCTAATCCTAAAGCACGTGTTCTTCCCACCATGTCTCGGGAACTGAAACGTGTGAACTCTGGGGGGGTCACCTCGCGGCTCCCTGCAAATCTGTCACTTTGGGCACCACGACTGCCACACATCTGCTTCCAGGACTGCGTCGCTCTCCCAGCCCCAAATGCCCAGGCAATGGAGAACTTTTTAAACAGTATCTTAACAAAGTCAGGAGTCATCATTAGATGTCCCCACCACCATGACAATCAAATTAATAAGGCAATATGGCAACATAATAAAAGCGCATCTAAGAGCCTCTTGTTAGATTCAAGCATCAGATTAAGTACTGGATTAAATGGTCTCTAAAGTCCTTTTTATTCCAACAGTCTACGAGCTGCCTGGCACTGTGCAAAGATCCTTGCCTGCACGATCCCATCTAACCTTCTCAGTAGATCTATGAGGCAGTGACTGTTTTGACCTCCGTCTTATAGACGAGAAAATAAAGCTTAGAGAAGTAAGAACACAGAACCAGTAAGTGGCAGGGTCAAAGCTCAAACACAGAGGTCTGTCAGAGCCACAGTCCATGTTTCCATCATTACAGTATATGGCTTCCCTCCCTTCATGAGGAAGACATGATTTTTTTTTTTCTAGTCCTCTGATCAGTGGAGACAGAAATCCCCAATGTGAACATTCCAAGAAACAGTCCCTAACCCTGATGAGCCCTCCCAGCTGCGCCACAGGTCATGAAGTGGGCAGGAATCTACCTGGTACAGCATAAAACCACGGAAGCTGCAGGTAAAGCCAGGACCCCCATCCCCACCCCGGGGAGCAGTCAGACACTGTCCGCTTAAATACCTCAGCCGCAAATCCACACCAACTGTTCTGTAGGGTGTGTTTCTGAGTTGAAGCTCTAGTTTCCCCTTCGAACGAGGCCAAGCAATAACTCAGCAAAGAATTGACCGTAAGGATGACCTCTGGGTCATCCTTCACAATTTAAAAACTAAAACAGCTGGGCACCACTGGTCTCATAGCCAAGTAGGTCAAGTCTGTGCCCTTGCTGTTCCATACTGCCACACCCGATTTACCTTGATTCACCCATGGTAACGAACAGACTGATAGATTACCGGAGTTTTGACTCTTCCCTTCATTACCAGACACAGCAGTCAACAACTGCGTTTTAGGGGACTAGGTAATAGGATATCTGGCTCAACAGAACTAGACAGGTTGGAATCTGTGGTTGGGGAGAGAGGTCATTAAGAGATTTACAGAGCAAAGAGCTTGTCAATGTGATTGCCCAAGTTAAGGCAACAGTTCAGAGAAGGTTTCACATTACACCAACATAAGACCATACTGGGCAGGTTAAACCTATAATAAACTCCATTCCTTCATCTAATATCTTAACACTAAGATGTTGTCTGCAAAACACAGAGTGCTAAACCTGGAAATATTTACAGACTGGGATTATTTTTAAAGAGAGCATGGACTAACAAGTATGTTATAGGAAAATTAACATTTTAATGTTTTTTTCTTATAAAAACCAGATGTTCTATTTTTTGTATAAGAAACCAAATCATAAGTTTATCACCACAATTCAAGAAATATTTGACTTTTCACATTTAAATATTTAAATTTTAAGTAATAAGCAGACAGAGGTAAGTAGTGATTCCCCATTTATTCTGAAGTCAGACTCTACCAACATCCCTAATTCTGATAAGTGCCAAACCCACAAGAAGGAAGGATGAAAGGAAGGAGGGAAGAAGGAAAAGAGAAAGGAAACAAAGAAAGGAAGAAAAGAAGCCAGGGAGGAAGTGAAATCTATCCAACCCTGAGTACGACAATGACAATAAATGCCCCAAACCTGAAAACTCTGCAATCCATGGTTCCATGATCAGTCCAATAGCCAATAAATAAAAAGCAAAAGTTGAGACTGGCTGTCACAAAAGCCAAGAAAGGCAAGAGAAACAGGAAGGGAAACATTTTACAGAGAAAGGAAAGGATATCAAGGACAGTTAAAAATAGTAAGAAGACCCAACTGTCTTTTTTGCAAAAATGAACAAGCTTAAAATTCATATGGAAATACAAAGGGAACGAAAATCGCCAAAACAGTCTTGAAAAAGAAGAACAAAGTTGGGGGCCTCATACTCCTTTTCAAAGTTCCTTCCTTTTCAAGACTTAATACAAAGTTCAAGTAATCAAGACTATACAATACTAGCATAAGGATAAACATACAGATCAATGAAACAGAATCAAGAAATGAACTCATGCTTTTATAGTCAACTGATTTTTGGCAAGAGCGGCAGAAAATTCAATGATGAAAGAATGAACGGTCTTTTCAACAACTGGTGCTGAGACAACTGGATATCCACATGCAAAAGAATGAAGCTGGACCCTTACGTCACATGTTATATAAAAACTGACTCAGAAAGGATCAATGACCTATATTCAAGGGCAAAAACTATAAAACTCTTAGAAGAAAATGTAGGTGTAAGTCTTCGTGACCTCAGATTGGGCAACAGTTTCTTATGTTAAGACACCAAAAGTACAAGCAACAAAAGAAAAGATAGATAAATGGGACTTTATCAAAATTTAAAACTTTTGTACTTCAAAAGATACTATCAAAAAAAATAACGCACAAAATGGGAGAAAATATTTGCAAATCATATATCTGATAAGAGACTTATATGCAGAATATGTAAAGAAATATTACAACTCAACAGTAAGATGAATTTGAAAATGGACAAAAGATCTGATGAGACAGTTCTCAAAAAATGATATACAAATGGCCATAAACACATGAAAAAGTGTTCAACATCATTAGTCATTAAGAAAATACAAGTCAAAACCACAACGCGGTACCACTACATATCCACTAGGATGGCTAGAATCAAAAAGACAGATGATAACATGCATCAGTAAGGATGTAGATAAACTGGAGCCCTCATACATTGTTGGTGGTACCAGAAAATGACATAGCCATTTTAGAAAGTGTTTCAATGGTTCTTCAGAAAGTTCAGTTACCCTGTGAACCAGCAATTCCACCCCTAGGTATATAATTAAGAGAACTGAAAACTTGTATATACCTGTTCACTGTAGCTTTATTCATAGTAGACAAAAAGTGGAAACAACCCAAATGTCCATCAACAGATGAATAAACAAAATATGTTATATACCCACATAGTGGAATAGTATCCAGCCAGAAAAAGGAATGGAGTATCAACACCTGTTTACAACATGGATGAAGCTTGAAGACATTATGCTAAGTGAAAGAAGCCAGACACAAAATGCCACATACTGTATGATTCCATTTATATGAAATATCTAGAAGAGGCGAATTCAGAGAGACCAAAAGGAGTAGTTGCCAGGGACTGAGGGGAAAGGGACATGGGAGTGACTGCTAATGGGTACAGGGTTTACTTTTGAGGTGATAAAAATGTGTTGGAATTAAATATTGACGACGGCGGCACACTTCGTAAATCTACTAAAAACCACTGAATTCGACACTTTTAAAAAGTGAATTTATGGTCTATGTTATAATCTCAATTTTAAAAATAGATTGAAAAAAATTAAAAAAAAAGAGATAAATATACAGAAGTGGGATGGGGAAACAGTACACAGAAAAACAAATGGTGAGGAGATGGGAGAGTGAAGACCAACCACCACCTGAGTATTTTGTGGGCGAGGACTATGTCCCAGCCACTTTCTCTCTCCAAAGTCTGGCACGTGATGCAGACCCAACCAATGTGTATTGAATGAATGAACAAATGAACGAATGAATAAATGAGGAAAAAGGGGATGTTTGGAGCAGACGGCTTCTACATACAGCAATAACGCTAACTCTAAGCACATCAATGTGCTACAGTAAAAAGTAAATGACTTCTGTAAAGTAAAAACTAAATGATTGTTACTAAGTTTGCCTCTTCCCCCAAGGGGAGGGGAAGCCATGTAAGGGGTATCTTTCCCTCCGAGAAATGGGCTGGAGGCATTAGGTAATATTAAGAGCAAGAGACAAGGTCACTTATAGAAATAACGGATGTAGTTCAGACATGCATGAACAAACAGTAAGTGCTATTTAAAGAAATGTCATGTTTATAAATTTCACTTAGCTCACAAGTTGTTTCCTTCTGTGAATCGCAGTACATTGGCATACAGACACATTACTTTTCCTACATCATTACAACAAAATTGACTCAAGATGGAGGAGGGAGTCAAGTGTAAAAGAAAGTCTTAAATTTTCTAGAAAAAAGTACAAATAAATCTCAGATCTACAGATGAAGCAAGAATCTACACTTAAAAGCAACAGGAGAATTCACAAAAGATAATAGTTTTGACTATAAAAATATGTAAAGAATTAAGACAAAAATTAAACTAAACATCAAACTAGGGAAATAAAGTAATACATTGGGAAAAACAAAGGACTGATATTCTTAACATGGATATAATTCATGATTATTTTAAAGGAATCTGGTTTTGAGGGCTTCCCTGATGGCGCAGTGGTTGAGAATCTGCCTGCCGATGCAGGGGACACGGGTTCGTGTCCCGGTCTGGGAAGATCCCACATGCCGCACAGCGGCTGGGCCCGTGAGCCATGGCCACTGAGCCTGCGCGTCCAGAGCCTGTACTCCACAACGGGAGAGGCCACAACAGTGAGAGGCCCGCGTACCGCAAAAAAAATAAATAAATAAAATAAAATAAAAAAGAATCTGGTTTTGAAAATTGGGTGCCATTTTTCTTTTTCTCTCTTTTTTTTTTGGCTGCATTGGGTCTTAGTTGTGGCACGCAGGATCTTCATTGTGGCATGTAGGAACTTTCATTGCAGCGTGCAGGCTTCTCTCTAGTTGTGGCACATGGGCTCTAGAGCGCTTGGGCTCAGTAGTTGCAGTGTGCGGGCTCAGTAATTGCAGCACGTGGGCTCTCTAGTTCGGCGCGCAGGCTTAGCTGCCCAGCAGCATGTGGGATCTTAGTTCCCTGACCAGAGAGGGGACCCGCGTCCCCTGCACTGGAAGGCAGATTCTTAACCACTGGACCACCAGGGAAGTCCCAATTGAGTGCCATTTAATGAGATGTTAGGAACTAGAGGAGGGGACCAATTTCTGTAGGGAAATGAGTTTGAAGGTTATCTGTGGGATCACAAAAGATGTGGAGTATACATCAGACAGTTAAAGCTACAGCTAGGGAGTTCTGAGCTAAAAAGACATAGTAGGGAAATATCTGACACCAAAAAAGGCATTTTGTTCATTTCACAGGGACTAAAGGAATGAAATCCACCTAATCCCCCATATTGTTACTAGAAACCTGTACAACTAAACCTTTCTACTCTAATCTTTTTATTTATTGTAATTACCACTATTATTATCAAATAATAATAATATTATTATTACTATTAGAAGATTCTGTACTATCTTGACAACCCAATATTTTAAAACATGTTTCCTTTGGAAATGCTCTTTTAGAAAATTCAAGTTTCACCCTGAGAACTGATTTTCGAAACAAGTTTTTAAAAGATCGGGCTCTGTAATGGTTTTTTACTAAAGGAAAGAAAGAGAAAGGAAGAAAGAGAGACAGAGAGAGGGAGAAAGAAAGAGAAAGAGAGAGAGAGAGAGAGAACTTAATCCTTGGTAAAGTCATCCTTAGGTAAACGAAATGTTTCTAAGCAAATGTTTCTAAGTAAATGTGTCCCTTCTCTCTCCTACTCCAGCATTACACGGAAGAGTTAAGGGGGTATCATCAGAAACATGAGTCAACATCAGACACATGTGTCCTTCACTGGATGCATAAAAGATAAGGCTGAAGGGAGATGATTCCAAGATAAGCCAGTAAAGCAACAGTAACTATTCAGATAAGATTTTTTTTGAGGGGGGAGAGCTTCTTTTGGAATGGACAAATAGACAAAGAATACAAGGGAAGGAGCCTGTCTGGTAGTGAGAGCACCTTCAAAGTAATCCAGGGTTTATACCAGTACTGTAGTCAGAGCAGCTCTCCACTCGGGAGTGACTGGAACCTAAGGTGAAGAAAGCCTTAAAAAGCAGTCAGAGTTTTTAAAAAATTTGTTTCCAGTGTAGGTTTACGAAGTGAGATGGCACTAAGTAAAAAAGATCTCTTTTAAAGAAAGAATCATTTTTACTTAAAAGTGGCCAGTGTTATATGCAATGAAGTGTTTCAAGTGGCTGAGGAAATAACAAAAGCATTTTTGATCTCAGTTCTTATTCTTTGAGCTTCAAAAACCTATGAAATCCAGCCATTGGAGAGAAAAGAATGAAAAACTTACCTAGCCTGAGCTATCCATTTTTTTAGTGAACACTTTCACCTCCTGAACAAGTCCAACACTTCTGTAAACTGAGTTCCAACAACAGTAAAGAACACTCAGCTTAAGCTGTATCACTGTGAATTCAAATTTATTATCTAAGTTACAGAATTTCACAAGGAAAAGCAACTCTACTTTCAGCTAATTACAATTAGCCAAGAAAACAAGTACATTTACAAGGGGTCACACTCCAAAGTTCTTTCTGGAAGAAGGTGGTTGGGAATTTGTATTCCACGTTCCCCCAGAAACAATGTTAAATAATACTTGAGCCCACAAAGGCTTACTGACCTCATCGCGTCTCTAAGGTATAAACACCGGCAGGACCAGGCAAGGTCCCTTAGCCTGGGAGCAGGGTACACTGCTGCCAGCAGCTGCCTTCTCTTTCTGCTTCTCTCACCAACACATTGGTTTATTATTTTTAATTATTTTTATTTATCTATTTTTTAAAATTGAAGTATAGTTGATTTACGAGGTTGTGTTAATTTCTGCTGTATAGCAAAGTGATTCAGTTATACATATATATACATTTTTTTCATATTCTTTTCCATTATGGTTTATCTCAGGATATCGAATACAGTTCCCTGTGCTAGATAGTAGGACCTTGTTGTTTATCCACGCTGTATGTAACAGTTTGCAGCTGTGAAACCTGAACTCCCGGCCCACCCCTCCCCCAGCCTCACCCCGTTGGCAACCACAAGTCTGTTCTCTAGGTCTGTGAGTCTGTTTCGTAGACGGGTTCATTTGCAACACACTTCTTTAAAAACTACTCTTGGTTATACGCCTCCCGTTGTTCACCAGCAATCACTCAAAGACACTATTCCAGACAACCACCGCCACCTACTCTCCTGAAATTGCTCTGGCAAAAGTTATCAGGGGCTTTCTAATCTCCAAGTCCAGCTATTTCTCTGAAACATCCAACTTTACTGACTTCTGACCTCTTCCTGTCGCTTTCAGCTAGCTCACTCTTTTCCTCTCTCTTCCACTCTCTGAACTTTCCCCCGTCCCTTGTCTTATCTCTTGACACTTTACTTTCTCACTAGCTGATGCCTTCCTCTGTCCATCTTTAAATGCTGATGTTGTCTCTGTTCCACCATAGGCCCTCTTTTTATTCTACCTCTTTCTTTTGGGGAGTCTCACTTATTCTCAGAATTTAAAATGCCTGGCATGTAATAAGTGCTTTCACTGTTATCCTTCAAAACCCAATTCAAATATCATCTTCTATCCAAAGCCTTAGCCAACCTCCTCCACACTCCCCTCTTCCCCAGAAGAATCCTCTGTCACTTGTGTTCTCAAAGCACTTTAAATAAACTTCTAATATAGCAATTAGCAATCGGCAATCAGCATAGCCTACTCTATCTTTTTTTTTTTTTTTTTTTTTTGCGGTACACAGGCCTCTCACTGTTGTGGCCTCTCCTGTCGCGGAGCACAGGCTCCGGATGCGCAGGCTCAGCAGCCGTGGCTCACGGGCCCAGCCGCTCCGCAGCTTGCGGGATCTTCCTAGACTGGGGCACGAACCCGTGTCCCCTGCATCGGCAGATGGACTCTCAACCACTGCGCCACCAGGGAAGCCCCTACTCTATCTTTATAGCTGGTCTCCTGCACTGGACTGCGAGCCCCTCAACAGAAGGGTTGATTTCACTGAATTCAGTTAAGTGCGGCCACTTCATGATCAAGCACAGATCTATAGGTCAAGCACAGATACAGAAGACCTGGGGGATGTCAAGATCCGTCAAATGTGATCTTTGCCACCTAGGAACTTCACTCACACTTAAGTAGAAAAGACAGATATCAAAATCAATTAATAAACACCACTAAGGGAAAATGCAATATTCATTCATTCAATCCATCAATACGTATCAGGTGCCTATTAAGTGCCAAGCACTGTATTAGGTACTAGAGATGCAGGATAAACAAGACAGACAAGGAAAAGAGACGTGGAATTATACTTTAATGATCCTCTAAAGTACCTGAAACTGCTTCTTCTATGTCAGACCTTTCTATCAAAGGATTTCTCATTATCCTCTAACATTGGACTTGACTTCTTCGGTTGTTCCTTCTTAGTCATTTCACATATGATGCAACACTTGTGGAGCAACAGCTTTTTTTTATATCCTCCAAAGAATCAAGTAAACAAATTAAGATGTATTTAATAGTTCTTAAGAGATTATTTTAAGCGGTAACAGGTAGACTAACATAAACATCAATAAAAAATCACACAGATCTTAAAGAGGGGCTAAAAAATAGAAAGTTAAAGAGTTCCATGATTATTCTTAGCTTAAATAAAAAAGAATGCTAAGCTCCAGCTCATAAATAACTATGCAATATGCTGGATTTAGGAAGGAATTTCCCTGGTGACCACATATTATAGCTCAAATATTGGGCAATACTTTCTTCTGTGGTTAAAGCGGACAATTAAAAGACTGGAGAAGGTAATTCTCATAGACTAAATATAAAGTCATCAGAAGCTCATAAGCCAGTTCACGTCTTAGGTGGAGCTTTCACAATTTGGACCAGGTAACTGAAAACTGAAAGCAGATTAGGGCCTTGGATTCTCCAATCATAGGGTCTTTTTTTTTTCTCCTTTAATGCTCTTAGAAAATCGTCTCAAATTAAGTTGGCTTATCCTCTGGCACAGAACTCTGTTTAGGGAACACGCTCTTACTCCCCTGACAAATAAATAAAGGAGAACCAACCCAAAAAAGTGGAATTTGAAAACAGAAAAATCAGGGCTGCTTCATACATCTGTCTCTGCAAACTTATTCCAACATGTCTAATGATATTTTCATAGGAAAGCACAAACGTATGAAATAGTGGTGGCCTGGGAAAATTAAGGCATGACAACACATAAATATCATAGTACAATTTTGTTCAAAATTCCCAAGCAGTGTCACAACACAGTGGCAACAGCTTTTGTGTGAACAAACTTGCTGCTAAGGATGGTGTCTAGTCCCTCTTGGGCTATTCCAAGATTAACAATGAATGGAAAGAGGTAATAAGAAGAAGATACCAGCCTTGGATAATCAAGAGATTATCAATCACGAAGAATGTTCACTATATATTTAACAAGATGAAACCTGCTTCTTTGATACAACAGAGTCTTATTAAATGCAGAGTCCTGAGCTCTGAGCAGCTTGGAAATTGTGAAGTAGCAATTTTCCATTACTTATCTCCCTTTCACCAAACAGTGAAAATATGATTCAATGTTGGAGGCAAACCAGAGAGATAGAGCAATATCTTAACTTTGGTTCCAAGTGTATAAGAGATTTGGCTGACACAGAAAAGTGTCACTATCGTGCTATCAAGGTTTTACCTTCTCCGAGATTTCATAAATGGGCACCGAACGACAGTTATAAATGTAACCATAAAACTACACAGAGGTTACTTGAGCTCAGTCACCTACAGTTCTTGTCTGCCTTTTTTCTGACTTCTGTTGCCTGAAACAAAGAATCGAGAACAGGATTCTGTCTGGACTTTTAAACTTTCTGTAAATCCAAGCAAGCCATGCCTTAACCCTGTCACTGATGAACGCTAATGAATATTTACATGTTAGCCGCTTGTAAACACTCCTGCAATTTACTTCTTCATTAGTACATCTTTGCATCTAAGTCATTTCTTCAAAAGAACCTTAAAAAGTGAGATTTGGAAACATACTATGTTCGTGATAAATATGAACTTTTGTCAATTATACCTTGGTGTGACATAAATCAATCCAAATAAAAACTTATGACCAAGTGTGTCACTCATTTGAATACATGCTATATGGACCAGTAAACACTCACAAAATACTCCTGGAAATTAAATGTTAAGTCAAAAGCAGAGCTGACTGTGCAAAGATTTCATAATGCTGACAACCCTTAATTTTAGACCTTGGAAACAACACAAATGCAGACTTGCAGGTTGACGCTAGTAAACACAGCAGGATCAGTCCTTGTGTAACCCACTCATGTGGCATATTTAATGATCAAATAAATGTTCTACACTACTGAGTTATAAAGGAAAGAAGAGTCTAGGACTCTATTAAGAGTCTAGGCTAGCATTTCCTTTCCAACTTTATTTCAGATTTACCAACTGCCAAGTGTACTTTAAGCACGTGAACTACTGGCAGCACTAAGTTGCTGGGCAAGAAAAGTTAGGCAACCATTGTCATAACTCACGTGCAAGCTACAGCATTGTTCTCGAATTTCACTAGATCAAGCCAAGCAACTTACACCCCAACCCTGTTTTGCAACACACACACACACACACACTCACACACACACACACACACAGAGAGATACATTAGGTTTTAAAGCCAGACTCTGCCACTCTACATAGTCTAGAAATCTTTTCTTACTCTGACTGTATATAAATAGTAAACAGTAAACTGACCAAGAGTTAGTTTTGAAAAGCTAAAATCCTACTATCTAGATCCGAAGATCTGAATTTTCACTGGATCAACCAAAGCTAGTTTCCCAAGACCAATTCCTAAAAATCTAGAAATTGTCTTGGTAGAACTAACATACATCAACTGTATGTATGTGACTCAAAAATAATTAGAGGACTTCCTGGTGGTGCAGTGGTTAAGAATCCGCCTGCCAATGCAGGGGACACAGGTCCAAGCCCTGGTCTGGGAAGATCCCACGTGCCGTGGAGCAACTAAGCCGTGCACCACAACTACTGAGGCTGCGAGCCACAACTACTGAGCCCGCGTGCCTAGAGCCCATGCTCTGAAACAAGAGAAGCCACTGCAATGAGAAGCCTGTGCACCGCAACTAAAGAAAGCCCACATGCAGCAACGAAGACCCAACACAGACAAAAATAAATAAATAAAAATATAAATAAACATTAAAAAAATAATTAGAAAGGTTACGTAAAGTGTACACTCATAATGTTCCTTAGAAAGTTCAAAGGTAGCCCAGATTTCAACCTTAGTTATTTTTATGTATACCATAACACAGATCTGGTTCTGCAAGCATCAACAAGGTATCTAATATGTGTCTGCCATTTAGATTCCATTCTCTAAATGGAATTTTGTTTGTTTACTATCTTCATTCTTGCCCAGCCACTCAGTAACTTGGCATTCAAGCTGACTATTTTCTGTCAACCAAGGACCATACATAGGCCCCAGGCATTATCAACAAGCAAGTAACACAATTTTATCATGGACTATACGCCTAAGGAATCCTAAATTGATACTACATTGTTGGCATGTTGCAATTACCTAAAATAGCCTCAATTTTTTTCACAAACTGAAAGGATTAATACAAGAGAATTTAAATACAGATCAAATTCCACTACTGTAGAAACAGTATATAAGAAAAAAGATTCTAAGTCTCAAGTAATAGCTCTACTTGTTTCTATGAGTCATTATATAAAAAAATTCTTCCACGTTAAAGAATTACAATACCTCTTTGAAGTCAATTTAATAGATTTTGTCAATATTTATAAAAGACCTTAAAGGTTTTTAATAAAATCTGGGTATTTATTTAGATAATTTTGGAACATGATACTGATTTCATATAAAAATAAAGTGAAGAGCCTAACGCGTAGCTTCCAGGTGTGTAAGATTATTATTTTCAATGCATTTTCACATCTGTTATAGCAGTAATGAACATTGTTCTCATGTGTCCAGTTTAATGAAATCATCCATATTGTGAAGTGCTTAAAAAACTTTCCTTGGACTTTTCACCTATTCACTACTTAGAGCATCACCTTGCATGTGGTAGGCTCCCAATAATTATTTACTAAATTGCTGAATTCAATGGGCAGACTGTAAGACCATAAAAGGCAGAAATTGTACTCTTAACACAATTCTGTGCAGACGTTAGGAAGAAATCTTGCAGATTTTAAGTAGTCAACAAATGCCTACTGATGAGAAGACTGTAATTTAAATGTTCTCAAACAGAAAATTTATTTCTAGCAGACAGGAGAGCATAATTATAAATGAACAGACTCTGGGATCAGACAGTCTTAGGTTCAAAACTTGGTTCTACCAAGTGGCACTGGGAAAGTAGATAACTCTGCAGGGTCTCAGTTTCCCCATGTATAAAACTGATCCACTGGTATTATCTGCCTCATAAAGACTGAATAAGTTCAGGCATGTAGAGTGACTGGCACGGCACCTGGCTCTCAGTAACACATGGTGTTCATTTGGGTATGACTTGCCTTAAATTACAAGATCAAAGTAACATATTTGGTGTGTGGAGTCTTAGAGCAATCCCACTACTGAGCATATACCCTGAGAAAACCATAATTCAAAAAGAGTCATGTACCAAAATGTTCATTGCAGCTCTGTTTACAATAGCCAGGACATGGAAGCAATTTAAGTGTCCATCAACAGATGAATGGATAAAGAAGATGTGGCACATATATACAATGGAATATTACTCAACCATAAAAAGAAACAAAATTGAGTTACTTGTAGTGAGGTGGATGGACCTGGAGTCTGTCATACAGAGTGAAGTAAGTCAGAAAGAGAAAAACAAATACCATATGCTAACACATATATATGGAATCTAAAAAAAAAAAAAAAGTCATGAAGAGCCTAGGGTTAGGACGGGAATAAAGACACAGACCTACTAGAGCATGAACTTGAGGATATGGGGAGGGGGAAGGGTAAGCTGTGACAAAGTGAGAGAGTGGCATGGACATATATACACTACCAAACGTAAAATAGCTAGCTAGTGGGAAGCAGCCGCATGGCACAGAGAGATCAGCTAGGTGGTTTGTGACCACCTAGAGGGGTGGGATAGGGAGGGTGGGAGGGAGGGAGATGCAAGAGGGAAGAGATATGGGAACATATGTATATGTATAACTGATACACTTTGTTATAAAGCAGAAACTAACACACCATTGTAAAGCAATTATACTCCAATAAAGATGTTAAAAAAAAAAGAATTGCCTTACAGTACATTAGCAGTTTGGCATCTATTAGCAATTTCATTGCAGCATTCCTGATTGTGTGCGTGCGTGCGCGCACATGTGTGTGTGTGTGTGTGTGTGTAATATCTGCTCTTCAAATTATCCTTTGAACCAATTTTATTATCTTACTGTTTTTTTCATGGTTTTCTCTGTAGTATACTGGGGAAAACCCTGGATTATTTGGGATTCAGAAGAGGTGAGTTCGACTTCCTACTCAACCAGTTGATTTATTCTGGCCAAGTCAAATACCCTTCTCCAAGGAGGAGTTGCCTCAACTGTGAAAGACAGAGGACTACACTGCCACATCTATTTGTTTTCTGAAGCAAATAAGATAATCAAAAGAGGACTCCATTGCATAGAACAATTTACATTATCATTCTGATTTAGCCACATAAAATCACCTACACCCCAGTGTGACCAAACTATAAATTGGAAAACACCTAGCTGGAGGTAAAAGCCGCTGTGGTCCCTGGACAACAGGAATCAAACTCCTGGTCCTGGGTTGCCTTGGCTCTAAGCTGATACTTGTCACAATGAACTTATTAGAAAACGTGAATGTGATATCAAGAGGTATTTGACATGTAATAGCCTGGGTTTCCTTAATTCTTTGGGGATGATTTTTAAATAAGAAATAGGGGTAACAGATTCTGAAAGGAGAGAGAATTCTCTGGCTTAGGCAAATACCTGGTTTTATATGGTTTGGAGTCAGTGGTCAGATGGCCTGACATCCACTGATAATTCACTAGAGTAGTTCTCCTCCATGTTTCTGTTTCTTAAGAGTTCTTAGAAGAGACTAAAAGTATTGGAAAATACTAATGTAATTGGTCACAACCTCTTTTAAAGCCTTGCTGTACAAAGAAATATAACTTCCTTCCTGCATGAATCATATACCAAAGGCAATTGCTTTGCCCATTGTTGATTACCTACTGTAACAGAAATGGTTTGCTTGTGGAATGTTTACTGTTACCTTGTGCAACTTCTGAAGCATTCAAGTTACACAGATCCGCTCTGCTAGGATTTTCAGTAGAAGATGCTGTTAACATTTAAATTTTTTCTCCTCTCTTCTGTGTCCCCCTAAAAAAACTGCCACAATGTAGCCTGGGTTCTGATCTTTTAGTTTTCTTTTGGAAAAAAACAAAATTACAAAATAAAAAACATAAGATGTAAGTGCTCACTTTCAAACTTTTTTGGAATAATTAGACAAGACTTTAAAAATCAGCTTTGTCTCATAGCGTCTCTCCTTCGCCAGTAATCTGACACATATTTTAATGAGTTTCTTTTTTCTTTTTTAATAAACAAAGTTATTTATTTTTTTATTTTTGGCCACGTTGGGTCTTTGTTACTGCGCGCACATTTTCTCTAGTTGCAGCGAGCGGGGGGCTACCCTTTGTTGCTGTGCGCAGGCTTCTCATTGCGGTGGCTTCTCCTGTTGTGGGGCACGGGCCCTAGGTGCGCGGGCTTCAGTAGTTGTGGCACGTGGGCTCAGTAGTTGTGGTTCACGGGCTCTAGAGCGCAGGCTCAGCAGCTGTGGCGCACGGGCCCAGCTGCTCTGCAGCACATGGGATCCTCCCGGACCAGGGCTCGAACCCATAACCCCTGCATTGGCAGGCAGATTCTCAACTACTGCGCCACCAGGGAAGCCCTTGATGAGTTTCTTAAGTCAACATCTCCAGCCAGAGATAAAAGCCAATATATTAAAGCAACGAAAGAAGTCAACATATTAGAATCACCAGTGGATTTTAAAATAAATTATAATTTTGCTTTGCTTTCCTATTTTTCTTTTATGACACTAATAAAATTTGCAAATCTAATTTTGCTCCCTGAAAATAAGGGGTAGCTTTCTTAAACAGCCAGTTTCCCCACATATCTATATCCAGTTTATGGGACAGTGAGGCTGTTTTCTCAAGATATACCTTTCCCAAGGCTGCTGGTTACCGGTTTCTTCCTGATACTCACACAGCTGTAGTTCCTGCAACACTGCCCACTCCCACCTCATTTACTATAGTCTCAACTCTCACCTTGCCTCAGGCAGAGCCGGGTGCTGTTTGAAGGGTCTGCTTAGGGCAACTACTTGCAAAGCAAAACCAGTTAGTACCTGTTGGTGGAAACTTGCACATTCATTGGGCTTTGTGCTTGTCAACCTCCCACTGCTCCACAAAGAAGCAGTGAACCAATTTTATCCTGCAAACCAGAAACAGGAACTGAACGGGCCTCTCTCTAACCAGGCCTCCAAAACAGGAAGCAAGGGACAGTCCCTGCAGCCACCAGAGGGGAACTGACTTGTAGCAGAGAACTCCCAGAAGGCTGGCACCAGCCACGGCCACTGGTGAGACAAGGCCAAGTTGTGAGCCTATAATTAGGCTTCACCTAGAGGTGGAACCAACTTGAACTATCAACTGATGAACATATGAAGCAGACAAAAGGCAACCAAATTGAAGCAAGAAACCAGGATCCCAGGAGCCTGGGAAGCAGGACCAGTGGGGACAAGCTGCAGTCGACTATCTGGGATGAGAAATGGGTGCTCTAAAAACAAATGTTATTTTTGTGCTTTGGAGTTTTGTTTTTCGTTTTGCTTTTTTCCAATTTTCTAGTAAAGCTCTTTTTGGAAAATTTTAACTTTGCCTCCACGAAAGCAAGAGGAAGCACAGTGCTCTGAGCTCACAGGGGCAAGCAATGATATGCCAGCAAAAAGTCAACAGCCGAGAGAAAAACCATGAGTGGGCCTCTACTGGGATTTTTTTTTAATCACTTCCTAAACTAGACTTTTTCTTTATGACTTTGCCTATGTTTGCTCTTTTGATAATTTTGCTAAGGCTTGTTTCTTGGGTGAAGAAGCAGTGACGAGGTAGGAAGGGGCTATAAGGTGGTTTAGACTAGAGGTTCTCAAACACTGCTCTGTTAATTGGCACGATAAAGTTTTCATCCATCATGGTGAAATGGGAAAAAAGAATAATAAATAATGTGTTTTTCCATACATTTACTGTATGCAAAAAGCTATTCTTTACTCTAAGGTTATGCCTTCCCTAATTCAACATAAAAAATGTGTTTTCTTTTTAAGAAGTCATGGCAGTAGCTGGCTGGTTGTCAAGTTTTCTTTTTCTCTCTTTATAATACACTTACCTGGAAAGATAAAATGTTGACAAACTCATGTCAGTCTTCAATTTTTTTAAACCGGTTCATGGGAACCAATATTTAGGAAATACTGACACCAGCCAAGTATACTTCTCCCTCCAAGTATATGAGACAGTATATATGAAAGCCTCACTGGATTTAAAAGCAGAAAATGCAGAAGTGGGCGGGAAGATTCTCAGGAACTTCTCAGTCTGAGATAGAGAGGAGACAAAGGTTATGTTTGCTTTTGTTTTGTTATCAAATAAGACTGGAAGTCCTAAGGAGCTGTGCTGGAAGCAAGTGGAACCAAACCCAGAAAGTTCAGATGCCTGTCCAGTGACATGGCCCAAATGGGTGACTTTTATCACAAACCCAAGTAAGGCGGGAACACTATAGAGATGAAAATATAAAGGCTAAATTCTTAAAATTTCAGCCTCCATGTGTTTCCTTCCTGTTACCCACTGTTGCTACTGGGTGAAAGTCTGAGTAAGAGATTGCAATACAGAGAGCCTGCCTAAGAGAAAGGCCAGGCGAAGTTCTGGCTAGGGGCAGGGAAAGGGGAAGCAGGCAGCCATCCAATCCTGAGCTCCCTGAGAGGGAGTGAGGTGGCCTTGAGCAGAGCACTGTCCCTGGGTCTTACATCAGCTGGAAGTCAAGCCCCATAAATAGGTTTGGAGGGGACGAAGGTGAAAGTGTTTATGGATCCCCTGCCGTATCACTTCCTCCTTCGCTGAGCATCCTTCCTCCTCCGTCCCTGCCCAGGCTTCCTCCTCTCCCTAAAGCCACCCAATCCTTCCTTTGTCCCCTGCCTCACCAGAGCCCCTCTTCTCAACACCACCAATCCAAAGTGATGCTCGTACATCCAGCCAGGATGCTACCAGAAGCTAGATGAACGCAAAAGTTCCTGATTCTCACACAGGGAAAGATGTATTCAAAGTCCCAGTTTCAGGACTTCCCTGGTGGCGCAGTGGTTAAGAATCTGCTTGCCAATGCAGGAGACACGGGTTCGAGCCCTGGTCTGGGAAGATCCCACATGCCGTGGAGCAACTAAGCCCATGCGCCACAACTACTGAGCCTGAGCTCTAGAGCCCGCGAGCCACAACTACTGCACCCTCGTGCCACAACTACTGCACCCTCGTGCCACAACTACTGAAGCCCACGTGCCTAGAGCCTGTGCTCCGCAACAAGAGAAGCCACCGCAATGAGAAGCCCGCGCACCACAACAAAGAGTAGTCCCCGCTCACCACAACCAGAGAAAGCCCACGCACAGCAACAAAGACCCAACGCAGCCAAAAATAAATTAATTAATTAATTTTTTTTAAGAGTCCCAGTTTTAGGTTGGCAGGAACATAATTTCCTGAATGTTTAAACAGATAAATGGGGTTCACACTTCAAGTACACTGAATTAACAAGGCTTCTTATAGTCTAGTCCCAAATTTAACCACCATCTATAATACTATTTCTAAGAAAAAGTGTGCTCCTGGATCTAAGCAGCAACCTTGAATCATTTAGCCTGAATGAACGAATATAACTTCTTTATGGTTCAGTTTTTCCATAAGCAAAGTAGGGGAATAATAAAGCCTATACCAGCCATACTTCACAAAACTAACGTTCATTTTTTAAAAAATGTTGAGACCCTGCCAGTTGGGGTCTGTCTACCTGAATGGAATAGTTCTGCATCGCTAACATCTGTATCACTGACATCTCTTAGCTTTTACAGAAATTTACTGCCTGCAATGCAGGGGGCTGGGAAGGGGTGTTGTTAGCTTGGCAACTGCCATCTCTGAGTGACAGTATTGTATATGTAAGTGCAATGAATTTTCATAAAATCTTTGATAGAACATTAGTTTCCTCTCAGAACGGGAATGAAAGAGAGAATGACAAGTGTAGTCAACGAACAAACTCGATTACAGTTGAACGATAATCAAATAGGGAAAAATCAGTGAAAACCTTTAACTGCAATCTATTCTTTCGAAAGATACCAGTACACAAAGATAGCGGAAGCTTCTAAAAATGTAACCAAGCTTTAAGTTCTTATTCATTCTGTTAAGCTGAGCTGTTCGAACACCAACATTCCCTTTTAAATGTTGAGGCCCTTGTTAAGTCCCTCTTGCTTACCATTCTATTGCAGATTGGGGTCACCTCTGAACCCCACTCCCCAGTTTGATTCTAGAGGCTATTTCCTGGAAGCCCAAGGCATTCCGTGTAGCCCCTCACAACCAGGACATGAATCTGCGCTTCTCACGGACCCTGAGCTCCTGGAGGTGGCAACGTGATAGATATTAATACAAGCAGTTCATTCATCTCTGTGGACTGAAGTGATTCATTTTTTAATCAATACTGTCACAATTTTAAGGTTCAGAATTTGAGGGCTGGAAGGAATCTTAGAACCCAATTATTACAACCCTTCTCTGAGATTTTAAATTACTTGCTCCAAATTAGAGAAGAACCAGGACCAGATCTAGATGTTGAAACTCTTGTTCCGATGCTCTGTCCCCACACACCCTGCTGCCTTCCCTTTTCAAACTCACAGGATTACATGAGGGAATCTTAGAAATTTACTCCAATCTCCCCCTCTACTTCCATCCTTGGTCAGGTTTATAGGCCGCTGAAGGAGACAAAGGGCCTCACTCACAATTATGTGGTCCAGAGCAGAGCCAGGATGAAAACTCAGATGAACTTGAGGGATGATGTTCTTCCCACTATATCATAATGGTTCAACTTTCGAGCGGAGGTAGTGGATGTAGAGCAATGGTCAGCATGGGGCCAAAACCTTGCCAGGTCTGTTTTTGTAAGGCCTGCAAGCTAAGATTGGTTTTTTCCATTCTTAAATGGTTGGTGGAAGAACATCAAAAAAGAATAATACTTTGTGAATTACATGAAATTTAAATTTCATGTCCATTAACAAAGTTTTACTGGAATACAGCCACGATGATTTGTTTAGGTCCTCTTGAGTAATACCTGCAGAGTTGAGGAGTTGTGAGAGACACCTCCTGCAAAGTCTAAAATGTTTATGCCATCTGGCCCTTTACAGAAAAATCTGCTGAACTCTGGTAGAGGACGAGCAAGCACTCTCTTAGAAATCAGAAGTCAAGTTCTACTACTATCTAACTTGGCCGCCCTCGGTTTAGAAAAACAAAGGGTTTGGACAAAACTGATACCATCCTTATTCGGTCACATCTTCAACATCTTCATGCTGAATGAGGAAGCTCAGAGATCATGTCACAGGCAGGGGTGAAACTGGGGCCTGCCCAGGTTGAACAAAGCAGTGGGATGGGACAGAGCTGGCCCGGAAACACTGGTTTTCCTAGAGCGTGTCCTCCTCCCCACTATTCCACATTGCACCAAGATGGCTCATAAGGTCCCTGCCAGCTCTCTGCCACATGAGTTTGATGCTTCCCTCTCTTGATTCTGAGAGTAAATTAGCCCAGCTAAATGCAGATAACAAGGGCGAAGCCGGGCTTTTTAGAAGCAGGCACCCAAAGTGAAATCCTCCATTAACCAGTTGTTACCTATGACCTTGGGCCAGTGATGGACCCCTTGGTTTTCTCATCTAAGAAGGATGCTAACTAAGTACTTCCTTCACAGGCTTGTTTGGAGGATTAAATGAGATACATTTCAAATGTCTGGTCCCTTCTGATCTTTCTCTCTCCCTTTCCCAGAGACAGTATTTGGAGAATAAACAGTACGTGAGCCTTGTTAGGAAACTCTTTCAAATTAGCTTAGAATTTAAGATTACTTTTATAAAAAAATACCCAAACTATCAATGCAATAAAAACAGGCTTATTATTTCACTGGGTGTTTTCCTCACATACCTTTCAGTTCTTTGAAACTTCTTCTAAATTATAATCCAAAAATAAAAGTGCTGTAATTTTTAGAAAAGTTATATTTCTTGTTTAGAAAAGCAAGCCACACAAAGAACCAACCTAAAATATATTATACTCATGTCCAGTTATGAAGACCAAGACTGTAAAATACACCCGAACCAAAGTCCTAGTTTATTTAGTCTGGCTTCCTTAACATGAAGTTCTTCTTGTTCTTAAAATATTCAGCTTTGGCTGAATTCCAAGACGGACACAAGCCTACTTCAGGTGTTTTGAAGAGGTTGAAGAGAATTAGAACTGGAAACAAGATTGGATTATAAAGCCTTCTATGTGATCACAAATGCAAGAACCTTATTGCTTGAAACCACCATTAAATCAAATTTTATGCCCCCACTTATAAAAAAAGTAAATACGTATATATCCTCAACATTGGTTGTACAGGGTGCTAAAGGTTAATTTCAATAACATGCTTTCATCCCTAACATTTGCTAACAGACAGCAAATTGCTGCAGTCACTTGAATTGCAGGGACACTTTCTGAAATCTGTAATAGGTTGAAAAGATTTTTTTTTTCATGAATTATTCTAGCAACCACTTTAATGGGCACACTTTAATGGCCAATCTAATCTTAGTTATTAAAATAGCATATCAGTGTTTTAAACAATGTTAAAATTATATACTTTCCAGGGGCTTCCCTGGTGGCGCAGTGGTTGAGAGTCCGCCTGCCGATGCAGGGGACACAGGTTCGTGCCCTGGTCCAGGAAGATCCCACGTGCCGTGGAGCAGCTGGGCCCATGAGCCATGGCCGCTGAGCCTGCGCATCCGGAGCCTGTGCTCCGCAACGGGAGAGGCCACAACAGTGAGAGGCCCGCGTACCGCAAAAAACCAACCAAACAAACAAAAAATTATATACTTTCCAGCCCATCAGGGCATATGGAGTAATAAAAAACAGGCCTTGGTTCTTTCACCAAAATCCTAACAAAGATATCATACAAGTTTAGTGTAAATTACAAAGTTGCTTTTGGAAGTAATTACTTGAAACTTCAAATTGGTAAGAGATGGGAAATCAAACCTCTAAACTTAAGGTAAAGGGAGCTGGGAAGATCATGACATAACATGCAAATTCATACAGACCCGCTCTGCCTGCAGCTGGCTGAGTGGCAGAAGTCATGATTTCTGTACTCTCAAAAGTACACAGAAAAAATGAGGACATCATCTAAAACAGGCACAGGTATATACAGAAGGAAAATGTGGGCCAAACCTAACAGAACAGAAACCAAAACACTAAATGTAGAAAGGCTGACTGGGGCAAATATCTCGCAATGCACGAGATCAGAAGTTCTTTAAGAGGACCACACGCACCCCGGGCTCCTGGTGGCTGGGCAGTCAGACTCTCGCACAAATACACTCTCCCCAGAGCTGCGAGAGGCCGCCCGGAGCAGTCACGCAGCGCGGCTCGCTACCTCTAAGATGGGGCAAGAAGTAAATAAGTAGGAAGCACGATTGCTGCCCAGAAATTGTTTTTTCCTGCCCAGGAAAGAAAACACTCTTCCCCCTGCGGTGGCCTGAGAAAAAGTGAACCCTGACCGCGGAGGATGGGGAAGGGGTTGCACACGCACCTGCATTGTAAAAACGGTCCAGCACCGCAGTTTCCCCAAAGTCCAGTTTCCCGAAATGCAGGGTCTCCAGGGTGGCGCCCACCGTCTCGCACGCCTGCCGCAGGCACTGCAGGGCCTCGCTCTCGGCCACCACCAGCTGCCCCTGGCTCGCTTCGTTGATGACATATGCCACCGTGGTCCGTCGGCCTCCTTCGCCACCAGAGTTGCCCCGGCACCGGGTGGCGCTGCTCCCGGGGGTGGCACTGGGACACGCAACACCAGGGGCGGCGGCACTCTCCACGTTCCAGAAGCTGCCCGGTGGCGGCGGCGGCAGCTGGTTCTCCTCGCCCTCGGCGGCCGCCGCCGCTCCTCCCCTCCGGTAGCTGCCGCCCTCGGCCAAGGGTGGCACAGAGAAAGTGATGCCCTCGCCCGCCTCCACGTTCATCTCTCCCGGCCGGGCTGCAGTGGCGGCGGCGTCCCCCGCCCAGCCGCACCGTCTGGCCAGCCACAGCTCGGGGCTGCTCCGCGCGCGCCTGGCTAAGCAGCTGCCATCCCGTGTCGCGCCGCGCCGCCGCCTCCTCTCCGGCGCCCTCTCCCCCGAAGGGACGCCGCTGCCCGGCGGCGGCTCGCCCCTCCTCGGCGCCTCCGTGGCCGCGCCGCTCGTCCGCTGCAGGGTGTAGAGTACAAGGGGTGGGGAACCGTGTTGAGCGGGAAGAGACAGCGCTTCCTTTTCTTGGCGGGCTGACAAGTCGGCTAGCGAACCTGCGCCGCGGCGCGACTCAAGGGCGCCCCTCTCGGGGTGCGGTGCGCCCTGGCCACCCGGAGTGCGGTCCTGGTTCTTTCCGTGCCGGGCGCTCTGGGAGGGGTCGGGGAGGGCGCCCTCTGGGTGGGGAGCTACCTGGCCAGCACCACAGAGGCGGGCCGACTCCCCGGACCGCGTCCCGGAACAGCTGCAGCGGCCGCCGAAAGGATCCGCCTTCTTCCTCGGCGGCGGCTCCCCTTCATCTGCTCTGTTTCCTCCTCCTTCCCCGGCCTCGTTTCTCTGCCGATTGCCGCGCCCGCTTCGTCCTGGCACCAGCCTGGCCGCTCCAGTCTCACCGCTCCTTGCAGCAGCTCGCCCAGTCGGCCACCGGCTTCTTGGCCGCCCACTCGTCGCGGCACCGAGAGTCAGGGCCCACCCGGGGGGAGGGCGCTGCTGGGAAGCTCGAGTCCGGACCAAACCGACTGCGTCGCGGCTCCCGGACCTCAACCCAGCCCCGAGCGCCGCCCGGGGCCAAGGTTCTGCACCGTCACCCACCGGGCCCCCCACCCAAGAAGACCTGGAGTAGGCAAAAGCCCGGCGCGCACGCGATGGCGCAAAAAAAGTCTCTCTTGCGAATACTCGGGTCTTCAGAGCCAGCGCAGGAGGCATTAGCAGCGTTCCCCTTAGCCAGGGCGCCCCCCTCCGGCCCCAGCCGGCCTCGCTCTGCAGCGCGGTCCGGTTAAGCGTGCGGCGCTGGCAGGACTAGGGCAGCATCTGGAGGCCAGCATTGCGCGGGGCGGGAAGACTTCAACTACAGTCCTGCAGCCGGCCTGAACTGGAGGGTGGTTTACTGGTGACAGTGGCTCTCCGCAAGTGGCAGGCTAAATTTATCGGGTCTGCCCTGGTACTTTTCATTTCCAAATTTTCAATAGCTCTGCTATCATGAATAATTGATTAGCTTCAAGTGCTGAACGGTATAGCGTTCCCATTTGGGTTCTTAAAATTTCCCCCAACATCGCGCATACTTACGTCAGATAGAAAACCGGTTCTATACTGGACTTGGCAACTCATCATCCGCCAGGTGAAAGAGGGAAATTAAGTGATTACTTCTATTTTTTTTTAAATTGCACCACGGGAGGGCGGGGGGTGGGGGGGAATGCCTGAATTGCTTAAGAGCGATCAAAAAGTATCTACTTATTTGGGAAGCAAAAACAGATGTGTAAGTTCTCAGAGAACTCCAAAATGCTATAACTTCAGGAAAACCAGTGAAAGCTGCAGTGAAATAAAGTAACAGGTTTGGGCTTCCCATCTCCAGGAACCGAGATGAATGAGTTTTATGAAAAAGGCTGAAGAATATGGCAAATTACATGCAAGCTAGGGGGAAAAGGAAGGATAAAACAGTTGAGTAGTAAACAGTGAAAAGAAGGAAGAAAATAGTAATGTGGGAAAACACCTAGCAGCTGAACAATTGTATCTGCACAATTGTGTCCTTAATGAAGCAAAGTGAGTTATAGCTTTTTCTAAAGATTTGTAAAACGATAGAAGTAAATTTCTAGCAAGGAAACTGGATTCTATGTGATCCACATCTGTTTTTGAACTTGATATCATTAGGAAAGTAATTACTTAGTGAATCCGTGATCATAAGGAAACAAAACGTTGATGGACGACTAATAGATGTGTATCTTTTAATACTTCCAACAACTTGTCAAACCTCCAAACTTCTGTGAAAGTGTATAATCCTCCACCCCATACTGGCCCAAAACAATAAACGCAGGAAAGTCGTTGGGACCATGTCTGGAAAATTAAAATGCCCAAATTCTCAAAGAGCACTTGACTACACAAATAAGGCCCAAAATTATATGTAGAGCTATTTTCTAAAAACCATAATTTTTATACCATTTCACCTTTGCTTCCCTTCCAGATCTTTTCAGAGCCATTGTTCATATATAATTTTGTTTTACTTTACTCACTTTGTTTTACTTTGAATTGATTTAATAACTTTAAAGATGTTACTGATTACTGGCACCCAAACCCCAATGCAATGCTGAAAGACTACTTTCCTTGGTCACAAGGCTCTCCCACCTAAAAGGCATGGTTTAGCTGATTAATCTTACACAATGTGTAACCAAATGAAATTTCCATTTTTATAGCTGATAAACAGTTGAAAGTATGTAAATTCAGATGGTTCCATTTACAACTCAACTTTGAGTCCTGTGTGGAGGCAGGGGCACCAGGCAGAGGGCATGGGCGTGGTGCTGAAATTCTGCCTGCCTTCAGCTTGCCAGGCCCGCCTCAGGGTGTCTGTCTGGAGGAATGAAAGCCTTCTAATTCGATCACCCAGCAGTTGTGCTTTTTGCAATTCGTCTGTATAGAAGGCGCACCTTTTTCTAAGCCAAAAGCACATCTAATATGGTAATGGTGGACAGGAGAAAAAGCATTGCCTATCTTGGGCTTCCAGGTTTCTTCTTGAAGATGCAACATGGTGAATTTTAAACCTGAAATGGGCAAGTGTCTCCTAGCTAACTAGCTTTTGCTTTAGGTGACAAGTTTGCCTCTCTCTGTATCCTCAGGTAAGTAGAAATATTATATACTCTTTTTTTTAATACAGCAGGTTCTTATTAGTTATCAACTTTATATAAATTAGTGTACATATGTCAATCCCAATCTCCCAGTTATTCCCACCACCATCACCCCCGCCCCCGCTTTCCCCCTTTGGTGTCCATACGTTTGTTCTCTACATGTGTCTCTATTTCTGCCTTGCAAACTGGTTCCTCTGTACCATTTTTCTAGATTCCACATATATGCATTAATATACAATATTTGTTTTTCTCTTTCTGACTTACTTCCCTCTGTATGACAGACTCTAGGTCCATCCACATCTCTACAAATGACCCAATTTCATTCCTTTTTATGGCTGAGTAATATTCCACTGTATATATGTACCACATCTTTTTTATCCATTCATCTGTTGATGGGCATTTACGTTGCTTCCATGTCCTGGCTATTGTAAATAGTGCTGCAATGAACATTGGGGTGCATGTGTCTTTTTAAATTATGTTTTTCTCTGGGTATATGCCCAGTAGTGGGATTGCTGGGTCATCTGGTAATTCTATTTTTAGATTTTTAAGGAACCTCCATACTGTTCTCCATAGTGGCTGTATCAATTTACATTCCCACCAACAGTGCAAGAGGGTTCCCTTTTCTGCACACCCTCTCCAGCATTTATTGTTTGTAGCTTTTTCGATGATGCCCATTCTAATTGGTGTGAGGTGATACCTCTGTAGCTTTGATTTGCATTTCTCTAATAATTAGTGATGTTGAGCAGCTTTTCGTGTGCTTCTTGGCCATCTGTATGTCTTCTTTGGAGAAATGTCTATTTAGGTCTTCTGCCCATTTTTTAATTGGGTTGTTTGTTTTTTTGATATTGAGCTGCATGATCTGTTTACATATTTTGGAGATTAATCCTTTGTCCATTGATTCATTTGCAAATATTTCTACCATTCTGAGGGTTGTCTTTTCATCGTGTTTATAGTTTCCTTTGCTGTGCAAAAGCTTTGAAGTTTCATTAGGTCCCATTTGTTTATTTTCATTTTTATTTTCATTACTCTGGGAGGTGAGTCAAAAAAGATCTTGCTGTGATTTATGTCAAAGAGAGTTCTTCCTATGTTATCCTCTAAGAGTTTTACAGTGTCTGTCTTACATTAAGGTCTTTAATCCATTTTGAGTTTATTTTTGTGTATGGTGTTAGGGAGTGTTCTAATTTCATTCTTTTACAGGTAGTTGCCCTGTTTTCCCAGCACCACTTATTGAAGAGACTGTCTTTTCTCCATTGTATATCCTTGCCTCCTTTATCACAGCTTAGTTGACCATAGGTGCATGGGTTTATCTCTGGGCTTTCTATCCTGTTCCATTGATCTATATTTCTGTTTTTGTGCCAGTACCATATTGTTTTGATTATTGTAGCTTTGTAGTATAGTCTAAAGTCAGGGAGTATGATTTCTCCGGCTCCGTTTTTTTCCCTCAAGATTGCTTTGGGTATTCAGGGTCTTTTGTGTCTCCATACAAATTTTAAGATTTTTTGTTCTAGTTCTGTAAAAAATGCCATTGGTAATTTGATAGGGATTGCATTGAATATGTAGATTTCTTTGGGAAGTATAGTCAATTTTACAATATTGATTCTTCCAATCCAAGAACATGGTATATCTCTCCGTCTGTGCCATCTTTGATTTCTTCCGTCATATACTTTTCTGAGTACAGGTCTTTTACCTCCTTAAGTAGGCTTATTCCTAGGTATTTTATTCTTTTTTTTGCAGTGGTGAATGGAATTGTTTCCTTAATTTCTCTTTCTGATCTTTCATTGTTAGTGTATAGGAATGCAAGAGATTTCTGTGCATTAATTTTGTATCCTGCTACTTTACCAAATTCATTGATTAGCTCTAGTAGTTTTCTGGTGGCATCTTTAGGATTATCTATGTATAGTATCATGTCATCTGCAAACAGTGACAGTTTTATTACTTCTTTTCCAATTTGTATTACTTTTATTTCTTTGTCTTCTCTGATTGCCATGGCTAGGACTTCCAAAACTATGTTGAATAATAGTGGCAACAGTGGACATCCTTGTCTTGTTCCTGATCTTAGATGAAATGCCTTCAGTTTTTCACCATTGAGAAAGATCTTGGCTGTGGGTTTGTCATATATGGCCTTTATTTTATTGAGGTAAGTTCCCTCTGTGCCCACTTTCTGGGGAGTTTGTATCATAATTGGGTGTTGAATTTTGTCAAAAGGTTTTTCTGAATCTATTGAGCTGATCATATGGTTTTTATTCTTCAATTTGTTAATATGGTGTATCACACTGATTGATTTGCTTATATCAAAGAATCCTTGCGTCCCTGGGATAAATCCCACTTGATCATGGTGTATGATCCTTTTAATGTGTTGTTGGATTCTGTTTGCTAGTATTTTGTTGAGGATTTTTGCATCTATATTCCTCAGTGATATTGGTCTGTAATTTTCTTTTTTTGTAGTATCTTTGTCTGGTTTTGGTATCGGGTGATGGAGGCCTCGTAGAATGAGTTTGGGAGTGTTCCTTCCTCTGCAATTTTTGGAAAGAGTTTGAGAAGGATGGTGTTAGCTCTTCTTTAAATGTTTGATAGAATTCACCTGTGAAGCCATCTGGTCCTGGACTTTGGTTTGTTGGAAGATTTTTAATCACAGTTTCAATTTCATTACTTGTGATTAGTCTGTTCATATTTTCTGTTTCTTCCTTGTTCAGTCTTGGAAAATTATACATTTCTAAGAATTTGTCCATTTCTTCCAGGTTGTCCATTTTATTGGCATAGAGTTGCTTGTAGTAGTCTCTTAGGATGCTTTGTATTTCTGTGGTGTCTGTTGTAATTTCTCCTTTTTCATCCCTAATTTTATTGTTTTGTGTCCTCTACCTCTTTTTCTTGATAAGTCTGGCTAAAGGTTTATCAATTTTGTTTATCCTCTCAAAGAACCAGCTTTTAGTTTTATTGATCTTTGCTATTGTTTTCTTTGTTTCTATTTCATTTATTTCTGCTCTGATCTTTATGATTTCTTTCCTTCTACTAACTTTGGGTTTTGTTTGTTCTTCTTTCTCAAGTTTCTTTAGGTGTAAGGTTAGATTGTTTGTTTGAGATTTTTCTTGTTTCTTGAGGTAGGTTTGTATAGCTATAATCTTCCCTCTTAGAACTGCTTTTGCTGCATCCCATAGGTTTTGGATCATTGTGTTTTCATTGTCATTTGTCTCTAGGTATTTTTTGATTCCCTCTTTGATTTCTTCAGTGATTCTTGGTTATTTAGCAACATATCATTTAGCTGCCATGTGTTTGTGTTTTTTACACTTTTTCCCAGTAATTTATTTCTAATCTCATGGCATTGTGGTTGGAAAAAATGCTTGATATGATTTCAATTTTCTTAAATTTACCAAGCCTTGATTTATGACCCAAGATGTGGTCTATCCTGGAGAATGTTCCATGCACACTTGAGGAGAATGTGTAATCTGATGTTTTTGGATATAATGTCCTATAAATATTAATTAAATCTATCTGGTATATTGTGTCATTTAAAGCTTGTGTTTCCTTATTAATTTCCTGTCTGGATGATCTGTCCATTGATGTAAATGAGGTGTTAAAATCTCCCACTACTATTGTGTTACTGTTGATTTCCTCTTTTATAGCTGTTAGCATTTGCCTTATGTACTGAGGTGCTCCTATGTTGGGTACATATATATTTATAATTGTTATATCTTCTTGGATTGATCCCTTGATCATTATGTAGTGTACTTCCTTGTCTCTTGTAACATTCTTCATTTTAAAGTCTATTTTATCTGTTATGAGTATAGCTACTCCAGCTTTCTTTTGATTTCCACTTGCATGGAATATCTTTTTCCATCCCCTCACTTTCAGTCTGAATGTGTCCCTAGGTCTGAAGTGGGTCGCTTGTAGATAACATATATATGGCTCTTGTTTTTGTATCCATTCAGGAAGCCTGTGTGTTTTGGCTGGAGCATTTAATCCATTCACATTTAAGGTAATTATTGATATGTATGTTCCTATTACCATTTTCTTAATTGTTTTGGGGTTGTGTTTGTAGGTCCCTTTCTTCTCTTCTGTTTCCCACTTAGAGAAGTTCCTTTAGCATATGTTTTAGAGCTGGTTTGGTGGTGCTGAATTCTCTTAGCTTTTGCTTGTCTGTAAGGCTTTTGTTTTCTCCAATAGAATCTGAATGAGATCCTTGCTGGGTAGAGTAATCTTGGTTGTAGTTTCTTCCCTTTCATCACTTTAAATATAGCATGCCACTCCCTTCTGGCTTGTAGAGTTTCTGCTGAGAAATCAGTTATTAACCTTATGGGAGTTCCCTTGTATGTTGTTTGTCATTTTTCCCTTGTTGCTTTTAATAATTTTTCTTTGTCTTTATTTTTTGTCAGTTTGATTACTGTGTGTCTCGGTGTGTTTCTCCTTGGGTTTATCCTGCCTGGGACTCTCTGCATTTCCTGGACTTGGGTGGCTATTTCCTTTCCCATGTTAGGGAAGTTATCAACTATAATCTCTTCAAATATTTTCTCGGGTCCTTTCTCTCTTCTCCTTCTGGGACCCCTATAATGCGAATGTTGGTGCATTTAACGTTGTCCCAGAGGTCTCTTAGTCTGTCTTCATTTCTTTTCATTCTTTTTTCTTTATTTTGTTCTGTAGCAGTGAATTCTACCATTCTGTCTTCCAGGTCACTTATCTGTTCTTCTGCCTCAGTTATTCTGCTACTGATTCCTTCTAGTGTATTTTTCATGTCGGTTATTGTATTGTTCATCTCTGTTTGTTTGTTCTTTAATTCTTCTAGGTGTTTCTTCTTTCATTCTTCTACGTCTTTGTTAAACATTTCTTACATCTGCTTGATCTTTGCCTCCATTCTTTATCTGAAGTCCTGGATCATCTTCACTATCATTATTCTGAATTCTTTTTCTGGAAGGTTGCCTATCTGTCTCCATTTCATTTAGTTGTTTTTCTGGGGTTCTATCTTGTTCCTTCATTTGGTACCTAGTCCTCTGCCTTTTCATTTTGTCTGTCTTTCTGTGAATGTGGTTTTTGTTCCACAGGCTGCAGGATTGTTGTTCTTCTTGCTTCTGCTGTGCCCTCTGGTGGATGAGGCTATCTAAGAGGCTTGTGCAAGCTTTCTGATGGGAGGGACCGGTGGTGGGTAGAGCTGGGTGTTGCTCTGGTGGGCAGAGCTCAGTAAAACTTTAATCTGCTTGTCTGCTGATGGGTGGGGCTGAATTCCCTCACTGTTGGTTGTTTGGCCTGAGGCGACACAGCACCAGAGCCTACAGGCTCTTTGGTGGGGCTAATGGCGACTCTGGGAGGGTTCTCGCCAAGGAGTACTTCCCAGAACTTCTGCTGCCAGTGTCCCTGTCCATGTGGTGAGCCACAGCCACCCCCCATTTCTGCAGGAGACCCTGAAACACTAGCAGGCAGGTCTGGTTCAGTCTCCTATGGGGTCACTGCTACTTCCCCCCCCCGGGTCCTGATGCACACAGTACTTTGTGTGTGCCCTCCAAGAGCGGAGTCTCTGTTTCCCCCAGTCTTGTCGAAGTCCTGCAGTCAAATCCCGCTAGCCTTCAAAGTCTGATTCTCTGGGAATTCCTCCTCCCGTTGCCAGACCACCAGGTTGGGAAGCCTGACATGGGGCTCAGAACCTTCACTCCAGTGGGTGGACTTCTGTGGTATAAGTGTTCTCCAGTTTGTGAGTCACTCAGCCAGCGGTTATTGGATTTGATTTTATTGTGATTGTGCCCCTTCTACCATCTCATTTCGGCTTCTCCCTTATCTTTGGATGTGGGGTATCTTTTGTGGTGAGTTCCAGTGTCTTCCTGTCGATGGTTGTTTAGCAGTCAGTTGTGATTCTGGTGCTCTCACAAGAGGGAGTGAGGAATATTATATACGCCTAATTCTATAATGCTACATACAAAACAAGGTATATATAATTTTAAATTATCAGAAATCAGTAAGGAAACCAGTAAAAGATGTATCAAGCAGCTAAGATAAATTAAGAATTAAATTGATTGCTAAATTTAGCTCTGTGTTTTGACTGCCCAAATAAAAAGAAAGCATATGATAGTACAGACATTCATGTGAAGAGTCAAGTCTTAACCTGGCACTGAATTCTATAAAATAAAGACTTTATTACATAGAATCTGATACAGAGGACATTGGGGAATACAGTACAATTGAATATGGATTTGTAAAAAAATTATATATGTTCTTCAAATTTAGATTTAATATTTTTAAAAGCAAGAACCTGATATTAAATATTAATTCAGTGAAGGCATTATTTTAGAGGAATCTAAAATAGTATTCAGATACAATGCTTTCTGGTTATATTAACTTAATAAAAAAGAGGAACTGAGGGGATTATATTGTTCACTGAAAGCTCACAAGTTGGCATTCCACAGCAGGAAAAAAAAGAATTCAAGGAAATGGAGAAGTAACATATTGCTTGGATCCTTACCACAAAAGCAGGCTTCCCTAGAAGCTTTTGGCAAAGATTAAATCACAGTCAATGAATGATAGAATTATAACTTTGTAAATAGTCTGTGACATCTTTACACTTTAAAAGGGCAGGGCAACAGAACTGAAGTTCACTAGTCAAAATTATATCCTCCCTCAGAGTCCATTGCACTTCCACTTAGAGATTGCCCGGGGGACACCTTTGAGAACACCTACAGGTAGGGCAAAGAATTTTCCTGATAAAGAGCTAGAGAAATATAAGGGAGAGATTTCCACTTCTGATTACAACAGATTAGGTAATACTGATCAACCGGCTCACTAAAGAAGACTAAGAAGGCTGGACAAAATTTTAAATAAAGGCATCAAAGGACTAATAAGACAATGAGGAACTATCTGGCGAGCTTCTGAAAGAAAGGAATGGGATTCAGAGGGTGTGCCTACAGTTGGGGCTGCTTTGGGCCTGGCAACTTTTGTGCACAGGAATTAGGCGACTGGGAGGCTGAACTGCATTTCTGACACCTCAAAGGATGAAGAAAAAGTAAGGGTGTTATAGTCTAGTCTAGACGTATGTGTGAATTGGACGCAAAATGACCCTTTCGTGGATAGCAACTCTTCCTTCTGAACATATGAGTAGCCCAGAAAAAAGTCTCAAACCCTGAAAGTGGATTAAGGTAACTCCAGGCATTCAACAAACAAAATTCACTCCAGAGAAAGACAAATCATCCTGGACCATGAATTATTTCACAAATATAAGATCCGTGGATGCAGACAAACATTTTAGTGCATGGTAGAATGGTAGAGTAGGAACAAGAATACGAATCCAATCCTGCCTTGGCCTGCTGTTCCTGAGTTCTCCCCTCCAGAACTACTCTCCATTTATATCCCCACAGACTCTGCCTCCGGAGGCTAATCTGTGTGAATTAAATCAATGGGTTTCCTTGCTTTCTGTTTACCAATTGGGTTTGGTCAATGCGGAGTCCAGCAGGGGTTCTGAGGAAGGACAAATACTGGGACTCATGAGTCACCTCAGGCTGGCTGTGTTGCTCAATAGGAAGTCATTCCTCTTCTCAAGGTGGCAGATCCTAAAGGAAGTACAGGCTTTCATACTCATCCCTCACCTTGTCCTTTGGCACCTAGAAATGATGATGGCTCTGAAACTGCTGGCTCCAAGTTACTGCGCAATACCTTCAAACTTCCCTATAATCCCTCCACACCTTTGCAGTTAGTCTTTTTGTAAATAAATCCACCTCACATAATCCTGTTTCCTGCTGAGACTCTAATAACTACCAATGAGCCTTTAGAAATTAGAAAACTAATCTAACCTCTTTCAATTTATTTCTTCATCCATAAAAATAGTGTTGAATTAAATTAAATTGAAAATCCTTTAAAGCTTTAATGTGCTTCGTTTAAGAATTCAGTAGTGATACCTGTTCTTATGCTGAATTGAAATGTGTAAAGAATCAAAGTACTACTGGGTAACCAAACAGTGGATGAAGGTATGTTATCTTTATAGAAATATTTCAGCTAATACATATAAAGAGTCGGAGATAGTTAGAATGTCACCATTTTGCATCACAGTGAATTTGGATCCAGGTATGGATAATCAATAGTTACTAACATCACTAAAGGAGAGACAACCGGATCTGTCATATGCCTCCTGATAGGAAAACAGACCACCACTTATGAGGTGGTCATACCAAAAACAGTAGGCGTGAATCTCATCAAAGCCCTGGAATCCAAAGCTGAGGTTCAACAACTAATTCCAGGAAATACAAAGAACAAAAAAACAGGTTAAAATACTCTGGAGATGCAATGAGTAAAATCTAGATGGTGGGAAATTCTGCAAGCAAAGGACTCGTTTTAATTTTTGCACAAGTAAGTTACTACCACTGTAAATGATTGCTAAGTTCATTTTCTAGTAATAACATGATCAAATGTGTCTGAGAGCCATTTCCATTTGAAAAAAATACAAGTGCCCATCACCATGCTAACTGCTTTCTATGCATATCTCACATCTCCCATCGTTATAATGAGAAATCCAGGAGCCCAGGGGGAAAAGGTTACCCAATATCAGGCAAGGAGTTAGTAACAAGATCAGGGTTCCAATCCCGAGCTTGTGCTGCTTGTTATAATGGGAGGATAAGACCACTGCATCTGAAAATATCAAACAACCTGCTTTTTTCATTGTGGTGTGAGGACATACAACCAGTTCATTTAAAGCTGCATGAAGTTTAAAAGAAGGGTGATGAGAAGTTAAGACAGAGTCTATCTGCCAAATTTGGAATTGAAATATCATGTCCAATGACAATTCTTTCTTCTTATCCTGGAAGCTGGGTACAGTAGCTGTGTTTCTAAAGTCCACAAGGGTGAATGTGGTTTGTGTTTGTTTGATGCTTCTGTTTTGTCTTGAAGTTTGCCATTTATTTCATAATTAATGCTAATTTGTTTTAATACAAAATCATGTTTTGGATTTCTTAATTCTCCGAGAAAAACCTGTGCTCGTGGAAGATGAACCAGGTTCCTTGGCTTATATATTAGCTTCTAATTCTCCCTCCACCTGCTTCAGCAAACTCCTGGAGCAATGGTACTTAGCCATGGGCGCAGATCAGATTCACCTGAGGAATTTTACACACATAGAGACCCTCCCCCCAACTCCTAACCCCAGAGATATGATTTAAATAAGTTTAAGAACAAGAGGCTTTCAATATACCTATAGGATTTGATAAAGCAATTTTGTTATCTAGAGATCTTACTCTTGGGATTCTTTTCATCTTTTTTTTTTTAGATCAGTAAAAATTTATTTATATCTTTTCATCTTTAAGTGACTCAATAAATGCTTAAAAATGGACAGAATTGTCACACAGAGTGAAGTAAGTCAGAAAGAGAAAAACAAATACCGTATGCTAACACATATATATGGAATCTTAAAAAAAAAAAAATGGTCATGAAGAACCTAGGGGCAAGATGGGAATAAAGACTCAGACCTACTAGAGAATGGACTCTAGGACACGGGGAGGGGGAAGGGTAAGCTGGGACAAAGTGAGAGAGTGGCATGGACATATATACACTACCAAATGTAAAACAGGTAGCTAGTGGGAAGCAGCCGCATAGCACAGGGAGATCAGCTTGGTGCTTTGTGACCACCTAGAGGGGTGGGATAAGGAGGGTGGGAGGGAGGGAGACGTAAGAGGGAAGAGATATGGGGATATATGAATATGTATAACTGATTCATGTTATACAGCAGAAACTAACACACCATTGTAAAGCAATTATACTCCAATAAAGATGTTAAAAAAAAAAGAAAGGGATTTGCCATAATACTTAAAAGGATTTGTACTCATTCATTTAGCACTACATTAAGCTTTAAGTATTAAACAATAAAGTATGATCTCAACTGAGTTCACTCCTATCTGGAGAGACAGATGTGTAAAGAGATTGAGCTGCGATAGAATAGGTACAGAAAGAGTGGGAGGAGGAGCTATATCAGTCCAGCTGAATGGGAAGAAATTGTGGCCTATGCAAAAGCATGCAAAAATGTACAGACACGGGCTTCCCTGGTGGCGCAGTGGTTGAGAGTCCGCCTGCCGATGCAGGGGACACGGGTTCGTGCCCCGGTCCGGGAAGATCCCACATGCCGTGGAGCGGCTGCGCCCGTGAGCCATGGCCGCTGAGCCTGCGTGTCCGGAGTCTGTGCTCCGCAACGGGAGAGGCCGCAGCAGTGAGACGCCCGCGTACCGCAAAAAAAAAAAAAAAAAAAGTACAGACACGAATTGGTATGTTGAACTATAGAAAACTGCAAGCATTTCAAGTACTAATATGTGTAAAAGAGTCATAGTAGTAATAGCTTCATAGAAATTATGGTCTTACAGTCCGCCACTACTAGCTATTGCTACTCATTTTCAGACAGGCTGGGACCTGGGACTTGAGACCCTTTGCTGCAGTGCTTGCACCTGGACAAACATCTCCTTGAGCAACAGAATACAAAGACACTGTAAGGGTCTAAAAATAATTGTATGCATGTCCAGCATGTGCAGTTGGGGCATATTATGAACAACAGCATACAAAAAGACCAAAACCCAGCTGACACTTCTGAGGTGCCGGAAGCAAAAGCAGTGTACTGCGTGTGATGCCTGCACACAGCACCAACAAGGGGGTGGGCAGCCCACCTAAGCCACCACTCGGCCTAACCCACCGCTCCTCCCCTCACCTGGCCTCTTATCAATTTCTAAAGAGTCCAAGAACCCAGGTCAGTAACAATTATTTCTACAAAACTACTTCTACTACTACAACTGCTCTATTGTTGTGCTACTACTACTATTACTAGGATGCATGTCTGATACGGTAGTTGTTAAGAAAGTATGGAAACCAAGGCTGAGGCCGGATTTTGAAGCATCTTCATGAAAGTCAAGTTTAATTTCATCCTATAAGGAAAAAAGACATTCAAGGATTTTAAGCAGAGGAGTAATATGACCCCATCTATATTTTAGAAAGAAAACTATGGCTTGCTGTAGAAGTTTAGGCCTGTAGCTAAACCCAGAAGGAAGTTAAGATGCTTCTGTAAGATTCCAAGCCTGGCCTCGGGAAGGAGCAGTGATCTTGTTGCCTCTCAGGTCTCCTCAAGCTGGAATTATTTTTGATGTCTTTTTTTTTTTTTTTTTTTTTTTTTTTGCTGTACGCGGGCCTCTCGCTGTTGTGGCCTCTCCCATTGCGGAGCACAGGCTCCAGACGCGCAGGCTCAGTGGCAATGGCTCACGGGCCCAGCCGCTCCACGGCATGTGGGATCTTCCCGGACCAGGGCATGAACCCGTGTCCCGTGCATCGGCAGGCGGACTCTCAACCACTGCGCCACCAGGGAAGCCCTGATGTAATCTTTGATATGCTTCTTTTAAAAGTATAGCTACCAACATTTTAATTTCTATTTCTGTCCTAATAAGTTAAAGCAATTTTAATGCAGAGAAATGGTTCTCTTCACTTTTTGTGAAAGGAAGACCAAGGCCCTCTCTATTTAGTATTGTTCTATGTCCCACACACATACTCACCATTTCCCAGACTGTCAACGTGTCCCCTTCTTCCTCCCTCACTTCGACTAACGTTCTTACTGTTAAAGGCATCCCTTTAATTTAGATAAACAAATCATGGCAAATACATAGATAGAGCCACAGTAAGAGCTTCTGTGTAAGAAATGGAAACCAACTCTGACTACCAAAACCAAAAAATGAATTTTTTATGAGGATATTGGGGCTCATGCATCAATGCAAGGTTGGCATCCAGGCTCAGAAAAGGCAGAAACCAAAAGCCTTCAAAGGCCAGGAGCTGTAGCTGAGGTCGCTCCACAGGAACAATATCTGTGACTTTTTCTTTGTCACAGAAAATAACTGTGAATTACAGTTGTTAAAGACATAAGACTTCTAAAATTAATAGTGCTACTTCATGAATAAATAGACAAATCAATCAGACAGAATAGAAAATCCAGAAATACATCAAGTTACATAGGAACATTTAGTATAAGATAAAAACAACCTTTTAGAGTATTGGAAAAAAAGGACTTTCAAAAAAGTGGTGTTTGAATAACTGCAAAGCCATATAGAAAAGTTAAAATTGGATTCATTTCCCACACCATACACCAAGAAAAATTCCATATGGATATGAGATCTAATTATAAAAAATGAAACAATAGGAGTACTCAATAAATATATGGGTATATTCTTTTCAGCTTAGGGGCGAGAAAAACTTTCAGGACTATGACTCAAAATTCAAAAACAAAAGGAAAAATAGATAAACCTGATAGCATACAAATAAAAAGTCTTTATATGGCAAAAGATGTCACAAACAAACTAGAAAGACAAAGAGCAAACTGGGAATAAATATCTGCAGCTGATAGCACAGCTCACAAAATGAGTTTCTAAAAATAGAGACTAAAAATCCTATAGAAAAATAAGCTATAGAAAGCTACAGGCAATTCATAAACATGGAAAAACAGGTGTCCTTTACCCATATAAAAAATGCTCAACCTCATTCATAATGAGATAAATGCAAGTTCGCATTCCATTTTTCAGTTACTAAGTTGCCAAGAATCCAAAACTTTGACAACACACTCTATTGGTGAGACTGTAAGAAAGTAGGCACTCATTCATATCTGGTGGAATAAAACAATGATAAAATACCTGCAGAGGGAAATTTGGCAATATCTAACAAAAGTATATACTCACTGATCCCTGGCCAATCAATCCTACTTCTAAAAATGTATCCTGAGGTTACACTGGTGAAATTATGAAAGACATTTTTAAAGACTGTTCATATTAGTATTATTTACAATAGCAAAAGATTGAAAATCACCCAAGTGTTCATAAGTCAGGAACTGGTTTAATGAACTATGATATAGTCACTCAATGGAGTACTATGCAGCTATAAAAAGGAACGTTGACTATCTTTACCATAACCATTTTTTCTAGCTTTCTGGTTATTTTCACTAGGATGATAATCCCAGGTGAATTCAAGAAATAATTTTTTAAGTAATGTGTTATATTGCTACTGAATTTTGTAATATAAATTCATACATACATGTATATGTCTCATTTTCTTAATAAAATGGTAACACATGATATACAATTGCTTACTGCTTACGGTTTCAGGTATTAGACAACAGGCAGTACAGGACTGGGAACCCTGAAATAAGGGAAATGAATGAGGTGACTTCTGTCAGAAGGCATTTTCTGTACAGTGCCGTAAGGAGAACTCATACATACACGTATATCTCTCATTTCCATTAGGATGATCAAAGATTATCTTGATATCTTGGAATACTATATGAATAGCAAAGATGGATACATGTAAATATAGGCTGCCCTTGAGATAATCTGAAATCCTCTTTCAATGTATGGGCCAAAATATCATATATATTTCTACTATGTTTATCTTAATTACAGATCTCTAGTATAGAGTTCCAATTTATGAGACCTTTGAATAAAAACAAATATTTATTGTCTTAATGATTTGTGAACTAAAACATACAAAAGCCAACCAAGAAGAATTTGTTTAAATAACATTTTATTTAGATAATAACATTTAATTAAATTGATCATTGTGATGATTAATTTTATGTTTCAACTTGACTAGGCTATAGTGCCCAGTTGTTTGAGCAAACCCTAGTCTAGACGTTGCTATGACGTCTATGACGTTGCTAGAATGGTTAAAACATACAACAACTGACTTTAAGTGGATTACCATCTGTAACTCATCCAATCAGTTGAAGACCTTTAGAGCAAAGATTGAGGTTTCCTGGAATTCTGCCCCAAGACTGAAACATAGAAATCTTGCCCTAATTTCTAACCTGCACTATGTATATTAAAAAAATATGTCAAATGCTAAACATTTAAACTTCACTCACGATTTCAAAACAGAAAATTTTCTGTAGATTCAAGAAGTTTTCAATTTTCCTAACTTGTGTTAGAACTGATTCACAAAACGTACAAGTGTTTACATACTTCAAGCACAATACATTTCATTTGAAGCCTCATGTTTTTCATTACATAAATTTAACTATTTAATTTTAGTACATGATTCTGAATTTGTGCATGCCATCAAACATACCATATCCCAATTCTCAATTTGGTATTTTTTAGTAACTGTGCTTGTCATTACTGAGAAAACCAATAAAACTATATTTCTTTAAAAATTAAGGTAAAAATTTAAATCTTCCAGACTCATTGTAGAATATTTTGTATCTTTAGGTATTTAAAATATGTTTAATATAAAATACCCAAATTTGGAGTGTTAAAAAAAAATCCTGAAATTCATAAATCATTTTTCTACCAAAAGGGATGGGAGGGTTGGTTTAATCCATATCTTTGTAAAACCAGAGATTTTATTTAAAACTAGATAAAATTTAAAACTGTCATTTTTTTTCTCCTTTATTTCTTTGAAGTTCTTTGTCTATTTCCTATCTTTGAAGTCCCTTTGAAGTTCCTATTCTTCTCCTGTGGCCTATGACATTTCTTTTTTACTTTTTTGAGCTTACCTCTGATTTCAGAAAAAAAAAATTATTTTTAAAAGTTTATTTCACACCACTTTTAGCTTCATACAAATACATTCACAGCCCTACCCCCTTTCTGGATAAAAGCAATTTCAAGTACAATACTCAACCTCCAGTTCATTTTATTTCATGTGTTTTACCAATTAAAGCTTCCTAATTTCAATTAAATCATGTTTGGAATACACAAGTCTTAGATAATCATTCTTAAGCCCTGAGATCTCTGAATGCCATTTCCAGTTCGATAGACTTCTACTATGTTTGTATGATTCACAGCACTCCAAGCTCTTTTTGGATAGAATAGAAAATTTTGTTTGTATAACAGATTACCCCACACTGTAAAACAGAGTCAACATTTACAAATATTTAAAATTCATCAACAGGGGACTTCCCTGGTGGCGCAGTGGTTAAGAATCTGCCTTCCAATGCAGGGTACGTGCGTTCAATCCCTGGTCAGGGAAGAGACCCCACATGCATGCCTCGACTAAGAGTTTGCATGCCACAACTAAGGAGCGCACTGGCCGCAACTAAGACCCGGTGCAACCAAAATTTTTTCTTAAATAAAAAAATAAAGTTCATCAACAGCTCACTTACTGCCTCTGTTTCACTGGGATTCTTTATTTCAAACATGGACAGTTCTTTACTCTTTGTAGTCTAGGCTTATTCTGATTTTTAGTTTCTGAAATACTAAGCTTTAGACTATGAGGAAGTTAATTTCAGTACATCTGACCTCTTCTGGGGAGATGTCTTTAGTCCATTTAAGGTAGTTGGGGCAAACTCCACTGGAGCACAGCACTTTAATAAGGCCCATACCCTGGTAATTCTATTTCCATTATTTCTAGGATATTCACTAGGATATTGCCTTTCTCAAATTGGAAGGCTGTCAGAAAAAAAGCGTCAGGGAATAACTAGTGTGGCTAGGGTCATGTGTAGCTCCAGAATGAGACTATATCTAGATCAGAGGACTAGGAAAGGCTTGGCCTTGGTTTTAAACCCAGGCCTGTGGAGTGAGGGGTAGAGAGAGCAGACGTCAGCTATTACAAGTGAGGGAGCAAGGAGCAGATAGGATTAATAGCCATGGCAGAGACTTTAAAGTCTCTACCTGTAGACTGAAAGGAATTACCCAGTCTAACCTGTTTTTGTGTGAATTCCATCACATTATTCCCATCAGCATTTCCTGGGACCTGAGCTCTGTAACACTGATACTTTGTTCAGTACTCAAGTGTCATAGTCACACAAGGGAGACTTTTTACCAATAGTCCTGCCACCCAGCATGAAAGGGATTAGATAAGATAGTTGGTCGCAATAATTGGAAAATGAAAGCATTCCATATTTATTCCCAAATGAGCCGCGATATCTTTATCACACCACTTATGGTCCTTTATAACCAAATGCAGAAATTATAGTTTTGTCAAACGTGTGTGTGAACCTGATGCTGACTGCCTCACTTCCGAGTATAGGGGTCGCTCTGTTGAACAGAGTCCATATCGAGTCAAAGCATGCAGTTTCAGTGAAGAGCCCTGAAAGTAACGTACTTTGTATCATGTTGCTCACTTCTAGTCCTTCTGGTTATTACAAATTTCTAGGGGAAAAAAGAGAAACTCTGAAATGTGGTTTTCCTCTCTTACAAATGTTCTCTTCTGTGTCCTCTGCAAATCCATCTTTGCTGTGCTGCTAGTGTAAAGGGAAGGGTTTCAGATTTTTTTTTTTTTTTTTCCTTTTTAGGAAGAAGGTGTTTTCTTTTTACATGAACATTTAGTCAAACTTGCAGAGGAAACATTTTTATTAACTGTCCCCAAAAGTTTGTTGGATACTCTAAATCCCTATTAATTTTACTTGGGCTGTCTATCATTCATCAATCATTTCTCTGCTCATTTATTATCCTTCCTATGTACCTTTAAATTTAGATTGGTTTAATGGGAATACGATATGAATTTCCCTAAAAAGAAGGCACTTACTATCATCAATGAACATTACTAGCTCCTCATTTACTAGTGGCCCTGACTCATTCTAAGCATACGTCATACTCAAGAAAGGGGAAATGAACTAACGAAAAAAAACCCCAAAAAACCCCATTGTATTAAGCAATGCATTTCCAATGGCATTTTACTTTTGTATTCAATAGTTATTTATCAAATTTAATTACAAGTTCATATAGCTTTGATTAACAATACTAGTCATCATACTAGTACTGACAATAAATTAATGATAACTAGTCTTAGAAAGAGACAATCCCCCAAACCATATGGTTATAGGATACGTTTTTAATTAAAAATTTAATTTACATGCATATTTTTCTTATGGTGATATATGATAAGGAAATCAATAAAATAATTCCAAGTATAAAAATATATTACATTAGAATAAGATTCAGAGGAGAATAATAGAATGGAATTAGGAGTTCAAGGAGAAAAAGAAATGATAAAATTTCTAACAATTAAAGATGAATCTTCAAGCATTTTTAAAAATTGATAATAGTGATAGGCAGGCTCTATAAAGTGGCCCCCAGTGATCCCTGCTTGCTGGGTTTTTTTTTTTTTTTTCAGCTGTACTACTCGTGGGATGTTAGTTCCCCGACCAGGGATTGAACCTGGGCCCTCAGCAGTGAGAGCACAGAGTCCTAACCACTGGACCACCAGGGAATTCCCTGCCTGCTGGTATTTATACCCTTGTGTAATCCCATCCCTTTGAGAATGTATTGACCTAATGACTTACTTCTAACAAAGAGAATATACAGCAAAAGTGATGGGATGCAGCTTCCAACATTAGAAAAAGACTGTGGTGACCAAAAGACTGTGATTTCTCTTCCAAAAGAGGATCTTGTGCATCCTCTTTTGTTCCCTCTCTCCCTCTCTCACCTGTTCTGAGGGAAGCCAGTTGTCATGTTGTGAACTGCCTTATGGAGAGCCCCATGTGGCAAGCAACTGAGGGAGGATTCTAGCCACTGGCCAACAAGGAACCAGGTCCTTAGTCCAACAGCCCACAGGGAACTGAATCCTGCCAACAATTACGTGAGTGAACTTGGAAGCAGATCCTCCTTAGTCAAGTCTTTAGATGAGACTGGAGCCCCGGCTGACCCCTTGACTGCAGTCCTGCGAGAGATCTTGAGTGATCTGACCCAGAGAATCTGTGAGAAAATAAATGGTTTCTTTAAACTGCTTAGTTTAGGCACAATTTGTTACATAGCACTAGGTAACTAATATAATAATTGTGAATCAAATGGATATTGTCCTTAGAATCTGTTGGACACATTTAGGAATGAGAAAATATTTTGAATTTTAAAATGACATTTTTCAATAAGCTTGAAATTATATCATTTGCAGCTATTTAAACTTGTGAGAAAACGTTTTAGAAGGCAACTTAAAACCTGTGTGGGGTTCATAATTTTTCTAAATTCTTTTAGGGAGTACAGAAGTGAAAAATTAGCCAAGACCTAACAGCACTGGGAAACCCCATTCCTTGGTGATAGTGGAAAAGGTTAAGGGAGAGAATTAAATCTTAAATGGAATTAAAGAGTTCAGTTATCTGCCTTGAGAAAGTAACATTAGTAATTGAGCCAAGCTACGTGGTGCACAGCTATAATAATAACCTCTACCAAATGAGGACTTAACAGTTACACATTTTACCTCACTTAATCATTACAACAACGCTTTGAGGGAGATTTTATCTTTATGGAGATTTGAGGAGGCCAGTCTTTCACACCCAAATTATTATGTTGAGTTGAGCCTACAGAAGGGGCACTCATTTATGCAGCCATTTCTCCATGTGATCCAATATCCATTTTTGGGATAAATCCACCCATTTATCCCATTTATCCTATGACTAATCAAGGGACTGTCATTACATGTGCAGGTCACCTAAAATGTTATCCTGCCCCAGAGCTGAAAGTGGATAAAAAGATGTCAGACTCTCCTCATTATACAAGTTAAAAAACACAAGGCCTAAAAAAAAAAAAAAACACAAGGCCTGGGTTCAGTCCTAAGTCCCTGATTCTGAAGGCCTGTGCTCTTAACGGCTCTGTCTTTCCAGAAGATATGAAAAATGATTAAATGCATTTTCTACTGTGTTCAGATTATGTCGATCATACAGATTTTTGCCTCTCTACATAAAGGTTCAGTAAACACTAACACTCTAGTTAAGATGCTAAAACGTTTTTATTGTAGTAAAATATACATACCATGAAACTCACCATTGTAACCATTTTAAGTGTAGAGTTCAGTGGCATTGAGTACATTCATATCGTTGGGCAACCATCGCTGCCATCCATATCCCAAACTTTTTCATCTTCCCAAATGGAAACTGCATTCCCATTAAGCAATAACTCCCTATTGCCGCCTCCTCTTACCCCTGGCAACCACCATTCTACTTTCTGTCCCTATGAATTTGACTGCTCGATGTACCTCATATAAATGAAATCATATAATATTTGTTCTTTTGGGGCTGGCTTATTTCACTTAGCGTAATGTTCTCAAGGTTCATCTATGTTGAAACATGTGTCAGAAGTCCCTTTCTTTTTTTAAATTTTATTTTCTTTCTTTTAATTTCTTTTGGCTGCGTTGGGTCTTAGTTGCAGCACGTGGGATCTTCACTGAGGCATGCGGGATCTTTCGTTGGGGCGAGTGGGCTCTTCCTTGTGGTGCGCGGGCTTCTCTCTGGTTGTGGCGGGTGGGTTTTCTCTTCTCTAGCTGTGGCGCGCAGGCTTCAGGGCACGTGGGCTCTGTAGTTGTGGTGCGCGGATTCCAGAGCACGTGGGCTCTGTAGTTGTGGTGCACGCAGGCTGTAGTTGAGGCGCGTGAACTCAGTAGTTGTGGCTCGCGGGCTAAGTTGCCCTGAGGCATGTGGGATCTTAGTTCCTGACCAGGGATCGAACCCATGTCCCCTGCATTGGAAGGTGGATTCTTTACCACTGGGCCACCAGGGAAGTCCGAAGAAGTCCCTTCCTTTTTAAGGCTGAATTGTATGTATGTATATACCGCCTTTTGTTTATTCATTCTTCTGTCTGTGAACACTTGAGTTGCTTCCACCTTTCGGCTATCGTGAATAATGCTGCTATGAACATGGGTGTATGAATACTTGTTTGTCAGTTCTTTAGGGTATATATCCAGGATTGGAATTGCTGGATTAAATGGTAATTCTATGTTTAATTTTTTGAGGAACTGCTATACTGTTTTGCACATTGACTGTATCATATTGCATTCCTACAAGATTTCAAGTGGTTAGTGATGAACAATGAGTAATACAGACAATTAGCCCACAATTATGGACTCTTGGAGCTTGAAGACACTTTACATTAGTCCAAATATCCTTCATATTCAAAGATAATGCTTAAAGCGTTTGGATGCTGATTATGTTACCCTCTAGCAAACATTGATTAAAGGCTTCCTATGTGCCCAGCACAATGCTGCACAGAACTAAAAGGGAAAAAGAAATTACCCATCCTTTTCTGGAATTCTTTCCTGTAACTACCATATGCAGTCTTAAACATAGCAACCTGTTCATTTACCTTGGATAATCGGATTCACCTGGGTGGAAAGACCATACATTTCAATTATTTTACTTCCCATCTATCTCCATGGGAAAGATAAACTAGTTTCAATAAAGATGTGGGTTGGTAAATATTTGCAATTAGAGTCTTTATGAGGTCACCATAGCAGTTATAAAAGCAAAACAATTTAAATATAATTGTAGATCCTTACATAAACCTGACATCTAGCCATGTCTACCTACATTATTTTAGTCTTCCACAGCATTGGCCAAGTTTAGAAGTTACACAATTCTGAGGTTTAATGAATGTTTAGATGAAAACAGTTTCTACCTCAGTTGTGAAAAACCAAATACCCTGAAATGATAATGAGGATAGGTAGTAGACAAGCATATTATAATAATAAAGGGAGCTCTGTATAAGTGCTGTTAATGCTCTAAGTGTTCTAAGTGCTGGAAATGGTCTCTCTGCTGGACCTTTAATGACCTGGTATCTTACCTCCTCTTCAAGACTTCTGTTAAAAGTCACAATTAAGTGAATACTATTCAGTTTTGAAGAATAAAGAAAGCCTGTGATTTGGCACACTATGCTAAGTGAAATAAACCAGACTCAGAAAGACAAATACTACATAATCATGCTTATATGTGGAATCTAAAATAGTTGAATACATAGAAGCACAGAGTATAATGGTGGTCGCCAGGGGCTGGGGTGGGGGAAATGAGAAAATGTTGGTCAAAGGACACAAAGTTTCGTTATGCAAGATGAATAGTTCTGGAGATCTAATGTACAGCATGGTGACTATAGTTAACAATACTGGATCATATATTTGAAATTTGCTAAGAGGGTAGATCTTAAGTATTCTCAACACACACACACACACACACACACACACACACGACTATGTGAGGTGATGGATATGTTAACTAGTTTGATTGTGGAGATCATTTCAAAATGATAGCGAAACATGTATAAATATATACAATTTCTATTTACAAATTACACCTCAATAAAGCTGAAAGAAGAGTATCAATAAGGTGTGCATGGCAGACAGCAAGTCTATGCCTTAGTTTTCTTGGCTGTGCAGAATCTTAGAAATCAACCTGTTTAATACCTATAAACCTTTTCAAAATTTTTCCTCCATGAGCTCCAGAAATGTCATGGTTTCATAAGTGGTTAATCAGAAGTTAATATCAACATCAGAGAATGAATGTAACCACCCTGCATTCATATAACCTCAGCCTAAAAACAAAGAAAATTAGAATTTTGTCTGGCCTTTGTTGCAGAATTATAAACGTGCAATTCCTATTTGGCTTTTGAAATATTTAGATTAGTTTAATCTTGTTGTAGTCTTTTAAGACCTCCTAGCTAGAAATTATTGATCCAGTTGAAACTTTTCCATTTTACAGAGGAAGAAATAAAAATCTAGGGAAAGTATGGAATTGAGAATTAAAGGGCAAATTGAGATTAAAATGCAGTATTCTTTGTCCCATAGCTTACTTGCATTTAAAAAAGGAATCTTTAATTAATTTAAAAAGTCACAGGGAGGGCTTCCCTGGTGGCGCAGTGGTTGAGAGTCTGCCTGCCGATGCAGGGGACGTGGGTTCGTGCCCCGGTCTGGGAAGATCCCACATGCCATGGAGCAGTTGAGCCTGTGAGCCATGGCCGCTGAGCCTGCACGTCCGGAGCCTGTGCTCCGCAACAGGAGAGGCCACAACAGTGAGAGGCCCGCGTACCGCAAAAAAAAAAAAAAAAAAAAAAAAAGTCACAGGGAATAAATTCCTTTTTTAAAAAATAAATAAATACATAAATTTATTTATTTATTTTTGGCTGCGTTGGGTCTTTGTTGCTGCACGCAGGCTTTTTCTAGTTGCGGCGAGCAGGGGCTATGCTTTGTTGCAGTGCGCGGGCTTCTCATCGTGGCGGCTTCTCTTGTTGCAGAGTACAGGCTCTAGGTGCGCAGGCTTCAGTAGTTGTGGCGCACAGGCTTAGTTGCTCTGCAGCATATGGGATCTTCCCGGACCAGGGGTCAAAACCGTGTCCTCTGCATTGGTAGGCAGATTCTCAACCACTGCGCCACCAGGGAAGCCCGGGAATATGTTTCTAGTACTGGAGTTTCAGGCAGTCTTTGACTCTACTTCCATCCATATGCCTAGCAAAGCTGGAGAGTACAGGTGTGGGGAGAGGTGTGAAGAGAGGGAAAGGGAGAGATAGGAGAAGATAAAAAATATTTCATGTCTCTCTTATTCCTTAATTTTCCAATTCAACTCAAGCTGTCAAACATTTATGGAAGGCCTACTGTACCTTGAGCATTCTTTAAGATTCTGGAGATTCAAACAAATTAGACCTGGACTTGACTTCAAGTGCCTAAAATCCAGTATAGGAGTGGGTTTATTTATGTATATGTTTGTTTTTATTCTAGAAAACCTAGCCTGTGGGATGAACTACAGTATTCTACAATGCTGTAGTCACGTATTACTAGAGAAGGAGTGGCTAATATCTCAGAGTCCCTCAGAATTTTTTCCATGGTCAGGATTATCATAAACGATTTACCCCAGTTGGAACCAGCCTTTGTCCTTTCCAGAGAGACCACACTATTTTTAGCTTAGACTGGAAATTTTCCTGTACCACTCTTGGGCAAGGTTCCAGCTGTTTTGTGTTTGCTCACTTCAATATTTTCGTAACTTCTCTTTAGCATTGTGAAAAACTCCAGAAATTTCCTAATTTACTCTTTGCACTATTACAAAAAATACAGTGAGGGTTTAGGCTTGTATTACGCTGCAATCACTCAATAATAATATTTCCTGAATGCCTATCTCAGGTCCCTGGGATACACCATTGAACATAACAGGCAAAGATTCCTGCCCGCGTGGAACATACACTCGTTACTACATATAATAGAAATCTGAAATAATTAAGACTCAAAATATAATTTTTTCTCTCATATAAAATAAGTCCAGATTTAGTCAGTCCAAGGCTCCACTGGTGGCTCCACTGTCACTAAGGATCTTGACTCCTTCACTATTCGTTCTCTCAGCCTTGTCTCATAGCTTTCATCCTCAGGATCACCTCATACTCAGAAAATGGCTGATGTAGTCCAGTCATCATGTCTATATTCCAGGCAGCAGGAAGGAGGGGAGTGCAGGCAAAAGACCGTGACTTCATGCTAATCAGCTCTTTTAAAATAGCTTTCTTAGAAGCCTCGCTCAATTATATCCACTTAGAGAAGCGATATCTGCTAGGGAGCCTGGAAACTGTAGCTTTAAACATGGCAAGTATACGCAGCCAACGATTTAGAGGTTTTGTTACCAGGAAAGAAGGAGAGGATGGATGTTGGATAAGCAATAGCCTTTGTCACATATATCTTAATCTTCAGTATAATGCCTGTGCATGTGTGTGTATGTATCTATAAATAGAGAGATGATAGGTAGGTAGATAGGTGGATAGACAGATGTACAAGGAGAAATTTTAGAGCATCATAAAGGGGACTCATCATATATATGTAGTACTTTGGGGGTTGTTTTTACCCTTGTAAAAAATCATATATATAAAACCTAACTTTAAATATTAGACTTCTACCCATCTTTAAATTTTTACAGTGATTATCCCACCTAGACAGTTATTGTTTAAGGAGTGTGGGGTATGGGCTGTCACTCATTTCACTGAGTGAAATCCACTATCCTTAGTTCTCAAAATAATCTGTCAATTCCTTACTGTATTTATAATCTGAGTCAAAAAGATCTCCCTGATTTCGTAAATAAGAGAAAAAAAAAGGACTCCTCTGAGAGGTCCTATATTTGGTTCAGGTAAAGGAGTGTGTGTCCTTAAACCTTTCGGTCACATTGGGGGTTGGGGCTTGAACATATAAACTGGGGGTGGGGGGAGGGGGAACACAGTTCAGACCACCACAAACAGTAACACAGAGAGCCGTTCTCTACCATCATTTCTTGATAACTGTGGCAATGCAGTAGATGAAATACATAAGCTATATGTTAGTTTAATGTCTCAAATTGCTTCTTCATTTTGGGCCTAAATTATTCAAATTGGATAGCTTAACTGACTATAAGACTGGATAATTGCTCCATGCACTCTCATTTCCCTGATTTAACTACCTGAAAAATAAAAAAAACAAGCTTCCTTTCAAAGGGTACATGGTCTTAGATCCCATTTAATTTAACACTTACTCTTCAGAATTTATTTCTTCAGAGCAGAAGTCTACTACGAACACAAAGACAGAAATAGTTAATAACAACATACTTTTGTCTTTCTATTTCAGGCATTTAACTAACTTTTTCAAATGACTAAAAAGCCAAGAGAGAAAGAAATCTAAACTTCACTGAGCGCTTACTATGTACCTGGCATAATACTAGGCCCTTTGCATAAACTGACCACTACATCCTTACAACAGCCCTAGAGGCTATTATTATATCCATTTACAGAGAAGAACTGCCCACAGTTGAACTGAGAGGGTGGAACCCGGATTTTAAACCAGATCTGCTTAGTTCCAAAGCCTGTTCTCAGCAATATTATTTGGGGTAAAACTGAATATACATAATTTCAAGTAGATTAAGATACTTCTATGTTGTTAAAAAGCATGGGATTAAGACTGTGTGTGGTTATGGCATGGTCTTCAAGATATATTGTGGGAATTTTTAACTGATAGTTTCATATGGCTTAGAATTAAAAGGTTAAAAAAATATATCCAGTGACTAGTAAGTCTTGATTCCATCTTATCTCCTAGTGTCTCCATTACTGCTTCCCAGTGGCAACCACTATTACCAGTTTCCTTGTGTTTCTTTTGAGATATTCTATCAATTGAATAACAGGACATCTACACACATACACACATTTTGAAAACACAAATGGTGGCATATTGAAGCCCTGTTCTGCACTTTATTTTTTTTAGTAAACACTATATTGCTCTCTGACCAGGGGCACTGAAAAGTTAGAGTGAGAAGGACACTGCTTCTCACTATATACTCTTGAATAATTTTTTTAACCATGTGCATGTATTATTTTTCTCAGTTGTAAAATGTACATACAAGAAAATGTCTGCATATTTTTAATATTTGGACAAAGATCTTAAAAATAAATAGGAAGATTTTAAAGAAAACTAACTCAAGGCCATTTTATGTCTCTTTTAATTTTGTGGCACAATTTCTTCCTCTTGAGGAGCATGATTTTCAGCAATATTTACTTTCTGAATTAAGCTTTGGGTTGTGATGCTACCTAAAGTCAACTCACCTCTAACAGGAAATGTTACTCTGTTGTCTATGAAATATAGAATCCAAGTTTTGGAATAAAGTATGGCTACAGCCTGGTGGTCTTACTTTGAATTTAAAAAAGCTTCATTTACAATCACTTTTCTTTAAGACAAATCTTGGAGTCATGATATTAAGAGATAAAAAGAGTCAGAATCTATCACACTTATTTTACACCTAAGAAAGAGTACCAAAATGTAAAGCAATGTGTCCCAAAACATAAAACAAAGATTCCTGACATTCAGTCCACTGCTGTTTCCATTAAAAAAAAAAAACCTTAATAATCATTATCCTTATAAATATTTTATTCATTAAACTTGTCACAAAAAGGATATGACCTGCACAACCCCCCCCCCAAAAAAAAGAGAAAATAAGAAAAGCAATTACAATTCTTAAAAATGATATTAGATGAATGTTCTTCTCATATTCAGAAGTTAAGTTCTAGAGATGAGTTAGAACCTCTGGAAGTATTCAAACTTGAGGGAGAATATGAAAGAGGACAGAGAGCTTGTGGGATAACAAAGCAAAGACTTTTCCTGCGTAGGGGGTAGCATTAAAGAACACCCAGAAAAGTTAGTGGGTGTAGGGAACAAAAGAATCTTTCAGAAGAAATCTGTAGGCAATCCGTGTTAGTGAGGTGGGGGAGGGGAGATTTTATTTTCTTTTTTAGCTTTTTGAAAGTTTTCTCTCTGAAGAGTGGTGGAGAATAAAATTAAATTATAAAAATTTTCAATTTACTTAAGAACATTAAAGTTTGTTTTTAATGCACCAGACTTTCTGTAAAATTAGACTTCTTTAGAGCAGTTTTAGGTTCACAGCAAAACTGAGGGGAAGGTACAGAGATTTCCTATACATTCCCTGACTCCACACATGTGTTGCCTCTCCTACTATGAACATGTCCCACCAGACTGGTACATTTGTTAAAACTGATGAACCTACATTGACACATCATAATCACTCAAAGTCCATAGTTTACATCACGGTTCAGTCTTGGTGTTGTACATTCTGTGGGTTTGGACAAATGTATAATGACAGGTATCCATCATTATGGAATCATACAGAACATTTTCACTGCCCTAAAAATCCTCTGTACTCTGCCTATTCATCTTTTCCAACCCCTTCAATCTCCACCCCATGGCATCCACTGATCTTTTTACTGTCTCCATAATTTTGCTTTCTCCAGAATGCCATAGTTGGAATCATACAGTAAGATTGGCTTCTTTCACTAAGTATTATGTATGTATAGTCCCTCCATATCTTTTCATGACTTGATAGCTCATTTATTTTTAGTGCTGAATAATATTCCATTGTCTGGATACACCACAGCTTATTTATCCATTCACCTATTGAAAGATATCTCGGTTGCTTCCAAGTTTTAGCAATTATAAATAAAGCTGCTATAAACAACCATGTGCATGCTTTTCTGTAGACATAAGTTTTCAGCTCCTGTGGATAAATACCAAGGAGCACAACTGCTGGGTTGTATTATAAGAGTATGTTTAGTTTTGTAAGAAACCACCAAACTGTCTTCCAAAGTATCTGTACCATTTTGCACTCCACCAGCAATGGATGAGAGTTCCTGCTGCTCCACGTCCTCACCAACATTTGATGTTGTCAAATGTTCTGGATTTTGGTCATTCTTATAGGTGTGTAGTGGTATCCCAGTACTCTTAACAATTCTCTAAGTCATATGGCTTCCAGATCCCTCACTGCTCTGCTTGCCCTTCTCAGAAGCTCTATTTTATGAAAAACTGAGGCTCGAAGAGATAAATTATTTGCTCAGAATCATACCGTCAACCACATCTGAGCTAAAATTTGTATTCATCATTATTTGCAATGAATTGACTCACAGTGCAGCCACTTTTTTCTTTTTTCTTTTTTTTTACTGTGAATAATGCTGTACCGTAAATCATCACGCAGTCTGGGGACTATGAGAAGAATGCCAGACAACTTCTAAGATTTCTCTTTCACATGAAAGCATGCCTACCTTCTTGCACAGGTTTGAAGGAAATCAGTGCTGTTTCTACTTCCTAGTTAATGAAAATGATAGCTTTTGAAGAATATGCTATTTTCCAGAGCTAAGAAGTCCAAGGCAGGTAATGAACATACTAGGTTTTTAATGTCTGATACTCACTTTTAAGATGACCATGTATATTCCTTTTGTACTTGGTAAGTTGTTTCTCTATCTGAACTTATCTTTCTTAAGAATATATGAACCCATACACAGTCCTGAGAAATACCTTCGTACTATTGTGCATATTTGTCTGAGAGAATGAAATATATATAGTGACCTAGGTTTGTGTTCATTGTAAATGGTAAGATTTATGAATTGTCGAGTCAACCTTACAAAGAATCCTGGAAATGAGTGATCCTGATCTGACTGTGATTTCTCCCTGAGGTCAGCTCTAGGATACCATATTCTGAGTCTTTATGCCACTTAGTCATGATGGGAATTATAGTTGACCTGGATTTCCCCATTGACATTTCCACTTGATTAGCTGTGTTTCATTCTAGACTTAAGTAGGAGGAAACTTCTGTTTTTCTTCTCAGACATATGCTCTCAAATCTATAGAAGTCAGAAGTCCTAGCGGAATCACACAACAGACATTTCTGGTATGTGATTCACCCATAGGGACTATGTGGGCATCAGTACAGGGCCTCCAGGTGTTACTTAACAAATTAGAGCCATTTCTTACTAATTCAAACTAATTGGACAAAGAAAAGTCTGAATTAGTAAAATCTTTAATCATATACTTAAGAAAACCTTTTAATTGTAATAATTTCAAACTTACAGAACATTTATAAGAATAATACTTGAAGTGGCCATATATGTTTTACCCAGATTACCAAATTTTTAACATTTTAAACCACACTTGTTTTTATCTTTCTCTCTACTGTGCCTGTTTATATTATTTATTTTTTCTGCACCATTTGAAGAGTTATCCTTTTATAACTCCCTTTACCTCGTATTACTTCCTAAGTATTTCCTAAGAATAAGGGCATTCTCTTATGTAGCTACAGTACAGTCATCAAATTTGGGACACACATGGATACAATGGTTTTTATCTAACTACCATTCATAGTTTTCAATTATCCCAACAAGGTGTGCATGACAGCCAGCAACTGCATTCCTGAATCCTCTTGGCTGTACAGAACCTTAGAGATCAACCTGTTCAATATCTACAAACCTTTTCAAAGTTTTTTCCTTCGTGAGCTCCAGAAACATTACGATTTCATAAGCAATCAATCAGAAGTTAATATCAACATTAGAGAATGAGTGTAACCACACTGCATTCACATAATCTCAGCCTAAAAACAAAGAAAATTAGATTTCAGGCTGGCCTTTGATGCAGAATTATAAATGTGCAACTCCTGTTTGGCTTTTGAAATATTTAGATTAGTTTATCTAATCCTGTTATAGCTTTAGAGACCTCCTGGCTAGAAATGATTGATTCAGTTGAAACCTTTCCCTTTTACATAGGAAGAAACAAGAATCTAGGGAAAGTGTATTACTGAAAAGTAAAGGGCAAATTGAGATTGCACCTCAGTATTCTTTGTCCTATAGCCTACTTGCCTTTAAAAGAGGAGTCTTCAAGTAATCAATCAAAAAACTCACGGGAAGGGCTTCCCTGGTGGCACAGTGGTTGGGGGGTCCGCCTGCCAATGCAGGGGACATGGGTTCAATACCTGGTCTGGGAAGATCCCGCATGCTGCAGAGCAACTGAGTCCCATGCGCCACAGCTGCTGAGCCTGCGCTCTGGAGCCAGCGTGCCACAGCTGCTGAGCCTGAGTGACGCAACTGCTGAGGCCCATGCGCCTGGAGCCTGTGCCCTGCAACGGGAGGGGCTGCTGCGGTGAGCGGCCCGTGCACCGCGGCGAGGAGTGGCCCCCGCTCGCCGCAACTGGAGAAAGCCCACACGCAGCAGCGAAGACCCAACACAGCCAAAATTAAATAAATAAATAAATAAATAAATAAAAACAACTCACGGGGAATACATTTCTAGTACTGGAATTTCAGGAAAAAACAGGTCACTGGTGGATCAGGAGGTAGGCGTGGGTTTGATTGAAAATGGGCACACGGGAACTTTCAGGTTAATTAGGCTCTGAAAATATACTACTAGGTTAGGCTCTGGTTAACTTGTTTTCCCTGAGACCAGGCCTTGTTAAGAAGAACCGAATGCGCTGGCTTATTTCAAAATGGTTCCTTTTCTCTTCCCTCTGCAGGAAGCACAAAGTGGTTTTTTCCCGATATTTACTGTGAGAAACTGGCTGGCCTCCTAGGCGTAAGTCTCACAATACTGTAGAGCATGACTCTTTTCACCCCCATTACCATAATCTTTGTTTAAATTCTTATCTTTTGCTTGAACTATTGCTAAAGTCTTAACTGGCCTCCCCATTTCCAATCTGTTTTCCAGTTTGTGTTGCCAGAAGATCTTTTAAAAGGAAAACTTGGTCATCTAATTTCTCACATTAGAAAACTTTGATGGTTCCCCATTGTTTACGTTACAGTAGAAGTCAAATTCCCTTGGTATTGCACACAAGACTCTTCATGAAGCAATACAATATTCTAGTCTCTCCGTCCAATACTCTTCACCATACCCCTTTCATCTGGGCAGGCTGATACCTGGTAGCCACAATCTCCTATGGGTCCTGCTGTTTTAGGTCTCCTGTTATTCCTGCTCCTATAATGACCTCCACCTCCTTGTCTATTTAAAGAAAACCTTATCATCATTTACACAAACATTACTTGTTTTCTGAAGGTTTTTCTCCCATCCCCCATCTTCCAGCACTGACAATTCCTTTAAAAATAGCCCCTATATATTTTTCATAGCATCTACAGTTTTTTGATTACACTTAACTGATGACACAAACTATATCTTATTGCATTTGAATCCCCAGTGCCTAGCACGGTACTTTGTGTATAAAGTGGCCATATGACTAGGTTTGTACCTGTTGACCTGGCTTAATTATTAACTGCACTCTCTTTTATTCTCAGAAGGGTCTTGTTTGGCAGATAAGCAATATATGGCCACCCTCCACATGGTATACGCCTGGTAAATATTTGAATGGATGAAGGAGCCTTCGTTTTCAGAGCATCTGAGCACTTACTACTATACAATAAATATAGGAAGAATTTAAAAAAAATTTTAAGTTAGTTTCTTACGATGTTTTTTGCCTTAGCTTGACTACCGCTGATTTAACTTTGCTTTAATTTACCTCGGGCAACACCGCGCTCAATTGCCTCCTGGACTCGCAGCATGGTTTCAGACTTTGCTGTAACTTGTCTCATTTTGTAATCATCAGCCACATTTCCTGATGCCAGTCTTTCAAAAGGTCAATAAATTAATAAAAACCAGATAGCCCGCAGTGGAGGCTGATATGTAAAAACAAAAGGTGTCAGAATCACCACCTAACTCTCAGAAATACTGCCTTCACGTCTACTTCGTCACAGCGGGCGCCAAGCATCTGTTTTGCCCAAGACAAAAATGGCCTCCGTCAGAGTCAATTCCCTTTCCTTTGCGGACCAATCGAAACCTAGCATTCAGGGCACCCAGTGTCCTCACTTCCGTCTCAGCTGCCAGGATCTCTAATTCTCTTAGCGAGTCCGGACCGGTCGCCTCCAACTCGGAAGGGCTTCGGCGGTTGGGGCGGCCAGGCACGCAGGCGGCGGGCGGGATGAGCGCGGCGCGTGGCGGAGCGGTGCGGACGCTGCGGGTGCCAGGCCGCCACGGCTATGCAGCCGAGTTTTCTCCGTACTTGCCGGGCCGCCTGGCCTGCGCCACCGCGCAGCACTACGGCATCGCGGGTGAGGCCGGGCCGCGCTGAGCCGCCGGGGCGGGGGCGGGTTCTAGCTGAGCTCCAGCTCCCTCTGGTGGTCCAAAAGCACTTCCGACAGTAGACGGCGCCAGAAAAGAACACCAGGGGAAGCAGAGGAGGAACGCCTGGCTCCCTGACCGCCTTTGTCCAGTGTGGGGAGTTGGTTTAGAGTCGAGTCCATCATCTTTTCCAGTTACAGTGCGGAAGTAGCGTGTGGAAGATGCCTAGTGCCCCTAGTTCTTATGCCTTAGAGCGCACCGACACCATCGCCCCTAGTGACACACACCCCTCCAGGTACACGTGGCCCTGCGGAGAGCGGGCTGAACCTGTGGGGCCCCTTCTACCGGTCCGACGGGACCAACAGCTCTTGGAAGACGGTCTGCAGGGCCACCCCAGTACCCACTAATTGGACCACATTCCCCACAGGCTGCATTCCGGCTGTGCGTCTTAAGGATGCTCCTGAGCGGACGCCAGGAGTTTCCCCGCAAGTGCCAACACGAAATTGTTCACGTTCTTTTCTCGCTTTTTCTTGTCTCCGGAGGAATACAAACATTTGCAGGCAGTTAAGAGGTTCAGGTTAATGGTCTCTGGTCCTGGACTAGGTTGAAAGGCGGGGTTCTATTCTTGACTTACGGGCTTGCTTTTAATTCATCTCGTAGCTGTTGTATAACGCACTGAAGGTCTATGAAAAAATTCATTGCATAATGTCAGCTCTCGACAGTATTTTTTGTTGGGTCCTACAGTGATTTAGTGATTTCTAAAACTGAGAGGGAGAGAAATATTTGCCTTAATATTTTCACCATTAGCTTTTAGTGGTTGCAAATTCAGGTTTACAATACTTGCCTACCATTTAGGTTGAAGACTCGTGAGTTTGTAATGATATTTTAAATTAGATCCTTAAAAAAAACGTCTTAAGAGGAATTGATATTTTTTTAAGTCAGTCATATTTAATAGTTTTCTTTCCTTCAACCCAATAACAAATATAACTTTTAAAATATGCTGATCCTTTAGTAAAATAATTCCTCTTTGGTAGTTAATGATATGTTGTGTTCAGCATTTTACCACCAAGTACGTGGTGAGTTCCAGTAGGCATTTTGTTTTAAAATTCCATGCTGAATTTATTTTATTTTTTAAAGTATGAAACCAGTACTCTTTATTTATTTTATTTATTTTTTTAAAAATAAATTTATTTATTTATTTATTTTTGGCTGCGTTGGGTCTTCTTTGCTGTGCGTGGGCTTTCTTTAGTTGCACCAAGAGGGGGCTACTCTTTGTTGCGGTGCACAGGCTTCTCATTGCGGTGGCTTCTCTTGTGGAGCGTGGGCTCTAGGTGCACGGGCTGGGTAGTTGTGGCTTGCCGGCTCTAGAGCACAGGCTCAGTAGTTGTGGTGCACGGGCTTAGTTGTTCCGTGGCATGTGGGATCTTCCTGGACCAGGGATTGAACCAATGTCCCCTGCATTGGCAGGGAGATTCTTAACCAGTGTGCCACCAGGGAAGTCCCAGAAGGTATTGTAGATTTATTGTGAAGGCAGTGTGATGTAGAAGGTACACAATCCTTGGGGTCTGTTAGCCTGAGGTTTCTCACCTGTAAATAGGGATGATAACACCTGTTTGGGAGGTTTGTGTGCCTGTCAACCTGCCTGGCCATAGAGTATGCACTTAAATATCTCTCCCCTGTTAGAGCTGTGTCTGGATTCCAAGCATAGGTGAGATGGTAAGCTTAATATTTAATTAAGCACAATGTAGAGAGAGAGACAGAAATGGAGAGCACGGTCCTGATCATTTTGTATACATGGCCTCAAGTAACTTGAAATTTGTGACTGTAAAATTAGGTACTCAGTACTTGATACCTCTTTGCCTTGACATGGTCCCCCAGCGGGTTCAACAGCATGACCTCAGCAATTTTCTCCTTAGGCTGTGGAACCCTGCTAATACTGGATCAAAATGAATCTGGGCTTAGGCTTTTTAGAAGGTAAGATGACTCTAACTATTAAACTTATACGTGTTCTCTGTTGCTTTTAAGACCTTAATAGAATTAGTTTTGAATCTTTGTGATCAATAAGATGTTTTAATTTGCTGTATAAAAGAACCTTCAGGATTTGCATAGTATAGAGCTTATTTTTGCCATGAACTTGTGATTATGTCACTTTTCTTCTAAAGCTCTTGTCTCTTAGCATTCACTTATACATTGTAAAACTTAAACATAAAAAACTGTGAGCTCGTTGGTATACTGTTTGACATTCCTATCTTTGCTTTCTTCTTAATGTACTTTAGCTTTACTCATTCAGGAACTAATTATCCATTTTGTGGATTATCGCTTCTTTCCCTTTCTTCTTTCCATGCCTGTCTTGTGTGACTGTTAGACTCATTAACGTCTCCATCAGAGTTAGTCAAGGGTAGAGAAAGGAAAGGAAATTTCATCAGAAATAACTGCCTGCTGATAGCTCAGGTGAAAGATTTATGGGAAACACTGAAATTATTGATCTAAATTAGTACTTTCAAGTGCTTGTTCTTCCCTCCTATGAAACACAGAAAGCAGTGAGCACCCAGGTGTGGCAGCATGTCCTCATGTAAATGGTATTTCTAGTTGGGAGCCCTGATTTTAACCTAGCTGTGCAGTTTTCTGGCTGTGTGACTAGGCTGTTCTTTTAAGCTCTCTGAAGTTGTTTCTGAATCTGGCAAGTGCCTGCTCTACGAATCTCCCATATTTGTGAAGACCACGTGAGATAATGTGTGTTAAAATAGGTGATAAACTGTAAAAAAAAAAAAAAGCAATGATTGTTATTTTATGTTCAGCTGCCTATGTAACTAGATTTTTTTGTTTTAATTTTCCTGGTGTAGCTTTGACTGGAACGATGGTTTGTTTGACGTGACCTGGAGTGAGAATAATGAGCATATCCTGGTCACCTGTAGTGGTGATGGCTCGTTACAGCTCTGGGACACCGCCAGAGCCACAGGGCCACTGCAGGTCTACAAGGAACACACTCAGGAGGTAGGAAGGGAATCTTTCTGGGCTGATTGTTTTTCTTTGGTTGAAATCCATTTGGGGGTGGAAACATGGGGGGATGTCTTCAGGGGACAAGAAGTTTAAGCTTTAGTGTTTCTTGTACATGTGTACATGTTAGATGTCACTTGTTATTTGATTCTTCAAACATAAAGTACCTTTTAGCCTAAGGAGCTGGGAAAGAAGAAAAGGTCAGGCTTCTCATTAGTCAGTAAAAACGCCTCCGGTAGGAAATATACCGTGGCACCGGTTCCTCCAGAGGCGCATGGCTTTCTTTACGCTGTAAGGAAGGATATGCCTCCGTACGCTGCCTTAAGATAGAGGTAGGTGGACTTTTCACAGAGACATCATAAGATTGCCTTTAGGACTTCACTATGATTCCCAAGGATTTTCAGAATATATGGAAGCAAGAGCTTGAAATACTGACTATAAGGCAGAGCTTACCAAAGAAGTTTAAAAACTAAATCTCTTACACGTGCTAGATATTGTGTGTGTGTATGGGTAGCAAAGAGAATAGTTTGGCCTTCAGTCATATTAAAATACGTATATACTTTTCATGAACATGATGGTAAAGACATTCTCTTTTGGTGTTTTACCTTAAATGTTTTAAGAATTTTCTCAAGGTAGCAATAGATGCTTCAAATGAAAACTTGCAAATTTACTTTCAAATTTGTGCCTGGCTCATGGAAAGACCTCAGTAAATGCTTATTAGGTGCAAGAATGTTAGTCTTTTGTAATAATAGACTGGTTATGTGAGGATTCTAGACATCATTTTTATAGTTCTAGCTATTAAAAATGAATATCTCTAAGATCTGACTGAAAATAATAGAAAATTTTAGTTCCTCCATATTATTGTAAAGGAGACTCTTTGAATAAATGTAGTTATAAATGATCGTGTTTTCATAGAACCACTGAATACCAAGACAACTTTGGTAAAGGAGGAACTTTAGTTTCAGCATGGTCAATGCAAAAATCCCCACGAAGCAGCATGTCCAAAATTCAGACATTTTCGTGGTACCTTCATGATTTTTGCCATTTTCTTATACCACTTAGATTATGATTAACTTAATGTTTTTCTTTCTTTTTTAAAAATATTTTTCCTCTCAAAAGTTTTCTTTCTTTTTCTTAAATCTTTGGGCCTTGTATTGCTTATCTATATAAATTCTAGGGCTGTAGCTAACAAATCGTAAAATAATATATCCAGTTTTATTAAATGGTAGATACTGATTTAACGTGTTTCTTTAAATGAACTTTACATAGTTATTTCACTTATTCTAAAACAGCGCATATTCATGAAACCATGGAATTGATAGCTTAGTATGTACATTTATTTCATGTATGGTAAAATAAATATATAACGAGTAAAATAAAATGTATGTACCAGTTAAAATCATCTCTCGTACAACCAATGGTGTTTGTACTGCTACTACTCTGGAAAATACTGTTTGACAATGTTCCGTGTGATGGTCACGCAGTCTTTGCTTCTGCTCATTGAAAGTGAATTTCACTGTCTCATGTGATAACTTATTTGACTTTTTGATTGCTCTATTGGTTAGATAATTGCTCTCTTAGGCCTAAATCTACCTTCAATATCAACGAACCGTTGCTTCAGATTCCTTTCTCTGACATGGTGAGACCAAGTGCAGTCCCTCTTTTCCAGGAGAATCCTTGAAAATAGCTGTCATGCCCCCTGTAAGTCTTCCCTCTTCCAGACTGTACACTTGTAATTCCTTCGACCTGTCCTCAGGTTACACGGTCTCTATATCTTTCTCCGTCCTGGTAAACTCCTTTGGGTGATCTCTTGTTTTACACTGTTGCCTTTAATGTTGTAAAACCTAATTTATTCCAGAAATGTGTTTATTAGTGCTGAGCTTTATATGACTTCGCCACCATGATCTTGAGCCTCTGTTTCTAATAATATTACCTAACATGGCTGTGCATTTTCCTCAGCCACGTTGTAGTGCTGGGTTACTTTCAGTCCACTTGTAAAGATCTTTGTACTATTGTTAAGCCAGTGGTTTACATCATTCTATAATTATGTAACTGGTTTTTTTGAACTGAAGACTTATTTTATTGTTTGTTTTTTCAGACTGTTGTTCTAGGTTGTCCTTCCTCATTTTCTTGTCAAATGCAATTTTTTTTTTTTTTGCGGTATGTGGGCCTCTCACTGTTGTGGCCTCTCCCGTTGCAGAGCACAGGCTCCGGACACGCAGGCTCAACGGCCATGGCTCACGGGCCCAGCCGCTCTGCGGCATGTGGGATCTTCCCGGACCGGGACACGAACCCGTGTCCCCTGCATCAGCAGGCGGGCTCTCAACCACTGCGCCACCAGGGAAGCCCTCAAATGCAATTTTTGATAAGCATTTTGTATCAGTTAGATGCCTTGGCTGTTACCATAAGAGAAAACCAAACTAAAAGTGCTTTCAACGATCTGAGTTTTTTATTTCACATAACCAAGGATATGGAGCTGGGAATGGGTCCAAGTTTGTTTAATTTAGTCTTGGCAATGTCATCAGATACCCGGGTTTCTCCTGCCTTTCCGCTCTGCTGTCCTCGGTGGGTTTCTTTCTTCTAACGCTCCATAGAATTCCAGTTATCATCTCATCACATGCCCAGTCGTAACTCTGTCACTTGTGAGGGAAACAAGTCACCACTCGTACTTTCATCTAAGTAAGATTCACCCCTGGGATGAGGAAAGGACAGAGCTTTTCCTGAAGGGCAAAACTGGGGTTCTGTGAGGAAGGAGAAAGGGAGATTGGTGGTTGGGGAGTCCCCATCACTGTGTGCCACAATATTACTTCTTGTCTTTCTCACGATTGTTAGTAAAAGTCGAACCACACCAAGGCGGATGACGAGTAGAGAACTGTAGGACCCTCAGAAAGGTTGTCCTCCGTGAGATTGTTAAAGAATTTCTGGTGATCAATCTAAAGCTCAGTGTTATAATACCAAATATTTGGCATTTTTCATTAAAGAGAAATACAGCATTTATTTAAAGTTTGTCTCTTATACCAAATATGCAGAAACACTTTTAAGGTGTTTGATTTAAGGTCAAATAGAGTTTTAAGGAGCAAATAAATATTTGTTGAATATTCAACAAATAGTGTTGAATAAAGTCCAACAGTCAGTTTTCAGATAGTCAGACAAGTACTTACTGAAGCAAAAAGGAAAATTCCAAGACCTAGATATATTTTAGGCCTTAAGGAATAAAGGTCCTGGTGAAATGAAAGAAAGAAAAACATGGAAAGTTTCCCTTTGCATGGCTTCTGAACTTAGCATCAAAGCAGGAATCGGATTCTTCTCTGTATTATTTAACTGCAGAGGCCATTATGTCTTTTGAGCCCCATAAAATGCCTTCAGCTTAGCCTGCTGCTGAATATATAATAAGAATGGAAGAATAAGAAGATTTTAAAAAGTTCAGCAAGAAGGAGAAAAAAGAGAGTAATTGAGAATTTTGTTTCTGACTTCATGGCTTATAGCACTGTGCTATTGAGAGTGAGTTAAAAGTGACTTTAAAGATGACAGACTCAGTTTAATATTCATTTCAGCATCTAATTCTCAGTGTTGTTATTACAGTTTTTAAAAAATAGTTAAAATTTGTCTTCATTGTCAAATAGTGAGGCTTATCAGTTTGCTGAAAAATTTTAAAAGATATTTGATCCATTTAAAGTTTTTGATCATGAATTTATAAATAAAGGTAAAGAATCAAGGCATTTATCCTGCTTTTCCTGTATGAATTTCACTGTGGGGTAATCAAATCGTTGGTGCAGAAATTTTCTTGTCATAGAATTCTACCTAGTAAATGTAGAAGGGATAATAGAATTAGAAAATCACCATTTAGTAGCCCCTAATGAAATAATGACCCTAGGCAGGGGTTATCTGTGGATGCTAAAACCATTAATTTAAAAGTGATCCATCTTATGAACAATCTTAGGATCACTAAAAGTGGATCAACCGGAAATTACACACCTCCTAATACAATAGAAAGCTAAAAAAAAGATTGAACTGAATCAAATCAAGCCTCTAGATCTAACTTCCAATTTTAAGAAAATAGGAAGGGTAGAGGAAAAAGTTGCACACCACCATGAGGAAACAATTAGCCAAATCCAGAATGTATTTAGAACATTCCATAGGACCAGTAACTTTGTTTCTTCAACAAGTAAATGTCATTGGTGGGGTAGGGGGACCTGAACCAAGGTGGGAAAGGGAACTTTCCTAGATTAGAAATAACTTAAGAGACATAACAGCTAAGTATAAAATATGGATTTTGTTTGGATCCTATTCAGATAAACCAACTATAAAAGGACGTTTCTGAGACAATCAGGGAAATATGAATATGGGCTGAGTATTAGATGATGTTAGGAACTGTTGTTAATCTAAGATGTGAAAATGGTCTTGTGCTCATGTAAAAGGTGAAGACATTCTTTCTCCTGAAGTATTTGTGAGTGAAATGGTCTGATGTTAAAATACTCCAGTAAGTAATGGAACAGATGAGACAGGATGGGTAAAATATTGACAATTATGGAAGGTATGTGATGGATACCTGGGGATTTATTATGCTATTCTCTCTACTCTTATGTGCATTTTAATATATCTATAATGAAAAAAAAATTAAGTTTCACATTAAAAGAAATATGTAGCGCTTTTTTTTTTAACTTTTTTTTGTTTTTCTTTTTTTTTTTTGTGGTACGTGGGCCTCTCACTGTTGCGGCCTCTCCCGTTGCAGAGCACAGGCTCCAGACGCACAGGCCCAGTGGCCATGGCCCACGGTCCCAGCCGCTCCGCGGCATGTGGGATCTTCCCAGACTGGGGCACGAACCTGCATCCCCTGCATCGGCAGGCGGACTCCCAACCACTGCGCCACCAGGGAAGCCCTGTAGCCCTTTCTAACCGCTCAGTAATTAAAAGTCAGTGTCCCTTTCCTTTGTATTGATACAGATAAGTAGGAACATTCTGGACACAGTTTTTTATTTGATGATTTTTAATTAAATAGACCAACTTAAAAAGGGCAACACTGTACAGTAGATTAAAAATGAGCTCTTTGGGAATTGGATTCAGTAATAAAATTTGTCCTCCTCAAACTGTGGTTCTGATGAAGTTCAGATTTCATAAAGCAGCACAAAATAGTCTTCAGTGTTTTTCTTTTTTCTTTGTGTAGTTTCCCAATTAATTTTCTTCAATTTTCTTTCTACCAAGAGTAATTTCATTAAGATAGGCCTTTAGAGGACCCTGCTTTTAAAGCATAGCTGCATATCTCTCTTCTTTTTATATTTCCCGTGTCCACTATTTGAGTGCGAGTGGAGGGGGGAATTGGGAATAGGGAAAAAATGTAAGAGTAGACTAATGTGAGATGTGCTTTCTAGTCTCCCGCCCTTGTTATTATTTTCTAGTCTTCTTACTTTACATTATTTTTCTTAGTAGTTTTTAAAAAATCACAACCTGAAATTGTGTATTTATACTTACAGCCTATCTTCCCTTGCTAAAGTATAAGACCCATGAAGGCTGGGGCTTTATCTGCCTTGTCTAACACTATACTCTCCCTCCCACATGCCTTGTTCATAGTAAGTGCTTAATAAATATGTATTGAATAGTTATGTGACTTGAGGTTGGGATAATGGAATCTAGTCATCCCTTTTCAGCTGTCTCCCAAACATCTCTCTGGTTGTAAACTTTTTTCAGGGCTTGAGGTTAATGCCCAAACCCTGTTCTTCCTAGACATTTCCACTTGACTGTCAGGCTGTCACCACAAACTCACTGTGTCTAAAATTACACATTATCTCCCTTCCTCCAGTCGTCCAGTTTTGTTAATGCCACTGTCACTGACAGTTCTGAGGCACAAAACCTTGGTGTTATCTTGCAGTTGTTCACTAGTCCTATAATCCCTAGGGTGCTTTATGTCCCCATTTATGTCTTTGGGGGAGTTTCTGGTCACTATTTTCACCTCTGCTTTCTGCTATTGACATTTTAACCAGCCCTCAGGGCCCTGCTAGGATACCTCTCTTCATCAAGCTGAATTTTCCATCCCTCCAGCTTTTGTATTTATGGTCTACAGTTTTCGTTTTTGTGTTTTAAGCACAATATCCTGGCTTATACTGTTAGTTTCTTTCCCATATCCTAGTATATTAAACACAGTAAAACAAACGAACAAAAAGTATATGTTGATTGAGTCACCTTTATTTCCTTCTTTTTTATCCCATTTTTAACCTCACCATGTATGCCCTGTGCTTGATTTTGTCCTAGACCCTGATTAATGCTTGCCACTTTGTTATGAGTCACATAGAAGAGCTGGCAGCAGCCCTGGTATCAGCATAGTTTTCTTAAGTCGTGTCTTTTGTTCTCACTGGGGCTGGGTTCTCTCTGAGCCAGCGGAGGCTCTTGCAGTTTTAAAAGGTGAGAAGTTGTCAGGTTTCAAGTCCTCTGTCATGTTGGAAATGTGTAGAGGTAGAGGAGTCTGAGCTAATGATGTTATCTTTTAATTGTATTTGTTCAGTTATCCTCTAAAATGAAAACAGTAGCTCTTTATAACTACTTAGCAACAGCACAGGTTGTGGAGATAAATTTGGTTGGTTAAATCATTTTAACTCAGTTTCTTGAGTGCCTGTTATATTGCAATGAGCATGAACAAGATGGTTTTGTTTATGATGGTTCTTCCAAAATATAGCAGGTGTGGCAGTTATTTAACACTAAATTTAGTAAAGCATGGTGAATGCTGAACTAGGAGTAGGTGTAAGATGCTGTCGGAGTGCACAGAAGGAAGCATCTGACTCCTCGATGCCTGAGGGGTTCATCAGGGGAGGCTTACTTCACAGAAGATTTAAAGGGGCTGGGTCTTGACCGATGAGCGGGGGTTCACCAAGTAGATAGATAGGTAGGGGCTTTAATATGGGTATGGATAATTCATGAAAACAAATTGCAATCAGTCTGGGCCCAAATGGAGCTCCAGTGAAGGGTGATACCAACAAGGGCAGGGTTTTATTTCCTTAATATCACAGTCCAAGGTCACTGAAAAGTTCCATTTTAAAGCGCCGTCATGCAACATATTGTAGGGACAGCCTAGCATCATGATTAAAGGTGGACTCTGCGATGAGGCTGCCCAGGTTCAGACTTCAGCTCTGCAGCTTACCAGCTGTGGGAATTTGGACAAGTTACTTAACCTCTTTGGGCCTTGGCACAGTATCTACTGCACAGAAGTGAAGATGAAATGAGATAAAATACGTAAAGTGCTTACGACAACATCTGGCAAACAGTAGGTGCTCAATAAAGATTTCCTATTGTGGTTATTTTTGACTGTTCACATCAGCTTGGAGCAGGGGTTGGTCAGTTAGTACTCGTGGGCCAAAGCCAAATCCAGCCCACTCTGATTTGTAAAGCTTTATTGGAACATAGCCATGCCCATTTATTAAGTATCATCTATGGCTACTTTGTGCTCTACAAGCCTGAGTTTAGTAGTTGTGACAGAGACCAAATGGTCCATAATATATTTATTATGAATATAATAAATATATTAATATGGTTATTATATAAATATTTAAGGCCTAAAATATTTATATGGCCCTTTACAGAAGAAACTTGCTGAGCCCTGGCCTAGAGGGTAAAATCAACCTCTTTAGGTCTCAAGCTCTTCCCTGATTGCTTCCGAGCCTGCCTTTTTCCATCCATAACTGACAGATGGCTGCAGCAGCACTTTGGATTTTGCTGACCTTTCTGTATACTTTATGAGCTACTCTCTGTTGCTGGATCATGATTTCTTTAGTGTTCCAGCTGCTTTTCTCTCTTGTGCAAGAATATGGGCCGCAACAGGGCCAGAACTGGGTGGTGAAACACTCACCTTAGTACATAATTTAAGTACATAATTTAAGGGGGCCCCAAAAGCTCAGTAGTCAAGATAAATAATCTCTTAATGCAGTATTTAAGAAATCAAAATTAATGTAAGAAAAATCTACAATGAACAAAATAGCAAAGTTTTAAGTAAGAACATAATCGGTATTACTAATTATTTTTTGTTTTAAACTCAGGTTCCAACATGGCTAGGCATAGCACTAGGCAGCAGAGAACAGGGAATCCATACTTAAGCCACAACAAACCCCAGACAGTCATGCTTTCTGCATAAATATGGTAGAGTTTTTAGATTCAAAATAACCTGCTGGCTGGTCACATTTAATGGCATACTCAGGTCCATGGCAGGACTACTTTTGTAAAGTTTAATTATACACATATTTGGTTGAACTTAGCTTCCAGTAGTGATCTGTATATAATCCGTTGTATCAAATAACAGAATTAAAAGTATTTCCATAAGTTTTCATATAATTCATTTGAAGTGGTTTACTGAGAGCAGCATTGGATAACTAAAGCTGTTTACCAAGAGATCTGAAAGTATCACGTCATTCCGATAAGCTTTTTCAAAGAAAGGCCAGAAAGGGATATTAATTGAATTTTAATGCTTTCTGATAAACATTGACCTGGCAAGCTTTTTTAGATGACTAACTTTCTAATCTGCTCTGACATTTCTTCAGGGTGCTGCAAACAGTGATTTGTTGGTAGGTTTAAAAATATGTATAATTTGTTTTAGTGAAGAAGGTTTTGGAAATATTCTGTAGGATCCTGCTAAAGTAGAATGGAGTCTTATCTGTTAAGGGTAAGGCTGGAGGAATGGACAAGATGACCTTTCCCTTTCTCAGACACCATATTGAGATTTGCAGGACTTTATTTGATGTTTCAGCGAAGTGAATTAGTTGTTCTAACTGACTGTCACTGTTACAAACAGATAACTGTAATATTGAACTTGATGCTCTTTTGCATTCTAAATGACACTTTAAAATGTTTTTAGGTGTACAGTGTTGATTGGAGTCAAACCAGATGTGAACAGCTTGTGGTGTCTGGCTCGTGGGATCAAACTATCAAACTGGTATGTCCACATTACTGTATTTAAAACCAAATATTCCCTTCCTCAAAGCTTCCACTGAAGTTTTTTCTTTTCTGGAACATACTTCTGTTGCTTTTCAGTTAGGCAGTTAATTTTCTTTTCAAAAAACATACTAAAGCATTTATTAGAATTTAAAATTTTCTAATCTTCTAGCTGTAAACTAATAATTAGCTCAGTGTTGATTATTTTGGCCCCTTAAATACCATCTTGCTTTATATAAAAATAGACTTTTGGGCTTCCCTGGTGGCGCAGTGGTTGAGAGTCCGCCTGCCAATGCAGGGGACACTGGTTCGTGCCTTGGTCCGGGAGGATCCCACATGCTGCGAAGCGGCTGGGCCCGTGAGCCATGGCCGCTGAGCCTGCGCGTCTGGAGCCTGTGCTCCACAACAGGAGAGGCCACAACAGTGAGAGGCCCGCGTACCGCAAAAAAAAAAAAAAAAAAAGACTTTAAAGAAATCCTTGAGATATATATGTATATTTTGTGTGTATATAGATACATATATATGGTAATATAAAGCATAATGAATTTGCCTCTGTTAAGTAATTGATCTATTCATTTATTTGTAGTGGGATCCAACTGTTGGAAAGTCTCTGTGCACCTTTAGAGGCCATGAAAGTGTCATTTATAGCACAGTCTGGTCACCCCACATCCCTGGTTGCTTTGCTTCAGCCTCAGGTAAAATATTCATTTACCAAGTGTTATTTGTAGGGAATGGTGGCCTCACTTTCCCCGGTAGGTGGCACTGTGTACCTTAGATTTGGAGAAGAAAAGAGACTACATTCCTATTTGAACTCGAGACTCTTTCATTCTTTCTCAGTCTCTAGGTAAGAATTAGCCCAGCCTGCTTCTAAACCTTTGACTTAACGTGTGCCTTTTTGGTGAGGTGAGAGGTAAGGGACAAAGTGAGGGCTTTGGCATCAGACTTGATTGAATTTGGAAACTCTCTTCAGTGGCCGATTGTGGGGCGTCAGGGTGATGTGATGGGTTTTCACATCAGTAATATGGGGCTAAGAATGTCTAACTTACGGGGTTGTTGTCAGCATGAACTAAGGAAACATGTAAAATGTCTAGCACACAGTCAACCTCCTTTGCTTGATATTTACCCTCTTTTTAGGGATAGTCTCTTTAATTCATTGCCACTAAGCCATAGCAAGAATATGTTTGGTATAATCTTTTTTCCTAACTGTTTACTTTTGATTCATGTCAGCAATTCTAAGATAAAGCGGATACTTACATTTATATGTCTCTATGTTTTTTGTAGAGAAAAGTCATTTTATAGAAATTTAAAATTACACTTTGTACTGTTTGCATAAGGATTTACAAATTTGGTTTGTTGGCCGATTCCTAAATCGTGTATAATCTGAACAATCTACTTTATATATAATTTGAAGAGAAACATTACACAGTTTCTCTGCAGTGCCATTTAAAACAGCTTGGTCCACCTGCCAAATGGTCATTTAAATAGCTGTCCTCATCTTCACTCGCCCCTGGCTGCTCTGGAGTGGGTCTCCCCTGGCCATTTACCTTCTTCTCATACCCTGTAACCCTGCCGTCACAGCTCTTGTACTTTTCTCCTCTTACCTTTTCTTTCTGCCAGTCTATCCTGTCACCCTTCTGTTGTCCTGACTTTACATGAACAAGTTCAGTGGAAGGGTCCTTCCATAAGGTGATGGGGAGTAGAAGCTGAGATAAGAAGAATAACACTCCCTTCTTCCCATGGTTAGAAGGTAGAATCATTCCCAGTGGGGAAACAGTATGTTGGAAGGCATTTAGAGGTTATATTCATGTGGTTAAGGATATAGAATATTAATTCTCAGTGATATTATATCTGTGATAATATCTGCCACAGTATGACTTATCATACTGTGAATTTTATAAGCACAACTATTAATGAATAAGTGTGGTTAATTAATGATTAATTAATGATTAGTGGTCTGTCTTAGGCAGATCATAACCAGTTATAAATCTTTCAAAGTTGGGAACCAGTCTAGCTCGTTTTATTAGCTACTGAGCTGCTTTGCTTAGATGGCTTTATTTTTGGTTGGTTTATCAGAACAAAGGTTGAGTAACCGTTATAAGAATGTGTTAATTAATCATAAATATTTGTGGTGATTGACAAGATAATATCAGCTCTTTATTTCTTGCTTCTTTTATAACTTTCAAAAAATAAATTTATGAAGAGAAAACAGAAATGGTATCTCGATAATTCCTGTTTGAGCATATGCGTAGTAAAGAAATTTAAACAAAACAGAAACATGCCAAATAAAAGTAAGTGCTCAATCCCCTCCTCCTATAGAACCACTGTTAACATTTACTTGTATTCCTCCATAAAAATTCTTATGCTCATTCCAGAATATATGTTCAAAAAATTAAAAGTATTAATGGGAAATATTCTTCAGGAAAAAGTCAGATATCTTTAAAGGCTGAATTTGCTTAGTGATGTTAGGTTTTACATGCTTATAGGTGTAAAACTTTTGTTGTTGTTGAAATTGTACAGGAAAATAATTTTGCAATTTTGAGTCAGAAAATCTCCTGTCCCAAATTCATATTATAAAACAATTTTTGATTGTGGAGATTTCTTAGTAGCTGTAGTCCAGTATTACAGCTGAATTGAGTGACTCATACCACCATTCAGAAAGAGTTCTTAGACTATAGGTTTGAATACACTTGATGGAAGAGAACATCTCCCAATTATATATTATGAATTATACATATGCATTTATATTATATATTTAAGTTTATAAAATTAAAACAAATCTAAAGTAGAAAAAGAGGTACAACAGGTTTCTTTTATTTGATATACCACCAATAAACATTTGTCTAAAGAAAGATTTCTGATACTATTTCCTTCCTAAAAGCTCTGATACCTTAAAATATATTGCTTCACTTTTCTTTTAGATAATTTGTATAATGTATTGAGTGCCATTAAAGCTGTAAAAAGCGTAGAAATAAAACAAAGGTGAGCAATTTAATTGGCGTAAGCAAGGGCAGAGTTTCTTTTCTAAGGCTGCCTTTTTGAGTCACTTTCATCTGCCTCAGAAGACACATACTGGGAAGGGGAAACTGGTATCTGCTCAGGGTATTCCAGTGTAAGGAATGATTCAGTTAGACCATTTGGGAAAATGTATGCATAAATATAATCTATATGACACTTGTTATTTTCCAATGTGTTTATTTCAGGGCAGCAACACCTTATAGATTAGACAAAACAATAACAACTTTCCCGGTCTAGATGATGTCAGTTTATTCTGATAATGAGAATGCTGATAGTGTCAAGGTAACAGTTATTTTAAGGTTTGGACCTTGAAATGGTGAATGGATGTGTCTCCTCCATCTGTTAGAGGTTTGCCAATTCCATGAATGAAAAATTACAACTAATTGTTGTTTTGATTTGTGTATTTGATTACTAGGACTAGTGAACACATTCAGTATGTCAACTGGCTGCCGTAGTTGTTCTTTTGTGAGTCACCTGTTCATGTCTTTGGCCTGTTTTGCTACTGAGAGCTGTTTGTTGTTGTTTTTCTTTATTGATGTATGAGCTCTTTTTATTTTTGCAATACGCGGGCCTCTCACTGTTGTGGCCTCTCCTGTCGCGGAGCACAGGCTCCGGACACGCAGGCTCAGCAGCCATGGCTCACGGGCCCAGCCGCTCCGTGGCATGTGGGATCTTCCTGGACTGCGGCATGAACCCATGTCCCCTGCATCGGCAGGTGGACTCTCAACAACTGCACCACCAGGGAAGCCCTGAGCTCTTTTTATATTTAGGAATTAGTTCTCTGTATCTTACGTCTGTTACAAATATTTTCCCAATTTTTTTCTGTCCTTTAACCTATTTATTTTAATTTTTACTGTATAAGCATTGAAACTATTTGGTAGTCAAAACTATCAATTTTTTGCTTGATAGGTTTCTGACTTTCATTTAGGATGAATAAGGAGTTGGCTCAGTGAAAAGTGGGAGGCCTTAGATGGCATAGCAAGAGAGAACATTCCAAGCAGAGTAGTATATTCAAAATTAAGAACTTGATGCATTTGAGAAACTGAAAGAGGGCCAGAGGGACTGTTGCCTAAGAGGAAAAGGGTAGTAAAAATGAGGTCAGGATCACAGGCAGGGGCCCAGATCATGCCTTGTGGGCTGGATTCAAGACTCTGGATTTTATCCTATGGACAGTGGGAAGACATTGAAGAGGTTTAAGCCTGGGAGTGATATGATTAGGCTTGCATTTTTATAAACACATTTTGGCTGTTGTGTAGAGAATAGTTTGGAGGTGAGCCAGAGTGGTTGCAGAGAAAGAATTAAGAGAGAGATGAAGGCATGGATAAGGATAGTGGCAGAAGGGATGGAATAAAGTAGGCTGATTTGAGTGGTATTTCGAGATGATTTTATAAGATGTGGAAGAGGTGGGAGAGGGATGAATAAAGAATAAGTCCTAGATTCTTGGCAAGGACAAATTCATGGATGGTAATGTCATAACTGAGATAAGAAATACATTTGCAAACAAAGATCTTGAGTTAGTTTTAGAGCACGTTGAGCCTGTGGGATACACAAGTGGGGTTGTCAATAGCAGGTGGAGTTTGGAGCTGAGAAATCAGGCCTTATGAATAAAAATTGTGTCGTTGGCTCATAAATGGGATCTAAAGCCATTGCAGTACATCAGAGCACCCAGGAAAGACTAAATAGAAGAAAGCTTAGAATAGAGCACAAGTTGGCAAACTATTGCCCTCAAATCAAATGACCCACTGACAGTTTAGGTAAATAAAGTTTTATTGGAACACAGTCATGCCCATTCATTTATATATTGTCTGTCTATGTCTGTTTTCATGCTATAGTGGCAGAGTTGAGTAGTTATGACAGAGACTGAATGACCCTCAAAGCCAAAAATACTTACAGTTGGGCTCGTTACAGAAAATGTTTGCTGACCCCAGGTATAAGTCTCATTTGAGGGCAGATAAAGGGATGGAAGGTCTTTTGCACAGTGTGGTTATTTAGGGGAGGAGAGAAGGCACAGTAGCAGGGGAGGGGAAGAGTGCTTCCTGTATTGTCTCCTCATTTCATTATCTAGCATCTGAAGATAGGCAGTTGGTAGGATAATTGCTCCTTTCTTGCTAATAAGCTAAATCAATGCCCTGAGATGTTGAATCATGTTGAGTGGGTTCCACAGGAAATATAATATCACAGAAATCCTTTCTATTTGTTATGTTTTTTAATTCTAAAACTTAAAAATGACCAAATGTCCCTGAATTCTGAGGTATGACTAAGTTGGAGAACCTCAGAAGTGGAAACCTCCAGGTAAATTGTGAACAGACAAATACGTCCCATTTAGATTAAGCAATTTTTTTAGATCCTAAGATAATAGAGAATTATAATAACTTCTGTGTGTAGAGGTTCAGTTAACTCAGAAAATGTTTTGTTTGCTGATTAAAATTAATAGTATTTTCTAGAATGAAGAAAGGTACACTGATAAAATTATTCCTACTATTTTTTAAATTTCTAAGTTGTAGTTTCTCAGTCCATAATTTGAACCAAATCTTTTCTGAAATATCAAATCTTTGGGGATGGGACCAGTAATATATTTTTCCTTGTCACATTTCCTTTTCCAAGCCTAAATTTCTTCTTTGATTTTTTTCAATCTTTCTGTGGCACAACTAGCCATAAGCCTGGGTGTGTATTAAGTAAATGATAGCAATATTAACACACTTGTTTGAATTAACTAACCCTTTAGCCTGCATATATAACGTGAGTTAGTCATTTTTATGCTTTTAATGGAAATGCTAATGAGTTTCATGTTGATAGTGAATCAGATCTGCAAGATGACTGCAGTTAAGCATAATGGTTATAATTTGACCATTTTATAATTTTACTATTGGTGAAAAGCCCTAATACAGAGACTGTTAGTACAAGTTCAATTAAAATTCTTGTAAGGATGTGAATTAGTTTGACATTAACATCATTTTCTTAGTGTAGGGATGCCCTTTGGTCTTATATTCTACAGTTTCAAAGTATTCGCCTCAAACTCTGGAAGGAATTAGTGGTATAGAATAGATCCATCTTCAGAATGAACTGAAACATACTTCTCTTCTAGTGAAGCAGAGAAGGCATGTCTGCTAGGAGCTCTAATTGGTAGCATTTGTAATAAACTAGAATTAATAATGAGTATAATTTAGAAAAGTATTAATAAATAAAACCGTAAATTACTGATACATTTTAAAAAATTCCTTCACCTTACTATTGCATGTAATTTTATTAATTTGCATTATTATTTAAGGCCCCCAAATTATCTTTCTTTGTTTTTAATTGTTCTTTTACTGACCATGACCAAAGGTAAAATCTGATAGTGACAAAGTCAGGCAGGGGGAACCTACAAGATGGCGGAGGAGTAAGATGTGGAGATCACCTTCCTCCCCACAAATACATCAAAAATACATCTACATGTGGAACAGCTCCTACAGAATACCTATTGAATGCTGGCAGAAGACCTCAGACTCCCCAAAAGATGCCTGAGGGCAACCTACATGCAGAGGCGGGGCCAAAACCAAAGTTGAACCCCAGGAGCTGTGCAAACAAAGAAGAGAAAGGGAAATTTCTCCGGGCAACCACAGGAGCAGCGAGTTAAATCCCCACAATCTACTTGATGTACCCAGCATCTGTGGAATGCCTGAATAGACAACAAATCATCCCAAAATCGAGGCAGTGGATTTTGGGAGCAACTGTAGACTTGGGGTTTGCTGTCTGTGACTGATTTGTTTTTGATTTTTATGTTTATCTTAGTGTAGTTTTTAGCACTTGTTATCATTGGTGGATTTGTTTATTGGTTTGGTTGCTCTCTTTTTTTTCATTATTTTTATTTTAATAATTATTTTTTAATTTATTATTTTTTATTTCTTTCTTTCTTTTTTCTCCCTTTTCTTCTTTTTAAAAAATATTTATTTATTTTTGGCTGCATTGGGTCTTCGTTATTGAGTCTTCGTTGCTGCACGCAGGCCTTCTCTAGTTGAGGTGAGCAGGGGCTACTGTTCGTTGCAGTGCATGAACTTCTCATTGTGTGAACCTGCAACCTGCGAAAAGGAGACCACAGACACAGTAAGTTAAACAAAATGAGAAGACAGAGAAATATGCAGCAGATGAAGGAGCAAGGTAAAAACCCACCAGACCAAACAAATGAAGAGGAAATATGCAGTCTACCTGAAAAAGAATTCAGAGTAATGAGAGTAAAGATGATCCAAAACCTTAGAAATAGAATGGAGAAAATACAGGAAACTTTTAACAAGGACCTAGAAGAACAAAAGAGCAAACAAACAATGATGAACAACACAAAAAACAAAATTAAATATTCTCTAGAAGGAATCAATAGCAGAATAACTGAGGCAGAAGAACGGATAAGTGACCTGGAAGGTAAAATAGTGGAAATAACTACTGTAGAGCAGAATAAAGAAAAAGGAATGAAAAGAATTGACGACAGTGTCAGAGACTTCTGGGACAACTTTAAGTGCATCAACATTTGAATTATAGGGGTCCCAGAGGAATAAGAGAAAAAGAAAGGAACTGAGAAAATATTAGAAGAGATTATAGTTGAAAACTTCCCTAATATGAGAAAGGAAATATTCAATCAAGTCCAGCAAGCACAGAGAGTCCCATACAGGATAAATCCAAGGAGAAACATGCCATGACACATATTAACCAAAGTATCAAAAAATAAATACAAAGAAAAAATATTAAAAGCAGCAAAGGAAAAGCAACAAATAACATACAAGGGAATCCCCATAAGCTTAACAGCTGATCTTTCAGCAGAAACTCTGCAAGCCAGAAGGGAGTGGCAGGACATATTTAAAGTGGTGAAAGGGAAAAACCTACAATCAAGATTATTCTACCCAGCGAGGATCTCATTCAGATTCAACGGAGAAATTAAAACCTTTACAGACAAGCAAAAGCTAAGAGAATTCAGCACCACCAAACAAGCTTTACAACAAATGCTAAAGGAACTTCTCTAGGCAGGAAACACATGAGAAGGAAAGATCTACAAAAACAAACCCAAAACAATTAAGAAAATTGTCATAGGGACATATATATCGATAATTACCTTAAATGTAAATGGATTAAATGCTCCAACTAAAAGACATAGGCTGGCTGAATGGATACACAAACAAGAACCATATATATGCTGTCTACAAGAGATCCACTTCAGACCTAGGGACACAGACAGACTGAAAGTGAGGGGATGGAAAAAGATATTCCATGCAAATGGAAATCAAAAGAAAGCTGGAATAGCAATTCTCATATCAGACAAAATAGACTTTAAAATAAAGACTGTTACAAGAGACAAAGAAAGACACTACATAGTGATCAAGGGATCAATCCAAGAAGAAGAGATAACAATTGTAAATATTTATGCACCCAGCATAGGAGCACCTCAACACATAAGGCAAATACTAACATCCATAAAAGGGGAAACTGACAGTAACACAATAAAAGTAGGGGAGTTTAACACCCCACTTTCACCAATGGACAGATCATCCAAAATGAAAATAAATAAGGAAACACAAACATTAAATAAGATGGACTTAATTGATATTTATTTATCAAGAAACAACAGAATACACATTTTTCTCAAGTGCTCATGGAACATTCTCCAGGATAGATCGTATCTTGGGTTACAAATCAAGCCTTGGAAAATTTAAGAAAATTGAAATCGTATCAAGTATATTTTCCAACCACAACACTATAAGACTAGATACCAATTACAGAAAGAAACTGTAAAAAATACAAACACATGGAGGTGAAACAATATGCTACTAAATAACCAAGAGATCACTGAAGAAATCAGAGGAAATCAAAAAATACCTAGAAACAAATGACAATGAAAACACAATGACCCAAACCTATGGGATGCAGCAAAAGCTGTTCTAAGAGGGAAGTTTATAGCAATGCAATCCTACCTCAAGAAACAAGAAAAATCTCAAATAAACAACCTAACGTTACACCAAAAGCAATTAGAGAAAGGAGAGCAAAAAAACCCCAAAATTAGCAGAACGAAAGAAATCATAAAGATCAGAGTAGAAATAAATGAAAAAGGAATGAAGGGAACAGTTGCGAAGATCAATAAAACTAAAAGCTGATTCTTTGAGAAGATAAACAAAATTGATAAACCATTAGCCAGACTCATCCAGAAAAAAAGGGAGAAGACTCAGATCAACAGAATTAGAAATGTAAAAGGAGAAGTAACAACTGACACTGCAGAAATACAAAGGGTCTTGAGACATTACTATAAGCAACTATATGCTAATAAAGTGGACAACCTGGAAGAAATGGACAAATTCTTAGAAAAGCACAACCTTCCGAGGCTGAAAAAGGAAGAACTAGAAAATATAAACAGACCAATCACAAACACTGAAATTGAAACTGTGATTAAAAATCTTCCAACAAACAAAAGCCCAGGAACAGATGGCTTCAGAGGTGAATTCTATCAAACATTTAGAGAAGTGCTGACACCTATCCTTCTCAAACTTTTCCAAAATATAGCAGAGGGAGGAACACTCCCAAACTCATTCTACGAGGCCACCATCACACTGATGCCAAATCCAGACAAAGATGTCACAAAAAAAGAAAACCACAGGCCAGTATCACTGATGAACGTAGATGCAAAAATCCTCAACAAAATACTAGCAAACAGAATCCAACAGCACATTAAAAGGATCATACACCATGATCAAGTGGGTTTATCCCAGGAATGCAAGGATTCTTCAATATACGCAAATCAATCAATTTGATACACCATATTAACAAATTGAAAGATAAAAACCATGTGATCATCTCAATAGATGCAGAAGAAACTTTTGACAAAATTCAACACCAATTTATGATAAAAACTCTCCAGAAAGTAGGCATAGAGGGAACCTACCTCAACATAATAGAGCCCATATATGACAGACCCACAGCCAACATCATTCTCAATGGTGAAAAACTGAAACCATTTCCTCTAAGATCAGGAACAAGACAAAGTTGCCCACTGTCACCACTATTATTCAACACAGTTTTGGAAGTTTTAGCCACAGCAATCAGAGAAGAAATAGAAATAAAAAGAACCGAATTGGAAAAGAAGTAAAACTGTCACTGCAGATGACATGATACTATACATAGAGAATCCTGAAGATGCTACCAGAAAACTACTAGAGCTAATCAATGAATTTGGTAAAGTAGCAGGATACAAAATTAATGCACAGAAATCTCTTGCATTCCTATACACTGATGATGCAAAATCTGAAAGAGAAATTAAGGAAACACTCCCATTTACCATTGCAACAAAAAGAATAAAACACCTAGCAATAAACCTTCCTAAGGAGACAAAATATCTGTATGCATAAAACTATAAGACACTGATGAAGGAAACTAAAGGTGATACAAACGGATGGAGAGATATATCATGTTCTTGGATTGGAAGAATCAACATCGTGAAAATGACTATACTACCCAAAGCAATCTACAGTTTCAATGCAATCCCTATCAAACTACTAATGGCATTTTTCACAGAACTAGAACAAAAAATTTCACAGTTTGTATGGAAACACAAAAGACCCCGAACAGCCAAAGTCGTCTTGAGAAAGAAAAACAGAGCTAGAGGAATCAGGCTCCCTGACTTCAGACTATACTACAAAGCTACAGTAATCAAGACAGTATGGTACTGGCACAAAAACAGAAATATAGATCAATGGAACAGGATAGAAATACCAGAGATAAACCCACACACATATGGTCACCGTATCTTTGTTAAAGGAGGCACAAATATACAGTAGGGAAAAGACAGCCTCTTCAATAAGAGGTGCTGGGAAAACTGAACAGCCACATGTCAAAGAATAAAATTAGTACACTCCCTAGCACCATATACAAAAATAAACTCAAAATGGATTAAAGACCTAAATGTAAGGCCAGACACTGTAAAACTTAGAGGAGAACATAGGCAGAACACTCTATGACATAAATCACAGCAAGATCCTTTTTGACCCATCTCCTAGAGAAATGGAAATAAAAACAAAAGTAAAAAAATGGGACTTAATGAAACTTAAAAGCTTTTGCACAGCAAAGGAAACCATAAATAAGGCAAAAAGACAGCCCTCAGAATGGGAGAAAATATTTGCAAATGAAGCAACTGACAAAGGATTAATCTGCAAAACATACAAGCAGCTCATGCAGCTTAATATCACAAAAACAAACAACCCAATCCAAAAATGGGCAGAATACCTAAATAGACATTTGTCCAAAGGAGATATACAGATTGCCAGCAAACACATGAAAGGATGCGCAGCATCACTAATCATTAGAGAAATGCAACTCAAAACTACAATGAGGTATCACCTCACACCAGGCAGAATGGCCATCATCAAAAAATCTACAAGCAATAAATGCTGGAGAGGGTGTGGAGAAAAGGGAACCCTCTTGTACTGTTGGTGGGAATGTAAAGTGATACAGCCACTATTTAGAACAGTATGGAGGTTCCTTAAAAAATTGAAAACGGAACTACCATAAGACCCAGCAGTCCCACTACTGGGCATATACCCTGAGAAAACCATAATTCAAAAAGAGTCATGTACCGCAATGTTCATTGCAGCTCTATTTACAATAGCCAGGACATGGAAGCAACCGAAGTGTCCATCGACAGATGAATGGATAAAGTAGCTGTGGCACATATATACAATGGAATATCACTCATCCATAAAAAGAAACGAAATTGAGTTATTTGTAGTGAGATGGATGGACCTAGAGTCTGTCATACAGAGTGAAGTAAGTCAGAAAGAAAAATACTGTATGCTAACACATATATATGGAATCTAAAAAAAAAAAAAAAGGTTCTGATGAACCTAGGGGCAGGACAGGAGTAAAGACATAGAGAATGGACTTATGGACATGGGGAGGGGGATGGGTAAGCTGGGATGAAGTGAGAGAGTGGCACTGACATGTATACACTATCAAATGTAAAATAGCTAATGGGAAGCAGCTGCATCACACAGGGAGATCAGCTCGGTGCTGTGTTACTAGCTAGAGGGGTGGGATAGGTAGGGTGGGGGGGAGACACAAGAGGGAGAAGATATGCGATATATATATATACATATAGCTGATTCACTTTGTTACACAGCAGAAAGTAACACAACGTTGTAAAGCAATTATACCCCAATAAAGACGTTAAAAATAAATAAGTCAGGCAGAATTGTATATATTAGCCCTTTATTCAGGCTGAGTCACACACACTTCTTTGTATTACATTGGCCTTTTGTGTAGCATGTTATACATAATATTGACTCTGGATGTTATATAGAGAGTATTCAGTGTGTGAGACTGAGTAGCAGAAAAAGACTGTGTGTAGAGTGTTAGCAGTATAATTACAAAACTTAAGTATCTCTACTTTGTAAATAGTATATAAAAAGAGTCTTTTATCAACAGAATGTCCATTCGCTTTAACAGAAAAAAGAGACAGTTTAATGACATTACCTTCATGTGTTATATTAGAAATGAATGTAAATTGTGGTCATACCAGCCAGCACGTCTTTGGTTGAAAGTGAAAGAAATTCTGACCCAAACCGCCTTAAGGTAGAAGGTAATTTGTTTGCTCACATAGTTGAAATGTCCAGAATTACACCTGGCTGTGTACACACAGCTGGAAGTAGGGCTCAAAGACTGTTCTTGCTATCTCTTTTGTTCTGTGTTCTGTTAAGTTGGTTTCAGTATCTGGTACCACATGATAGCAAGATGGCAGTAGCTCTAACCCCTGCATCCTTTCTTGTTTCTGTCCAGTAGGAGAAAGTGGGAGATTCCTTTTCAGACATCTAAAAATGTTTCATTTTCTCTCATGGGCTCTGAGCCCGTGTGGATGTTCCTAAACTAATCACTGTGCCTGGGAGAGGAGGCTGTAATGTGTTGATTGGCTTGGGCCTGACTCAGCTCCTGCAGTTGAGAATGGGAAATGGCAGAGAGGTGGTACCCAGCTACATACACTGAGAATGGCAAGAGTGAATCCTGGTTAGGTGAAGAAGATGGATAAGGGGTCAATATGAACTAAATTGTCTGCACATCCAAGGCTTGGAATAAATCAGAAGGGATTTGACAAAAACCTAGCACTGGACCTGTGAGCTGTAACCTATGTTCCTTAAAAAAAACTGAATACAGTAAAGCCGTTTTTCTGCCAGATTTTATGATTTTGGAAACTCATTGGAAGGTTTATTTATCAACCATTTGACATTTCCCTGAAATATTTCTTCATGATGATTTTTCCAATATTTGCCTACTCAATAAAGTTGAAAAGACTTAAAGTTTTTCTACCACTCTACAAAAGGAGGGTTTGTGGCATAGTAAAAGTTGGGGTAAGCTCTAAAGCTCTCATTGTGCCTTTGCCATTTCAAGAGAGAGAAGAAAATTTGCTTACCAAGCTGTGTGCAGTGCACTTCTTTGCATGTTTTCTTTGCTTGACTTGTGTTTGTATATTTCCTATAGGGCATGTATATTCTTTGACATAGCTGAGCACCTTACACAAGCAAACACTAAAGATTTTTGATTATTATTATATAATATATGGGAATAACCATCTTACCAGAATTTTTAAAACATACTTAAGGTTAAATTTGATTGTTGACAGGGACATTGTCAGTGAGTCAGTCAGATATTTAGTGAATGTCCACCTGTGTCTGGGCACTGAAGATACAGTGAGTGTATAGTCCAGTGGGAAAGAGAGATGCTAAGAAAAAGCCTAGCAACAATAACGGTAAGGAGCATGAAGCTCTTTGAGGACGAGGGTACCGCACAGTGGTTAGGGACATGGACTCTGCAGCCAGCCTCCCTGTGGTCAGATTCCGCTTTCACCACTGTTACGTGACTTTGGTCATGCTACTTCTGTCTCTTCAGTCCTCATTTAAAAAATAAGGGTGATAATAATACCCATGTCATGGAGTTTTGATGAGGATTAAGTGAATTAGTATGAGCAAAAGGCTTAGGACAGTGCCTGGCACAGAGTAAGGGCTCTCTGAGTGGTGACTCCTGTGATTAACCTGTGTGCTCAGAATTAAAAAATATACTTGGAAACGTAACAAAGGATTCTTGAGCTTGTCAAAGTTGGCTGGTCAGAGAAGCTTCTCTGAGGAAATAGTGTTTAAACTGCTACCTTATGAACAAGTAAGAGTTAGGAGATGAGAAGCGGGAAGCAGAGGGAGGGGATGTGGAGAGAGCAGGGCATATTTGAGGAAGATCTGAATGGCCTTTGTATACGTATGTGCTGTAAGGATTAAGAGTCTGCTTACCTAGAAACTAAAACTCTGAGAACGGAGTTTTAGAGTAACTTGCTCCAGGTGGAATCTGGAATGCATGCTTGTGTAATAACATACTAGTCCAGTGATCCTGAAACCTGGCCCACCAACAGAGTCATTGGGAAGCTTGAAAAAACAACAGAATTCTAGCCTTCATCTTAGTCCTACTGAATCAGATACCTCTGAGAAGTGTATGTATGTATGTATTTATTTATTTTTGGCTGCGTTGGGTCTTCCTCGCTGTGCGCGGGCTTTCTTCAGTTGCAGCGAGCAGGGGCTGCTCTTCATTGTGGTGCGCAGGCTTCTCATTGCGGTGGCTTCTCTTGTTGCAGAGCACGGGCTATAGGTGCGTGGGCTTCAGTAGTTGTGGCTCGCAGACTCAGTAGTTGTGGCGCACGGGCTTAGTTGCTCCACAGCATGTGGGATCTTCCCGGACCGGGGCTCGAACCCGTGTCCCCTGCATTGGCAGGTGGATTCTTAACCACTGCACCACCAGGGAAGCCCCAGAAGTATATTTTTTAATCACCCCAGCTGAGTCTAGTGATCAGCCTAATTTGGAAAGCACTGTACTAGTCTGTGGTGTCACTCTGTTAAGATCCCTAAATAAATAGCTTATTTCTGTTGATGTGATGGAAATTGCATGTTTGTTTTAATAGAAATATACTCATCTCTTTAAAAAAAAACTCGACGGAATGGTTTCAGTGCTGAATTCAGAGAGGAAGTGGTTTCCTTAGATTGAGAACTCTTTAGTTTTTTTCCTCAGTTTTGTCAGTTATAGTTTGAGTTATATTATGGTCTTTATCAATTAATTCTCTTACTTTGTCTTCTTGCTTACAGACAAGAGCTTGCTATAAAACATACTGTAATCTTTGCATAAAAATAGTTTCAACTGCAGAATTCATGGTTGAGAAACCCAGTATTGTAAAATATTTGTCTTCACAAATATTACAAATGGTAGAAGCTTATATGATAGGCAGTCGAGACATAGTTTTATGTTGAATCCTGTGGCACATGTATAGCTAATTATGTCTTTCAACTGCTTATAACAGTTTATAGTTTAAGGTAGTATATGCGAATATAGCATTTGAGTTTTTCCAAGAATCTGGTCACCTTCAAAGTTGTATGGTATTTGCAAATCTAGACCTAAATATATCATTAGCTAAGTTAAGAGAGACCAAAAGGGAGGAGTATGTAGAGATTTAGATCTTCCTTAGCAGAGTTCTCTAAGGACATTGGTTTTGTTTAGTTCATGAAAGTTGTATTAGTACAGAATTCATATTTCTAAATTATATGAGATGAAAGGGAAGAATATTTGAGCTCTTTACATAAAGAGGATTAATATGAAGTAAACTTTCTTTTGAACAATGAAAACTAAATTACTGCTATTACAGACTCCATATAATTGCATAAATCATAGCCATGCCTGAATATGTGGAGTCCAGTAGTTAAAAAAAAAAATCATTCTACTCTAAGAAAAAAGTCATATTACATCTGATAGGCATCTGGCATTTCAAATAAATTATTTGGGCCCAATATGCATCCTTTTTCTACTCATTTCACTTCACAGTTTCAGATTCACTGTTTACACTTATTCTCCTTACCCAATTTCTTTAACGCTGCAACTTGAATTAGACATAATAGTAGCCAGCCCATCCTATACCATATTCTGCACTGAAATTCACTGGTTCTGCTGCCAGTGGCAAGTCTGCAACTGACAAGAGAAGCTGGTAATTCAGGTGGTTCTATGGCACTATCACATCTGGCTGACAATGAAAAGCCAGTTGTCTGGAAAATGTAATTTGAAAAATATGTAAATATAGATGTCCTGGTGGCTAAAAGAGTTGAATGAGTCCTGGTACCAGTGGGCCAGAAGGTCCCTCTCCTACCTGGAAAGCAGAGTGGTGAGGAGGAAGTGACGAATGTGCGCAGCGGAAGTGGAATTCTCAGCTCATTCAGAGCAGTTCTCACTTTTTGGTGCCCTTTAAATTAACGGCAAGAGGGGACAACCTAAGCCATGGCGTTTTTAAAAAGCATTGCTTGAATATGATGGTGAAGAACCAAAATATTGTCCCAGAGTAATTTGAAATACACATATATAATGTATATAATATACATAATATAACAAGACATTGTATAATACACATACAGAACAGTGCATAATCTTAAGCATGTGATGAATTTTCACAATGAACACATCTGTGTACCAGCACCCAGATCAAGAAACAGAGCATCCCAGAGGCCTCCCTCACATCCTTCCAGTCATTACCCGACCCCCCCGACTCGAGGGTGACTACTGAACTGCCTTGTAATAGCATAGATTAATGTTACCTGTTTTTATGTTTTCATGTCTAGTTTCTTTTGCTCAACATCATGTTTTGTGAGATTCATCCATATTGTTGCTAGAATTACTAGTTGTTTCTTAATTTCCTAGTCCACGTTTATTGTAATATTTTTGTACTTTAAAGCATTCACATATACCCATAAAATATAATTATTAGGAATGTAATTATTAGGATGAACACAAGCTCATTGAACTTTAAACAAAGCTTAGTCAGACCTGATATTGCATAGAAATTTTTGAAAGCTAGTATACATCATGTAGGCATTTCCTATGTTTTAGTGGAAGGCTTGTGCCAAATTGAATCTTTTTCTCTGGGGCTAGGCTTTATACAGTTTGAAGCTTCAGGTGAATTCCATTCACTGCTTCCATGATGATAAGGACTCGCCTTGCCTATAGGTGATAGAACTTGAGCAATCTTAGGTCTTTGTAGAATTTATTGAAAAGCAACCCCAAAAGGGGAAGGGATGCTTAAATGACCCCCGGACACATTCTCTGTCTCTAACCTGGACTTTTCTCTGCTTGTTGACTTGACTCTGAAGGCCAGATTTCTCCATACAGTGAAACACAGGGCCACCAGCGGCTTCTCAATTTTATAACCTGTAAATTCTACTGTGAGAGAGGGACTGACATTATTTTTTCAGTTATACTTCAGAAAAATCCCAAGTAGATACTTTTGACCTGTCAGCTGTGGCAGGGGCAGAAAATGAGATAGTATGACTGGTCTTGCTTAGACCTGTCCTTGGCCAGTCGATTGTGTTGAGCCATAGGTCTTCCTAGAATCACATGGTGAAAAGAGGGTGCTGTTCCTGGAAGGGTGTTGCTGGGCAGACCAAATCTGGACATCTACACCACCCTGCTGTAAACTCTGAAGGTTAGGGAAAGTCATGAAAGATCATTTAATCAAAGCTACTTAGACTTCTGAAAGAAATTCTACTGACTGGTGGCTAGACCACAGACAGTGATTATAATTAGGACCCCTGAAATTTTGGGAGCTCTAGTCTATACCAATTCTGAACCATTTCCGTTTGGTACTTTCAAACTCATCGTTCCGTCTCATCCCCACTGTCCTTAGCTAGATTCAAAAACGTTAGTCACTCTCTTCTCTTTTTTTTTTTTTCCTTTTTATGCTGTACGCGGGCCTCTCACTGCTGTGGCCCCTCCCGCTGTGGAGCACAGGCTCCGGACGCGCAGGCTCAGCGGCCATGGCCCACGGGCCCAGCCGCTCCGCGGCATGTGGGATCCTCCCGGACCGGGGCACGAACCCACGTCCCCTGCATCGGCAGGCGGACTCCCAACCACTGCGCCACCAGGGAAGCCCAAGTCACTCTCTTCTATCAGAGTGGTTTTCAACCTTTTGTAAAGTAGGAGGATGATGCTTTTTAAATATAAAAAAAAAATTTAATCTCACACACAAACAATAGTACATATTTATGAATACATAAAAATGTAGAAGTATTACCAAAACACAAACTACAGGGATGCACACCGAATTCAGGATTGTGGTAGGCTTGGGCAAGGAGGATGGGGAATGGGGTTGGAAATACAGTAGAGGTTTCAACACTGTCTGTTGTGTTTTGTTACTTTTACTTCTAAAATAATTGTGGGGCAAATATGATAGAATGTTATGTGTGTGTGTGTCTATTAAAATTTTCCCCAATTTATAAAATAATTAACGTATAAATTAAAAGAATAATTGCTCCAGGTTTCGCCAACATTGATCACGTGGCACTTCTCCTCCGACAACATTAGGGGGCAACGTTGTGTAGTTATAGTTCACACAGGTTAGGAAGCCAGGCATTCTAGGCCCTGATTCCATTGTTTCCTGTCTGCTGACTTACTTCAGCTCCATGTGCTTCAGTTTCCTCATTTGTAAATTACTACAAAAATTACTTTTTATGTTATCAAAATTTTTACCTCACTTGCTGTGATGTTTTTAAAGTTAATATGTTCATCTCTTGGTATCTGTTGGCGATTGGCTCCAGGACCCTCCCAGGATATCAAAATCCCTAGATGCTCAAGTCCCTTGTATAAATTGTCATCATATTTGCATATAATCTATGCATATCCTCCTGTATACTTTAAATCATCCCCAAATTATTTAAAATACCTAATACAATGTAAATGCTGTGTAAATAGTTGCCAGCACAGCAAATTCAAGTTTTGCTTTTTGGAACTTTCTGGAATTTTTTTTTCCTGAATAGTTTTGGCCCATGGTTGGTTGAATTCACAGATTTGGAACCCACGAGTATGGAGGACTGACTGTACATGTAAAATGCTGACCAGCATTTGGCATATAGTAAGCACTCAATAAATATTAGTTATTATTTATTCATGTTATTAATAGGGACAGGAATGACTTCTAATCATGGTTATGTTTTGTTATTTTATTTTTAAAACTTCATCTCATTTCAACTTTATAAGATTTGTTTTTGTTGGGTTTTTGTGAAGTATAGTTGAGGTACAATGTTATATAAGTTGCAGGTGTACAATATAGTGATTCACGATTTTTAAAGGTTATACACCATTTATAATTATTATAAAATATTGGCTATATTCCCTGTGTTGTATAGTATATCCTTGTAGCTTATTTTATGCCTAATAGCTTGTACCTCTTAATCCCCTACCCCTATATTGCCCCTCTGCCCTTCTCTCACCCCACTGGTAACCACTCATTTGTCCTTCACATCTGTGGGTCTGTATAAGACAGATATTTTATCATAGGTGAGGAAGGTAAGAATCCAGGATGTTAAGTAACTTGACTAAACGTCAACAGCTACCAAATGATTGAGCTGGATTAGAACCAAGCTCTGGAGCTCCAAAGCCCCCATGCTTAACTTCTACATTTCATTACCACCAGCAATTTCATTCTTATCTTTCTTAAACAACTTGCAAAGAAATCAGAAAAAATGGTCTAAAACTCTTGAACTTAGGTAAATGATTTAGAATTGGGATGATAGGAAATTGTATGTAGGTAACCAAAGGAAATTTTTAAAATTTAGCATTTTTATATACCACATATTAGCGTATCTACTATATTCTAGAGACCATGCTAACGATTTACAGAAACTTTGTTACACTAAATTCTTATACCATTCTGCATGTAGTCATTCTGTTTCTTTTTTAGAAATGAGGAATCAGTCTCAGAGATATTATATAACTTCTGCAGGGTCAAACAACTACTAAATGGAATCAAGACTATGCCTGCCATCACATTGTGTTTTTTTTTTTTCATTAAGCTGAACTAGCTTTCTCACATGATCAGTTATTGTTTGTAATTTAATTTTGATGTAGATATACGTATATTCAAGGTTTTTCATCTGGTCATTGTTATTTCCTCATAGTTTACAAAATTGAAGGCAAACAGCATGTAAAACATTTAATCAGGGTTGACTTTGTTCAGCTATGTGATATAAATCATTTTTGTAGTAATTCAGAGTATTATCTGTAGTAATCAGAGTAATTCAGAGTATAATAATTCAGAGTATAATCATTTTTGTAGTAATTCAGAGTATAATGACAAATTTTCTCAACTTGTTTTTTCCAAGGTGAAAAATATACCTTTGGATGGCCCTTTAAAATATAACAAATGTAAAAGCTAAGATTTGAAAATTATCCATTTCAACTTGGTAGATTTTGCACACGTTTAACAGTAAAACTATTACCATTTTGTTTCTTAGAGAATATGCTGGTATAGGGTGCTAACTTTATTTACAAGAAACAAAGATTTTCAGGGCCTTTTCCTATCCTGAAGAAAAATGCATTGGGTGTGTGTTTAGTCACTGCTATGTTTGTCTTAGTGTGAGATTTAGATTTTCCTGCTTTGAGTAGATCTAAAAACATTATCATGGTGCCTTTTTTTTTTGTAGTTCATCACTTTTAGTAGGTCTTATGCATTATTATAGAACAAAAACAATGTATATGTGTATATGATATATAGGTGGCAGTATCCTGATAGTGAAAGTGGTGTGTTTTCCCCTGACTTGTTGTCATGGCTACCGAGTATCCAAGTGGTGTGATGGAAAGTGATCAAGTCTTCCTCTTTCACCAGGTGATCAGACTTTGAGAATTTGGGATGTGAAGACAACAGGAGTCAGAACTGTGGTTCCAGCACATCAGGCAGAAATTCTGAGTTGTGACTGGTGTAAATACAATGAGGTACCTTGTCTGGTTCTATCCTGAGCTGCTGAGCCCTTCCTAATGTTGAAATGTTTTAGATTTTATTTTATCTTTGTTTATGTGGACTTTGATAGTGTTTATGGACCATTAAGTTAAATTCAGTCCCTTTCGTTTCTAATTGATGATTGTGAGTGACCTGCATTAGCATTAATTGGATTTAAGTGCACATAAAACAGGCTGAATAAGAAACAGAAATTCTCAAAAGTTCAATAGTGCAGCCTTACTTGTTTATTTGGGAAACTGCTTTACAACTTACGTAATTTTTTACTTTATTGCTCTTAACCCTGCCAGTCTGTATCATCTTTTGCTTTCATTTCTTGTTCATTTTGCTAGTGAGGCTGCTGAACTACTTGGAACTTGATTTTTAATTTGACAGTCCATCAGTTTTTAGAATTTTCTGTTTTCTCTTCCCTTATAAGCCTAACCAAGCTTCATGTTTCTGTAAGATAGCAGTGTCCATTTGTAACTTTTTGCAGAGCTTCAGCTAACTATATGAGCATATGAATTAGAAATAGAAATGGATTAAATATGTGTTGATATGCTGTTTAAATATGTTTATGTACCTGAAGTAGTCTGTTGACTATGACAAATAAGTATAACATATGCCTTATTTTTCCCACTTTTAAAGTAATCAGTGAAGGTTAAGAGAACATTGTATCAGCTGAGTTCTTTAAATAGAAAGAAATAAAATAGATTTAAAAAATATAGAACATATTCAAAATAATACTTGATTTTAATAAAATTTTCAGTGCTGATGACTACAGTTCAAATCTCTCTTGTGAATTTTCCAAATAGGAAAATGAAATTGTGGACTGTGTGTTATACTTTTAGGAATTCTAAAAAAGTTGCTGATATATACTTGAGAGTAGTTAAAAAATTTTTTTTTAAATCATTGCAGCTTTTTTTCAGATGAGCTTATATTGAAGCCGAAAATGTTCAGACAATGGATTACTGCCCTGGTTGATGTGGAATGGGGCTGAGTGTGGACGCAGCTCTTGGCCTCTTGAGCCATGAACTCTGGGTTCACCTAGGGTTCTAGGTAGCAGAATTTATAAAACCTGACTAGATAGGAGACTTACCACTTTCTGCATAAATTCTCAGATAGTGTTACATATTATATTAAGACATGGCCCATGAGAGTTGAGAGCAGTGATTGATTTAGAATTAGAAAAACATAAAAATTTAATTTATACTTTGCACTTTCAAATATTTGTAAATTAGCAGGCCTCTTGCCTTTTAATGCTTGGTAGAAACCTCAGAGGATGCTGAAAAGAAGGGTGGGCTCGTTTGTCAGGTATAATTTTAAAAATCTTATGTTCTTATTAATATTCCTAAAAGTAGATTGGGAAATCTGCAATGCTGTTTGAGACTATGCCTTTTTCTGTTGTGTATAGTGTTCCATCATATGCCTAAAGCATATTGAGTTCCTTTTCTCTCAAGTCCTACTAATTTTTGCTTTTTGATGTATATTTTGACTCCTTTCTATAATGTTATATAACTTTTCAAGAATGACTCCTGGGATCAGATTAAATAAATACCAGAAAATAGACACTGTTTCTAGTAGGAAAGCTTGGGTACTGCTTAATTGCAAAGATGTCACACTTTACTTTTCTCTGAATTGTTTTCAGAATTTGCTGGTGACAGGGGCAGTTGATTGTAGTTTGAGAGGCTGGGACTTGAGGAATGTACGACAGCCAGTATTTGAACTTCTTGGTCACACCTATGCTATTAGGAGAGTGAAAGTAAGTTTTTATCTTTTCTTTTTATACATAGAACAAAAATATAAATATATTTAATGAAGTATATACAAAAGGTGTTTAGGGGCTGGGTCATTGATTCTTTTTTATGCATGTTTTTGTTATCCAATGAATGATAATGAATATTGAAAACTAAAATTGGGTAAAATACTGGAATAATTATTGAATGAATTGTAATGATGTAGTCAAGCAGTACTTAGGATTAAATAAAAATGTTTTTCTCATTCTGTCATTCCCGTTCTACTATTCCTTTTAATATTTTTTAACTATAGTAATTTACTTTTAGTATTATATTCTTTACAATTTTTCATTCAGTGGGAAGATTTCTTTATTTTGTTGAAACTTGCACACAGAGAGAGTTAATTCTTTATTTTCCCTAACACGATTGTATATATGAATGTTCTCAGAAGTTTAGGGTAGATACAGTTTTCCACTTTCTAAACAGCCGAGGATGAGGTAACTTTTTTCTGCTGATCCCCTCAAATTTGTCAGGTATAAGGTGACTTAAGTTAGTTTCCCAGCTTTTATTTAGGTAAATTTTGCTAAGTCACTGTGGAAAACATCTTATTAAAGGACATTTCCCAATTTCATTCTTTGTTTTTTTACATTAAGGATAAAAAGGTACCTTTTTGATCTTTTCATTAAGATAATTATGTTATTCCTATTTTAAAAATTCTAAATTGTAGTTAATATTTTAAATTTTACTGGTTACAACTCAACATATTAGACACAGTGCCCTGATTTTTTTTCATGGCACACAGGTTTTAGTAGTTTAAAAACATTTTCTATATATATTTCACAGTGCTTCTGAGAATGAAATAGGGTAATGTAGTGAAAGTATTTTGCAAACTATGAAGAACATTCAAATGTAATTATATTATGTGTATATAACTATTAAAGTACTAGTAAGAAAAACATGGAAGAAATAAAATTGCAATGGGCAGCCTGGTAAAACATGTTTATTACTAAATACTACTTGTCTTTAAATTTGCAGTTTTTGACCTTGATATCATTTTCATTAGATGTGATATACAAAGAACATAAAAATTATTTTAAAACTTTTAACATTTAAATGTTTATTTGATACTTGTGCTAATAGCAATCATAATATATATTCACAAAATTGGTTAAGTTAGATGAACTTTATTATAAATTTCATGGGAATGACCTTATGAAGTAGCATGTTATAATTACAGTTAACCTCAAAAAGGGTTTTTTGTGTTTTTTTTGTAGTTTTCACCATTTCATGCTTCCGTGTTGGCCTCTTGCTCCTATGATTTTACTGTAAGGTACAGTGGCTTTTGATATGTTTCATTGTGAAATACGAAGTACCATTTGCCTCATTGCAGCTTTTCTGAAGGGTAATAAGTTATCTTACTAATATAAAAATAATCTGAGCTGAGCACATAAGAATATTTGCCACTGAGATTAATATTATTTTTTTCTGTTTTTGTGGTCTGGCCACATATATGAGTAAATTCTTTAGTATTTAAAGGTTAGCTTGATTGCTCTGTTTAAAAGCCTTTTTTCCTGACAGTTGTTCCTCGTAATATCTTCCTATGCTATAAATTGAATAGCCAGTATCTTTTAAATTAAAATTTTAAAAATTACGAAGTTTTATTTCTTCAGTCTAATTATGTGAATCTTAAGGCTAAGATTGTTATATATGAAAAAAATCAGCATGAGTGTATGTATGTTTGTGAATATATATATATGACTGTGTATGTATGTGTATGCACATGTGTATCTATGTATTAATATGTGTATGTGTATCTCTAATCATACCCCCAGTTCTGATCCCACACCACACAGGGTTCATTCTACTTTTTCTCCTTTTCCAGATTTAAAACTCCTGATTCTTATTATTCACAATATATTTACCTATTTGCTACCCTAGAATTCTCAGAAAGTAGTTTAGAAATCACTGTATATCAGTTCATAGAGATCTTTTTCACTCTGTGTAATACTTCATTATGTAGACGTACTATAGTTTATTCAACTAGTCTCCTACATATGGGCATTTAGGTCGTTACAAATATTTTATAAATAAACAGTGCCACAATGAATAATAACCTTGTAAGTACATACATTCACATCACTAGAGAATTAGCTTCAGAATATATTCCCAGATGTGCGATTGCTGGATTAAAAGGTAAACATATATATAGTTTTGTTAGATATTACCAAATTCCCGTCCATAAGGAATATACCAGTTTCCATTCCAAGCAGCAGTGTTTGAGACTCCCTGTTTCTCTACCATCTAAAGATCGTTGATTCTTTTTTTTTAATTAATTAATTAATTAATTAATTTTATTTTTGGCTGTGTTGGGTCTTCGTTGCTGCGCACGGGCTTTCTTTTAGTTGTGGCGAGCGGGGGCTACTCTTCGTTGTGGTACATGGGCTTCTCATTGTGGTGGCTTCTCTTGTTGCGGAGCACGGGCTTTTGCCACGCAGACTTCAGTAGTTGTGGCATGTGGGCTCTAGAGCTCAGGCTCAGTAGTTTTGGTGCACGGGCTTAGTTGCTCTGCGGCATGTGGGATCTTCCCAAAGCAGGGCTCAAAGCCGTGACCCCTGCATTGTCAGGCAGATTCTTAACCATTGTGCCACCAGAGAAGCCCCAAGATCATTGATTCTTTAGGGGTTTCCAAGTTTGTGATCATATCATCTATAAATATAGTTTTACATCTTCAATTCCAATTCTGATGCCCCTAATTGATTTATCTAATTGCATTGACAGATACCTATATTACAGTGTTAAATAGTGTTATAGAGGATGTCTTAATTCTTGTATTAGTAAAAATGCCTCTAGTGTTTCCTTGTTAAAAGTAAGATACTGACTTTAAGACAAAGTGTATATATTTATTTATCATGCTAAGAAAGTATGCATCAACTCCAGTTTTCTTGAGTTTTTTTTTTTTTTTTGGAGTCAGGAATTGATCTTAAGTTTTGTTGAAGGCTTTTTCAGCATCTATGGAGATGATCATGATTTTTTTTTTGAGCTATTAATATAATGTATTATATTAATGGATTGAACCAACCTTGCATTCTTAGACTAAATCCCTCTTGTTCTTTGTGTATTGTTATCTTACTGTGGTGTTGGATTTTGTCTGCTAATATTTTATTTAGAGCTTTTACATCAATATTTGAAGGTGATATTGACCTATATGTGTATGTGTACCTCTAATCATACCCCTCATTCTGATCCCACACCACACAGGGTTCATATAGGGGTTTTTTTCTGTTTCTTTTTTTAAATTTTTGGTTTGTGTATCAATGTTTTAATTGCTTCATAAAAAAGAATTAAGAAGTTTTTCTACATTTTCTAAGCTCTGGAACAGTTTGTGCAACACGGAGGGCATTGGGTTTTTGAAGCATTGGTAGATTTTCCCCGTGAAACCATCCGGGCATGGCTCTTTTTGTGGAGTACTTCTTGATAACTTTCTTTATTTCTTCTATGGAAATTTGTCTGTTTAAACTTTCTGTCTCTAATGGGAGTTTAGGAAATTATCCTTTGCTTATAGGTTTTCACATTTATTTATACGGATGTCTGTAGAGTCATGACTTTTTAATTTCTTCTGATTCAATGGTAATTTCACTATTGTCATTTCTGATTTTGTATATATGTGATTCCTACTTTAAGTTATCTAATGGCATGTTTATTTTGTTATTTTTTCTTCAGCATACAAGATTTTGATTTATGAATGAGAACCACTGTTTTTCTATTCAGTACCTCATTAATTACTGCTTTTATCTTTATTTCCTTCTTGATACTTTCTTTTGGCTTACTTTCTTTTTCCAACTTTTGATCTGGGAATTTACTTATTTTTATTGTTTCATTTTGTTAATAAAGTGTTTAAGGCTATGAATTTTCTTCTAGTTTTCATTTCAATTGTAACTCTTAAATTCTGATATATAATTTTTTTCATTATCATTAAAAAAATGTGTAACTTCTATTTGTATTTCATCTTTCTCCCAAAAGTTGTTTAGTAGGAAGTTATTTAATTTCCATATGAAAGTGCCTTTTAATTTTTGAAAATTTGTTGATAATTTCTACTTTTATTGTGATCAGAGAACACTGTTATTAGTCATTCTGTTTTATGGAATATGTTGATTTTTTTGTGGAGGAGAACCTAATAAATGATCAATTTTTGTGAATGTTACATATGCAATTGAGAAGAAAGTATATTGTCTATTATCACATTGTAAAGTTAAATATATAACCATAAGCTCTACTAATTGATTATGTTATTTGGATCTTCTGTATCCTTTCTTATTTTTGGTCCACTTAATCCATTTTGTACTGAGAATGGAATGTTAAAATCTCCTATTATCAGTGGGTTTCTATCTATGTCTCCCTGAATCTCTTCTAGTTTTGAGTTCATAAAGCCATATGCTGTATTATTTGGTGCATAGATATTTTCAACATACATTAGTGAACTGAGACTTTTAGCATCAAAGAGACTCTTTCTTTGACACAGCTAATTGCTTTTTAGTTTTAATTATGCTTTATCTCTTATTAGTATCATTGCCTCTGCTTTCATACTATTCCCATCTTCCAGGTATACCTTTTTCCATACTTTTAGTTTTTTTGAACCATGTTGTTTCTGGTATGTCTTTCATACAGAGCATATATTTGCGTTTTGCTTGGCAAGCTAAATCAAAAAATCTTTTTATTATAATATGCAAGTTTAACCTATTCATATTTCTTGATAAAAATATGTTTGATAGCAAGTCTGTCATATTATTTTATGTTATTATTATGTGTATTATGTTCTGTTCATTGTTTGTGTGGTGTATTTTTTTGTTGTGCTTTGGGGGTTTTTTTTGATCTTTTATCAAAAAATTTATATTTAGGTAAGTTTTTTTCTTTGTTTCAGTGGTTTCCTTTGGTCTTATAAATTTTGTAATGCTTTTATTCCCTTTCTTTTATTTAAACTTAAAAAAAAAACACCCCAAACAGTTCACTCACTTCTCCTTCTCCCCATCTGCTGCCTCTGGCAACCACCAATCTTCTGTTCTATCTGTGAACTTGTTTTCTGTTTTGTTTTGTTTTTGTTTTTTTCCATCCATGTTGTTGCAAATGACACAATTTCATTCTTTCGTTATGACTGAATAATATTACATTGTATACATATGCCACAATTTCTTTATCCATTCGTCTGTTGATGGACACTTTGTTTCCATATTTTGACCATTGTAAATAGTGCTGCAAGGAACATGGGGATACATATATCTTTTTGTGTTAATGTTTTCTTCAGATAAATACCCAGAAGTGGAATTGTTGGATCATATGGTATTCTATTTTAAGATTTTTGAGGAACTTCTGTACTGTTTTCCATAATGGCCTCACCAATTTGCATTCCCACCAGCAGTGCACAAGGGTTCCCTTTTTCTCCACATCTTCTCCAACACTTACTATTTCTTGTCATTTTTTTTTATCATTTTGATAACAGCCATTGTAGTTTTGATTTGCATTTCCCTAGATTAATGATGTTGAGCAACTTTTCATGTACCTGTTGGCCGTCTCTATGTCTCCTTTGGAAAAATGTCTGTTCTGATCTTCTGTCCATTATTAAAATTGGATAGTTTGGTTTTTTGCTATTGAGTTGTGTGAATTCTTTATATATTTTGAATATTAGCCCTTCATCAGATATATGATTTTTAAATATTTCCTCCCATTCAGTATGTCACCTTTTCATTTTGTTGATGGTTTCCTTTACTGTGCCGAAGCTTTTCAGTTTGGTGTAGTCCTACCTGTTTCTTTTTACAATACCAGTACCATACTGTTTTAATTACCATAGCTTTGTAATATAGTTTGAAATCAGGGAGCATGATGCCTCCAGTTTTGTTCTTTCTCAAGATTACTTTGGCTATTCAGGGTCTTTTGTGGTTCCATACAAATTTTAGGATTGTTTGTTTTATTCTGTGAAAAATGCCATTGGAATGGCCATCAAACTCAATAGTAAAAAAGCTAAAAGTTTTTCCTCTAAAATCAGGAACAAGACAAAGGGGCCCACTCTTGCCACTTTTATTCAACATAATATTGGAAGTCCTAGTCAGAGCTATTAAACAAGAAAAAGAAATAAAAAGGCACCCAGATTGGAAAGGAAGAAGTAAAATTGTCATTATTTGCAGATGACATGATATTGTATCCAGAAAACCCTAAAGACTCCATAAAGAATGTTAGAACTAATAAATTCAGTAAAGTTGCAGGATACAAAATCAGTACACAAAAATCTGTTGTACTTCCATATACTAATAATGAACTATCAGAAAGAGAAATTAAGAAAATAACCCCACTTACAATTACATCAAAAAGAATTAAATACTTAGGAGTAAATTTAATATAGGAGGTAAAGTACCTGTTTATTGAAAACTACAAGAAATTAATGAAAGAATTTAAAGAAGACACAAAGAAATGGAGAGATATTCTGTGCTCATGGATTGGAAGAATTACTATTGTTAAATTGTCCATACAACCCAAAGCAATATACAGATTTAATGCTATCCTTATCATTAGTCCCTTGTTTTTCAAAAAATTTAACCATTTATTATCTGGTTTGTGAGTTTTTAATGGTATTTATTTTAACTCCTACTTACTGCATGTACAATAACCGATGAACTTATTTTACCTTCCTTTTTTTTACCCTCCCTTTTGCATCAAATTTTGAGTTGTTTTATTTATATTTTGTTAGAACATACCACATATAACATGTAATACCTACCATGTTATATATTATTCTTCCACTCTTGTTTCCAATTTTGTTTTCATCTTAGGTACATAACTAAATATATTAAATGCTCATCATCAATCTTTTTGCTAAAATTTCCTCATCATGTTTTAGTTTGATGAAGTTTATATTCTAGTAAATTCCTCAAGAAGGGCTCGTGTGTACAGACTTCTCAGGAGCTCTCGCATATTTAAAATTATTTCTCTGTAGTCTCGATGCTTGAAGGATAGCTTAGCTGAACATGAACTCCTTGATTTACATTTCTTTCCTATAGGGACTCCAATTAAACATAAATTGAATCTCTCTTACTTGTCTTCTATATCAGATGCTTTCTCTCTGATACGTTTTTAGTCTCATTTTCATTCCTTAGTTATTTTTCTCCTGTCTTTGATGTCCTTATATTTTTGTGTAAATTTATTCTTTGAGCACCATGTAATTTTGTCTTCATTTCTGATATGAATTTGCCTTTTTTCTTCTATTTCTTTCTTGTGTCCAGTTAGCTCTATTTCACTTTTTCCTGTTTTTGTCCACTTCTTTTCTTTGTTTTTGAATTCTTGATTGTAAGGGGAAACCTCTATACTTCCGACACCAGATGTATGTGGAGTTTTCCCACACCAAGAAATTCTCTAATTCTCAGCAGACACCAATGGTGTGTCCTACAAAGTTAACTCAATTCTAATTCTATCTACCTGGAGATAACATCAGATCCCACAGATTCAGAACTCAGTTCCACTAGACTGCCCTTACTTCAGATGCAAATTGCAAGCCTAGATTGTCACCTGTACTTCTGACTGACTAGCTGTAAATTGGGATTCCCAAGACCCCCTCCTCAGGTTTTGTAATTTGCTAGAATAGCTCACAAAGCTCAGGGAAACGTTCACTATGTGTACTAGTTTATTGTAAAAGATATTGTAAAGGATAAAAGTGAACAGCCAGATGAAGAGGTACAGAGGGTGAGGTCTGGAAGAGCCCTGAGTGCAGGAGCTTCTGTCTGTATGGAATTGGAGTGCCCCACCCTGCCAGCACATGGGTAAGTTCACCAACCTTGAAGCTCATCAAACCTTGTTCAAGAGTTTTTATAGAGCTCAATTTCCAGCCCTCCCTCTTCTCTGGGAGTTCAGTGGATGGAGCTGAAAATTCCAGCCCTCTAAACACATGAGACTATGTAAGGACTCCATCCTAAGTCACCTCATTAGCATAAACTCAGGTGTGTTCCAGAGGGACTCCTTATGAATAACAGAAGACATTCCTATCATTCAGGAACTTCCAGGGGTTTTAGGAGCTCTGTGCCAGGAACTGCGGACCAAGATCAAATATATTTCTTATTATACCATACTGATCTAGGTCAATTATTTTTCCTTCCTGTCCCCAGATGCTTGTTTAGAGATATTAATTCCGTTTAGAATGTTATATTACAGTTTTTCTTACACTTTGCTATTTATTTTTTTGAGGTGGTCTTTTGTCAGGTGAAATGTTTGAGTTTATGGTATCCATTTTATTTTTATGTTTTTTTAAAAATAGATTAAGACTTTATGTGTTTCTGCATATCCATGTACAGGATTGATGGTTTGGGATTGGTACGTTTCCTTCCTTTTAATCCTCTTTTCCCTTTAAACTATTAACTTCCTAAAATAACTCCTTGTGTCCTATATACTTTAAAATCTGTACTCTACTCTATGCTAGGCTTTTTTCACTATTTTCACTCATAGGATGGTGGTGGCTCTAAATCAGTTTTAAACCTTATCCTAGCTCTTCTCTGTTCTATTCAGTTTTTCCTAAATTGCCCTTGCTGTCCAATAAAGCTTGGATCTGGAACATGGGAGAATGCACATTGGGATTCTGGGGGATTTTTTTGTTTTGTTTTGTTTTTTTACGTGTAATTACAAGTTTGGATATGTTGAAGCCTGAGTTTTATGTAGTTTTATTTGTTCTTTTTGTTGTTCTGCATTGGTTTTTGTGAGGATACACTAAGAGGTTTGGATGTACATGACCTCATTGCTTCGAAGTACCCAGAATTCCTCTCCCCTTTACTTCTGAGTCAGTATTTGATATGGCAGAAGCTATGTAACTTTGTTAGTGTAGAATAACAATAAATTACAACAATGCCTTGGGAGAAATTACATGCTCTAACTTGGTTTTTTTGACTGATCCAATACAAGCAGGCAGACAAACTGGGAAGTATAATCACACTGTCTTCCAGCTCTCAATTAAAAGGGTACCATAACAAGTTTTATTCTTTAATAGTCTGTATAAAATAGTATGGAGTGGTTATAGAATTTTTAGCATGGGAGCCAAAAAATGGCAACCTGGCAGACAGGAAGAAAACTTATCAGTTGTTCACCACCCACCCCAATCTTTTCCAAAGTGCATCTCTGGAGCTAGATCATTGGCTGGAGGTTAGGGCTGTAAATATGGCTTTGAAGACCATTAACTTACTGGTGGTTTGGTCCATAGGAATGCATCAATCAAAGAACGATAAGTTTAGAGAAAGAAAAGCAAAAAAACAAAAACAAAACAATACAAAAAAACTGTCTTCAGGAGGGAATTAATGTTGGAAGGAAGAAGGGAACAGCCCACCCAAAACAGGAGGAGATCCCAGAACATGCAGTATGTCAGAGAAACTGCTGGCGAGGATATCAACCAGATGTGGGTGGCCAGTAATGTGAGACCCTCCAGGTAGGCTGAGCAAGATGAAGAGTGAACTTGTAACTTTTTTTTTTTTTTTTTTTCTGTACACGGGCCTCTCACTGTTGTGGCTCCGGTCGCGCAGGCTCAGCGGCCATGGTTCACGGGCCCAGCCGCTCTGCGGCACGTGGGATCTTCCCGGACCGGAGCTACGAACCCTTGTCCCCTGCATCGGCAGGAGGACTCTCAACCACTGTGCCACCAGGGAAGCCCCAAGAGTGAACTTGTAATCTTCTCTCTTACATAGTGTCACCTGTGGGCTCAAAAGGGATTTCCGAGTATAGAATGTAGTTCTCGGATTTCAAAGTCTTTTCTGGTGTTTAAAGCTGATTGCAAAAGTCTTGACAACTGAGGTGGGAGCATTAACCTTTTGACATTTTAAATCCATTTCACTGTTCTGTTTCTAATTAAAGGGGAAAACCTAGTGACTACTTATTCTTTCTTTTCAGGATTGTCATTATGATCTTAATCCTACTGACCACTCCCTGTTTTATCTATATACTTAAGTATCCTAAAACACCCAGTTGGGAAATGCCTTACCTTTGTTGATGTAGGTTTAACTCGGGAATATGTTAAAACTGGGCTTTTGAATGCAAACTGCAGTACTCTAAAATCTTGTAGGTACCTAACTATGCTCAGAAATCATTACAGTTTTTGGCTCGGCGTCTTAATATTCCCTCCACTTTTTATTGAAGTATAGTTGATTTATAATATTATATTAGTTTCAGGTGTACAACATAGTGATTCAGTATTTTTATAGATTTTTTTTCTCTCCACTTTTAAAAATTAGGCTTTGATTCTTTCCTGAATTCTGAGCAAGACTGGAGATTGGGGGATAGATGTTTAGTGCTTCTGGGGAGAGAGAGATGGCTTAGGTCATGGTTCTGTGACATACTACAAGATCAAAACCATTACAGCTAGATTTGTAAGCATTTGGAAAAATTGAGATGATAATTAGGTAATATGAGATCTTAAACATAGTTGAAAAAGACTTCAAATAGGCAATTTTTCTATATAACTTAGAGTTCAGGTTTCTTTACTATGTAAAATGGAATTAGTAATATCCTCATAAGCTTGCAAGGTGATTATAAGAACTTGCATAAGAGAACATACTTGAAAATACTGTGCTAATTCTTTATCTCGGTTTCCAACCTTTGCTTCTCTTCTCAGGCCACCCCCCACCAACCCTATTCCCTGCACTTTCAACAAACAACCATATCTCTCTCTTTAAAAAAATTACTGTAGGATGCAAGCACAGATTATCTATTTTCACTGCAAGTCTGTAAACTTATTTAAATCTCTACCTATCCGTTCCTCCTCTGCTATTTAGAAGTCTTGCACGAGTGCTCTTAACCCCATACACTTCTGTGTCCTTCAGCACTTTGTTCCATTAAATTACCTATTCTCTCTGTTATATCCTCAGTCTCCAACTCTCTACTGACTTTCTCCTCAGCCTGTAACTTCTTCCTTTATCCTGTATTTTCCTTTAAGTTTTCTTTCCTTCTTAGCCAAGCTTTTAGTGTCGCCTTAAGCTCCATTCACCAAGGCCATAAAAGCTCTGCAGTCCTAGGGTGCTCTGCTTGGAGGTCTTACCCTATATCATTTGAATCTGTAAAACGGATCCACATCACTGATTAAACAGGGCTAATTATCTTGAAAAGATTTTTAGACTTTGGCTTTTGAAGTCATTTGGCAGTGAGTGGCTCACTTATGATTGATTATGATTTCTTGGCAATTATTATGCTTACTTAGGAATTTTTGTGAAGTGAAAAACTCTAACTTAAAAATTGTCTTCAAATGGAATGAAATGTTTAATATAAAACTTAGCAGTTAATAATATTAATTTATATACACTTAATTAAAAATTGATTTTAATTTTCAGCTCTTAGACATTTTTGTGGACCCTTGAAAGCATATAGTCCTAGGCACTTATGGCCATATGTCCATTTACTCCTAAGCCCACAGCTGGCTTTGGCCACACTTCTTTACTGAAATTGTTCTGGCAAAAGCCATCATTGACCTCAGTAATACCACATCCAGTCCACTTGTCAGGACCTGTCATACTGGACCTCGCTGCTGTATTTCAAATTGTTGATCACACCTTCCTTCTTGAAACTCCTTATCCCAGGGATTCCATGTTCTTCTTCTTTTTTCTCATCCTCCCTGACCCTTCCTTTTTGTACTTCATCATGGAATCTTTCTCTCCCCCTTAAACTTGGCAGACTCTGGCTTAGTACTTTTTTACTTGTCCATTCTAAGTGATAATGCCCACCCCTCTTTTCCAGCTCTGACCTCTGCTGAGAGCTTCAGGTGCAGTTATTCAGCTCTATGCTGGATTCAGGTACCTAGTGTCCAAACAAGCATCTCACTCTGAGCTCTTTATTTCTTCCCTTCCTTCCCTCTGCAAGGCTTGCTTATTTATCTACGTTATTTGTCTCAGTTAATGAGAACAGTATCTCTAGTCAAGTCTGAAACCTGTTCTCCTTTTCTCCTACAAAATTGGTAAACATTTTCCCAATATGAAGTGGAGTAAGAAAACTTAAACCAAATTGCTTCACTGGCAGTATATAGAAGCGACATCATTTTACTTCCAGAAATAGGATTTTAATTTTAACATACTTTATAGCTACTATTACTGTTCCACCTTCATACTAAATGTAACTGGGGCTACTAATCATATATTCCAATGTAGTATTATCAAAGACTTTCTTATGCAAAGGGAAATGAATAGAGAAAAGAAAGCAAAATGATTTGAAAAACTTTAATTTTTGAATGTATGTGTGTATGTATGCATATTTGTACCTCTCATCACATGTTGAAAATATGACTTTTAATTGTACTAATGCCTTGTGTGAGTTTAGTCTCTCATTACTTTTGTGTGGTGACCACTCATTAGAAAGGTCAGAAAAGGTGCATTTTGGGTAGATTTTTACACCATGTGATATGAGTTAAATTTATCCTCTGAAGAATTTTAAATCTCAGTGGATTGATGATATTTTTAGTGGCAGAAAAATTATTTTAAAACAAAAATGATTTGAGACATAAGACCAACAGTAACCTGTTTAATTTTTAGCACTGATAATTATACAGCTATCACTCTAGATTCTGTATGGCTAGTTTTTGTAACGTAAACTCTTCAAATATAAGTTTTCATTTACTTGCTAATTTATATTTTGTTTATTTTTTTAAGCTTTTAAAATAGTTTATATGGTGGGCATTATATCAAAACCGACACTATGATGGATATTTTAGTTTTATAAATTGCAAGTTCCATATTTTTTTACATGGATCTATTATCATATCTAATAGGGAAAATCTTTAAGTCCTTTAGCTGTATAGTAGTTCATTCTGCTTCATCAAGTAAGTAATAAAGATCTAGAAAGTAATGTATACAACATATTTGAAATTATTTTGTATGGTTTAGGTTCAATAAAAATTCCAACCTTTTGGAAAAAAATACCAGAACTCTCTTCAGTTGATGGGCAATATATTCTGTAAAAATACACATTGGTTCTTTCTAAACTTCACTGAAGATACTACTAAATTTAAAATATTTCAGAGTGGATTATTTCCATTCTTTTATGAATGTTATCGTCATAGATTTTAGCACATTATCTTTCTTCCGATGTACTTTCCATTAGGTTACTGCTTCTTCTATCAAGCCGTGTTTGCTGTACCAGCCACACCTAAGTATGGTTTGAGTTCTAAATGCTAGTGTTTGATTTTGTACCGAGTAGATCATTTCATAAACACAGGCAGAAATCAACAAACCAGGTATATATGACAGCCAAACAAAAATAAAAGCTATAATTATGTTTCTTCATTAGGAAGAACATTTTGTCTCTTCCGTGTTGTAGCAAATATTTCTCAGATAAAGATATAGCTTTCATAAATTGCTAAAGCTAAAACGATTAGTTTAGCCTCAAACAGAGTAACACTCTTCTGTTTCATGATACTTTTATAAATATTCTAACCTTTAAAACATTTTAAAATCAGTGGTCTTTGGTAATAATAAACCAAATAGCAGGCTTTTTTTTTTAGACTTACAGATTTTTTTTGGCAAGAAAAATATGAAGTGAATTTTAATTCCAGTGTTTTCAAACTGTACTCATCTACAGTTTGTATGATTTGAAACTCTTTGCCCATACCAGCAATTTTAATGTTTCCAACTCAACTGTTAAGCTCCTTTTTTGGATCTAAAATGATACAGCTGTACTCTGCTTTAAAATTCAGGCATATTTTACAGAATGGCTGTTATCTGTCAGCCACTGTGGTAGACAGTTTGGAATATCTTGCTGAGGAAATGATAAAAGCAAAGGCTTAAAGAGAAATAGAAGCACACAAAGGAACCCCGAGCATGTCAGTTGTGTTGACGTAGTGGGAGATATGTAGTCACAAAAATAGATGTGGGGTAATGAGAGATACATGTTGAAGGGACTAACTCTGGGTTGGCACATTCCCGGGTAACAGGAGTTAGGGCCACAGACTATGAAGCCAGACTGCCTTTAACTCTCTGTATAAGCTTGAACAAGTTATTTTAAAACTGTGTGGCTCAATGTCCTCATCTGCAAAATGGAGATAGCGATAGTACCTACTGCATTAAGATTACTGTGAGGATTAGGTGAGTTAATATACACAAATTCTGGCACATTGTAAATGCTATACAAGTGTTTGCTACTATAGTCATTATTATTATCGCCAGAATGGATGGTGACAGAAGAGCATCTCTGGGGTTGAGGCCCATTTCAGCTCTAGTCTTCAAGGGTAAGATAATTTTTATTTTACGACAACAAAACAGGCAGCCTCAACCTGGCCTTTTGTTGGCCCCTGCCTCCTTGGAGTTCAGTTTCTTAGTGACAGTGTGAAACTTTTTGTCAACATGTTCTCCAATACATAACTTTTACATTCATAGTTCTAGCTCTGAGTTCTAAAAATATAAATACAAGGTAAGAGTATTTTATCAATGCTTCTCTTGTGTGTAGACCTGATAATGACACCTTTTGAGTTTACTAACAATTTATTATTCAACATAAAACACAGTGAGGGCTGACCAGTGGTGTGCTGATAGATATTTAACAACCAGCTCTTTAGGTGGGTGGGGGGAGCCTGATGTGTAGTGTTTGAGATAGGAGTTCAGTGGTGTCAATACCCCCACCAGGGCAGTATCAAGCTACCTGTGTGATATGATGTCAGTAAGCATGGGGTCGGGAAGAGATGTGTGCATCCAGCTCTCACAAGCCAGTATGAGCTGGCTCCAGCACTCTGCTGGGACTGGCCCTAGACCTAGATGCTTGCTATCTTTTTTTTTTTTTTTTTTTTTTTTTGCAGTACGCAGGCCTCTCACTCTTGTGGCCCCTCCCGTTGCGGAGCACAGGCTCCGGACGCACAGGCTTAGTGGCCATGGCTTACGGGCCCAGCTGCTCCGCGGCATGTGGGATCTTCCCAGACCGGGGCATGAACATGTGTCCCCTGCATCGGCAGGCAGACTCTCAACCACTGCGCCACCAGGGAAGCCCATTGCTATCTTAATAATTATTGATTTTTTTAAAACTTCTGTAATTATATGTGCATATATCTACATTTTCATTGAAAAATGTCTAGAAAGGAAAGGTATACACCACGTAAACTTTACTTAAGCATTCTCTATCTCCTCTCCTTTCAGGGGCTTTCTGCCCCCTTGGCAGAATGTTTTTTCTCTTCAGGGCATCTTAGATTTCTAGAACTTTCACATTGTCTCCATGGGCTTCTAGAAGAACATTCTTACCCATTTATTTATATGGAGGTAAAAGGGCTTAAGGCTTAACGTGTATGTTTTCCTAGTTACACTTACACTTTAAGTTACACCTTCAGTAATTCTTAGTGGGGACATATTTGATTTTGTGGCAATGGTGGAAGACAATACTGGTATTTGGTGGGCAGGGACCAGGCATAAGGTCCTGCAATGGCAATGATAGTCCCTACAGTTAGGAATTGGCTCCCCTTCCTCCAGTGTCAGAAGTGCCCCGATTGGATTGGATTTCAGGCAGTCGGAACACTGAGTGGGATAGGGCCAAGAGAAGATGAGTCTTTATTATGCTGAAAATCCTTCCACATCAATATCTGTTCTTACATTTAACTTCTTAGTTTTGGTTATCTGGGTCTAACTTATATTTTCACACAACACTGCTGTGGGGCGTGTGCTCGTTTTATCCAGAGGACAGTTGACTCAGAGAGAGAGAAAGACTGGCTGATGTCACATAGAGTCAACTTGAACCTAGATCTTCTATTTCCAGTCTTTTTATGTTACTTGATACCTGAAAACATCTTGTAAGCCTAGGGCTCATATTTCTGATCGAAATTGCTGAAAACAAGCAGAATCACTAAAAGACTCAAGTCATGTTGTCTGTAGTTTATTTTTAGATAGCTCAGCAGATAGTATTTTATATACGTATGTGTAGAGAGAGAAAGATAAAGCAAATGTGGCAAAATTTTAACAACTGGTAAATCTAGATGAAGGGTATATGGATGTTCAGTATATTACTCTTTGAATTTTTCTGTGTGTTGGTAATTCAAAATAAAAACATTTGAGAGAAAAATAAGCTGTATTTGCTCATGTAAAATAAGATGCTGAAAATGTTTCTTACTATCAATACCTTTAAGTTAATTATTAAATGTGATATTTAATTATAATGTTTAATTGTAAAATAAGATAAATAGCTTTATTATGTTGCAAAAGTGTGAAAATGGCCTTTAGGTGGATTGTGGTAAATTTAGAAGCCTAACAAAGCAGCAGACAAAGAAATACCTTTTATCTTTGTCACATTTACTCTCGTGGGATTTGCCTTTATACAGTAAGTGTCTTTACTTTGGTGTGCATGATGGGCTTTTTTTGATCCTTATGATTATTAGCACAGAGATTTCCACTAGCAGATACTTCTTTTTCTTCCCCTTATCCATAAAAAAAGGTCAGCCAAAGTAAACAGATAGTATAGCTGAATATGTACTCTGTCTCACAAACCTTTCATTTCAACTTTACCTAGTCCCCCTTACTCACAAAAAAAGGTCAGTTAAAGTAAATAGTTAAGAAATGTGGCTGAATGTGAGCTCCTGTGCAGGCTTCAAATGATCATTTTACTTCATCTTTTAAGATAGTTGCTTTTAATTCCTCTACATTTGTTCTTCAAACCACAAGAAATTGTGTGGCTAATGATATGATACTAACTGTTAATATTTGTAGGAACTACGACTGTATTCTTAAAATGATCCAAGAGTTGTTTAATGTTCCATACCTTTCAGACATCTTAGATACAAATGTCTTTGTAACTCTATCACATTTTTTGCTTTGTAGCAAAGGTTCACTAAACTTCATCACTGATATTAAGAAAGCATCTTAATGTAGTTGTCTTTGGTTTCCTTTTTAATAGTGTGAATATTTGCATTCACACCTTTGTTTAATTCTTGCAAGGATATTTTAGTACCAAATATATTTTATGTTAATAAAGCATGTTGCCTGATTACAGGGTAGGACTTATCTGTTTCCTTGTTTTGTCCCTGGCATCCGGGGCATGGATGCACTAAATAATTGTTTATAAATATAAGTGAATTTAAATTATATGAAAATATATGATATCCTTTGGTCACTCTGATCTTAAAAGCCTGCAAAAGATTGTATTTAAATGAGGTTTTCACTTTATGTTTGAAGTAGTAAGTAATAAAACCAAATTTAAAACAGAAAGTCCTATTGAGATAAGAAAATGATATTTTTCAAGGAGAAAACTTGCTGTTCTCTTGTATTTAACTCAGTAATGGCTAGATTGCAAAATTTTACTGTTGAACAAAACTTGGAATCTTTTATTGGTATCCTGATTGTTAACTAAAGTTACAGAAAGATGTTTTATTTTTTTCTACAGTCAATTGTAATATGCACTTTACTGTTAAATCTCTTTAAGCTTTATATTCGTAATGCTTAAGATATTTGTAGGTATGAACCAGTAACTCCCAAGTCCGTTGATATGTCCCCAAAGATTTTTTCCATTTGACTTGTTTAAATTAGAAAATTCTTAAGGTAATTATTCTCATACTGGAAATATCTTTTGATGAAGTGAAACTTAACTTTGCTAGTTAAATGCCAGGTGAAAAATGAAAATAATTTCCTATAAAATGAAACAATACACATTAATTAGAAAAAATGTGTAAGACTTTGGATTTTAAATACTTTGATTGATAACTGCAGAATGTTTTTCAGAATTATTTAGTACTAACATTTTTCTTTAAGAATCACATCAAATCCATGTCTAATTCAAAACCTAATGCAAGCACATGAAGAAATAGATCTAAAAGGAGTGAGGACGCTGGTCAGAATGGCCATCATCAAAGAATCTACAAACAATAAATGCTGGAGAGGGTGTGGAGAAAAGGGAACCCTCTTGCACTGTTAGTGGGAATGTAAATTGATATAGCCACTATGGAGAACAGTATGGAGGTTCCTTAAAAAATTGAAAACAGAACTACCATATGACCCAGGAGTCCCACTACTGGGCATATACCCTGAGAAAACCATGATTCAAAAAGAGTCATGTACCACAATGTTTATTGCAGCACTATTTACAATAGTCAGGACATGGAAGCAACCTAAGTGTCCATCGACAGATGAATGGTTAAAGAAGATGTGGCACATATATACAATGGAATAGTACTCAGCCATAAAAAGAAATGAATTTGAGTTATTTGTAGTGAGGTGGATGGACCTAGAGTCTGTCATACAGAGTGAAGTAAGTCAAAAAGAGAAAAACAAATACCGTATGCTAACACACATATATGGAATCTAAAAAAAAAAAAAAGGTTCTGAAGAACCTAGGGGCAGGAAAGGAATAAAGATGCAGTTGTAGAGAATGGACTTGAGGACATGGGGAGGGGGAAGGGTAAGCTGGGACGAAGGGAGAGAGTAGCACCGACATATATACACTACCAAATGTAAAATAGATAGACAGTGGGAAGCAGCCGCATAGCACAGGGAGATCAGCTCGGTGCTGTGTGACCATTTAGAGGGGTGGGATAGGGAGGGTGGGAGGGAGATGCAAGGGGGAGGGTATATGGGGATATATGTATACATATAGCAGATTCACTTTGTTATACAGCAGAAACTAACACAACATTGTAAAGCAATTATACTCCAATAAAGATGTTTAAAAAAAAAAAAGGCCACTCTGGGATACTGTATAAATAAAAAAATAAATAAGTAAATAAATAAAGGAGTGAGGAATGTTAAGCCTTAGCTTAATGCAGTAGGAGTCACCGCTTTGAACTCTGAATTGTGCTGATTAGTTCCAACAGAAATTTTATGGATTTTGTCAGTTAATTTGCATTATAATTTTAAAAGTGTGTTGTGCAGTGTCAAAAGGCAACTGAGTGGATTTTGTTGTATATATTTGTACAACATCTAATGTAAGTGTTGCTTTGCCTCATCTTCCATAGTAGGAAGTCAGAAGATAAAATCTGAAAATGAAAATAATCAGTGAATTCTGTGTGTGTATTATTTAGAAAATATGGACTAAAATATCAGAAGAAACAGCTGAACGAATTGAAAGTGATTGCCTTTGAGGTGAACTGCTCTTTGTCATGAACCTTGTAGAAGTAATGGACTCTAATCTGTGCAATTATGGTTTTTAAGAAAAAAGTTATAGAGCAGGGAACCTCACTGTTTTCCTCTCTTAGTGACTTGCATGCATAGTCAGTCTCTTTATTTAGATCAGTGGGGTACTACCTGTCAGCTCTTAGTCGTTTACTCTGTCCCCTGAGAACTCAGGGATAAATAATTCATCCTTGAGGGCTGTCCTGAAACCCCAGTGTAGAATGTGGGAATACTAAACGTTCTAAAACTGAATTCTTAGAGATTTGACCTAATAGAATGAACTATACGGAGAATAAAAAACAATTATTAATCTGTTTTCATCTTAAACAAAATTCAGCATCGTCCCTTTTCTTTCTTCACTATTAGATCGTGTGTGTGTGTGTGTGTGCGTGCATGTGTGTGTAAAACAGTAACCATCTTGAACTAGCTTCAATAGAAAAGGGGAATATTTCTCAACATATGGGATCCCTCAGAGTCCAAGGCTAGGAGTGTAGCAGAACCTAAGGAAACTACTGAAACTGCTTTACTCCAAATGCCTGCTTCATCATTCCTCTTTTTTTCCCTTAAGCTTTCATGTCCAATCACCGGAAAAGAAACAGAATTACTTGGTCTGCTCTGTCTCTGTTTTTCTCTGTCCCACCCTTATTCATGTCTGTCTTCTTCCCCTCACCCCCTTCACTGTATCCATCCCCCTCTGAGGAGAGATTTGTTCGACAAAGGAGATCCTTGTAATCTGTGCAGACATTTCACGGCCTGAAAAACCCGAGTGGGTTTATTCACAAATGCTTAGCTGCTGAGGTGAAGACATTAAGTATTTCATGGTTATAGAGCTAATCAATGACCAGAGCACAGGCAGGCGGCTGCTGTGAGTTTAATGTTCTTCAGCACTGAGGTGTGGAGTGAGGTTCCACTGCAGCCTCATCTGATCGTGTTAATCACGTTATCGTCTGTACTTCTGTGAACTGCTCTTCTGCTCCAGGTGCTCACATGTTGGCACCAGTTACAGTTGAGATGTACATAGACTATTCTTATCCCTGAGATACTGATAACTACTTCATGAGTAGATAGCGTTGTTACCATTTCTGTTTTAGTTTCTTTTTTAGTCAGATATTTGTTTGGAACTTTACTGCGAAATTATTTCATGGTTCTTCAATTTGTACCAGTAAGCAGTAAACAAACCCAGTGTGAGTTTTTCTTTTTTCCTTTATCTCCTCTTGTTGAGGTGTGGCATTCTTCAGAAAGTCATCTGCATCCCTATGGATCGCAGCCATAAATACTTTCAGAACAAGCCTTCTTTTAATGGTTTTCTTTAATTTGTCAAAGTACTCTAGGCCTTGTGGCGTATGGTTCCTGGGCTTAATGTTTATTGTGATGAAGTAGAGTCAGCCCATCTGAAATACTGATCTAATTAAAATCTTAATTGAAATATTATTATTAATTCATTTAGAGAAAGAAGCTTAAGTCTAGAATTTTATCATATTTAACCCTGAAAGTTTGTAAATATGGTATGGTTTCCGGATATCTGTAATTCAGTGTTCTAAAAGTCATCTGTGAAAATTGTTAAGTAATTCTTCAAAAGTAATCATATATTCTTCATTTAGCAGGCAATTAATATTTTTCTGTTTTAAACTTTATTTTTGTTATTACCAGTTCCAAAAACAAAAAAAACCACAAATAACTCTCCAGTCTAATCATTTAAATGAGCATTAGCACTCAATAAGCATTTTTGAATTAATTAATGAAAGTTTACCTCTTTAAAAAATTGTTTCGATAGTCTACAATTTCTATTTTTTTAATCCCCTCCAAAAGTGATACAGATGATAAAATAATAAGGCCATGATTTCATGTGTTCTACTCAGGGGCTTGTGACTTCAAAAGGACGGGAATCTCTGAGGTTACAAAAAGAGCTGATCAGCTGAGTGATACCCAGGTTAGGAAGAGACAGCAAGGTAGATGAGAGGATGCAGTAAGTGCACATACAAAAATATTAGAAGAGAGAAAGGAAAATTCCTATGCTTCTTGCCATGGGAATGCAGGTTTATTCTAATTCATGAATTCCTTGGGGTATTGGTTTTGAATGTAAATTGGCAGGCTAATGGAGTTTTGGTGTGGGCTTTGGTTTATGAAATTTTCTATGGAGTTTGAGGAGTTTGGGGGAAGCCTGACTTGGTCCAGTTCATTTGAATTTTCAGGATGTTAATCAAAACCACCTGAAGAGTCCCAGATCCTTCCCAGCTGTATTCCAGATTCCCTGGCATGGCCCAGGCCTAGAGAAAAAGGGAATGGGAGCATCTTTCAGTAGAATGTACTGGACTTGAAGCCAGTAGTGTCTCGTGCCTTGGGGCTGTCGTTAATTAGCTGTGTCACCATGAATTGCTTAATTTCTTTGACCATATTCTCCTCATGTCTGAAGTGAGAATAATTATACCCTGTATATCTACCTTGATAAGTTTTTGTGCTGATCAAAAGCAGTACAAGAGAATGAGAAAGCACTGTGTAAACTGTCAGTCTGTTGCTGAGGATGGATTGGGTAAAGTGAAGGAGTCAGTTTTGGATCATCTTTGTTCTTTATTATTGGTAAGCTGGAACTAACAGCTGTTAATACACTGACAGGTTATTAATAAATTCTTCCCAGTAATTTGTTACCACCAGTAATCAGTGATTCTCAAAGTGTGGGCTTAAGACCAGCAATATCAGCTTCACCTGGGAACTTGTTTCTGAAGCAAATTCTCAAGCCACACTCCAGAACTTCTGAATCTGGTTTTAACAAGCCCTCCAGGTGACTCTAATGCAAACTTCAGTTTGAGATCAGTGATTCCCAATTAATGGGTAATGCGCCCCCTGGGGGTCAGACTCTCAACCTGGGCTGCACATTACATCACCTGGAGAATGTTTGCACCTCCCAGAGTACCCCGGGCCAATTAAATCAGGATTTCTAGGAATAGTGCTCAAGGTCAAGGTCAGTATTTTTTTTAAGTTTCTCGGTTGATTCCAGTATAGTCAAGGTTGAGAACCACTGCCCTATTGGCCTCACCTTCTGCCTGAAATCACTACTGTTTCTGATGGGAATTTATCAGATCTGTATCTTGAAATAATTTAAGTTTGAGAAGTACTGCTTTGGATGGTGATTCCCAAACCTAGCTGGTTGAGCATCAACATTTCCTGTGAAAAGCTTTCTGGATTCCTTTCAGACCCAGTCAACTGGAATTTTCAGGAAAAAATTCCTCAGCAAGGCTGGGGAATGTGTATTTTCTGAATGTCTGGTATAAGGAGTTTTTGGTCCATCATTTGGGAACCACATCAAAAGGTGATTTAAAAGTTACCTTATTGTGAGGTTGGCCTTAGTTATCTATCTTGTCCTTAATATCCTCACTTAATTTTTTTATTCATCCTTTCATGAACTATTCTTTGGGTGTCCATGTGTCAGACAGATACTTTTATACATGTAAGAGATACAAATAGGATACTGTCCTTGAATTCAAGGAGCTTGGTGCCTATTAGAGGAAAATAGATCTATAAATAAATAAATGCATGGAAGCATTGTAAGTATTATGATAGAAGACAGAAACATGGGAATCATTCTTGATTTCTTCTGTCCTATTAATTCTTCTGCCTAAATTTATCTCCAGTCCATGAACCTTTCTTAATCTTCACTGTTACCGCCTTAAATCCAAGCTGCTTTCTCTGCTTTCCACCTGGCTAACTCCTCAACCTTCAGATTTCAGCTCAGTGTCACTTCCTTGGGAGTTCATTCTTACATCCCTCTGCATTGTCTTTTGGGGCATTTGTCAATTGCAATTACATTTGTGTTTTTGTGATTAAAAAAAAAGTGTCAGTCTACTCCACTGGACTGTGAGCTGTGGAAGGGCTGAGGCCAGGTCTCTCTTGCTTTTGGTGCTTATACCTCACACATTCTAGGGCTTATAAATTGTTGAATGAATAAGTAATTAAATAATGAGAAAAGAAATTGTTACATTTTTTTGCTCATCACTCTAGAGAGTGCTGGACCCAAATAGTACAAACAGAGGGAATTACAATGGTGCAATTTGCTTAAAATTTCAAAAGCCCTAGATGACTATGAGTTACTAATAAAGGACCTAAAATGCCTTCTGGTCCCTGAAAAATTAAATTATGAGCAGTGTGAAAACAAAAACCTCACAATTACTATCTGATTACTAATTAATAACTAATTTAAATTAATGTACATGCAAGGCATTGAAAAGTTGCCAAAACATTTCCCCATCATTTTCTTGTAGTTAGGAAAGACTCACAAAGAGTTAATAACTAACTCAAGTTGAAAACAGGAAAGAAAAAGGAAGAACTTTGAAAAATATTTTAAACCCTCTGCTGAATTCACCTGTAGGCTTAATTTCAAAAGCATTGGTATAGAGATTTCAAATTACATTTTAATCAAGTAAAAAGTAATTTCAGCTTAATTTTTGAAATAATTTTGGTGTTTTATTTGACGCAGTGCTACATGCTTGCTTTGTTCAAGAATTGTGCATTCAGAAGGCAAAAAGGAACTCAACCAAGACATTGTACTGTGATGAATTTTTCTCTCTTTCCATCTCCAATTTAAATGAAAAATGTCCCTACAGTTCTGTAATATTTTTAATCATTGGAGGCCTGTCCAGTATATTTACTTCCCATGAGAGAGCTTAAATAGTCAGTGATTTCATCAGCAAAGAGACAAAAAGGCACCAAGTAGTATATGTGCTGGACCAAAACAAACATTTCACTTAAAAATAATGTGCCTTATTTGACCACTTAATGATATATGTAGCCTGACTTCTCCCATATTAAAAGGAGCCCATTTTACTTGTGATAGGTGCATGAAGGCTCTCGGATATATAGAACTTTTGGGGCCCTGGAGTCCAGGGGAAGATTGCACGGAGAGACCTTGCCCACTCCCTTAATTGCAGTTGTGAGAAAACCTGGAGAAAAGCTCGCCTCCTCCTTACAGTTCACCCCTTCCTGTTGGCACTTGAACGGAGATAGATAGAAAAATTCTGGCAGTGTACATGTCAAACTGTTAACAGTGGTTGCCCTTGGAGGGTGGGAATGAGGAAGGAAAGACATACATTTCTTCTGTTATTTATTGAAAAGGCCATTTATGATGAAAAAACAAGTTACAGTTTATAGTCATAGTGCTCAGCTTTTGGTTTTCTCAGCTTGTTTAGCTTATGCAATTTACTGTATTCAACTTGATATTTTTTGATAAGACATTTTAATTTACTGAAAATTATTCATATTAATATTGCTTTTTCTGGTTTTCCTGGCTCCTCCCTTTGAGGTTAAGAAAATTGAAGCTCAGGTTCTCCCTATTTCACACACCCTCTAAGGCAAAAGCTGGGTTCCAGTTCCACGTCCTCCTCTGGGTTTCAGTGTTTCCATAGTTTTTACCTGAGTGTTCCTCACTGATGCTTTTGTGAAGTTTTTGTGGTGTTTGCTTTTCTGTATTATGTAGGATTTTGGTGTTTTTCAGTAAGAGTGCTGGTCTAGGCACCTAGCCAGCTATTCTGCTGGGACTGAACCTCCTGTCATTTTTGCAGCATAATGTACACTTTGTATATTACATAGTTTCTATCAGAGCTATGAAGTGGTATCATAACCAATGGCGCCTTTATGGCATTCACTAGACTAGCCCTCCCTTCACCAAATACTAACCTTAGAGTTTTAGCATGCGTTTTGTTTGATAAATTCTTTTTGCAAAATGCAGATAAATACTTGATAGTTTTTCCTATGTTAAAATTAGGGTGGTATGAATCTGTGGTGTGGAACTGGGTGGGGCTGTGACTGCCCATCAAGTTATATATTAGCACAAATTCAAATTGACTTTTTGAGTAGAATTTCAGCCCTCCTGCGTGTGTGACTTTCCCTGTCACACTTATTCAAGCTAAAGTTGGATGGTTTCACACATGTCCTTATTAGGTAACCTAATTTTCATAAGGCCCACCTCTCCTGTCCTCAGTGCAGCCTTATCCTTTAACTGGCTTAAAATACCAATAAAAACTGTTTTCTAGGAACTTGTCAGGAGGGTATAAATGAATCCTTGTTGCTTTTTATTATCCCTAAAAAATTCTAAAAGAAACCAATCTTTATGGTTTGTCTAAAGAGTAACCCATTCTACTGAAATAAAATCTAAATCCCAAATGAAGTCAGAGAGCTGATACCTGGATTAAATTGACTTTCCCATAGAAGGGACTGCTAAACTACCCTTTGGGGTGATGCCATTGACTCATGAGTAACAGCCCATGAAACAACATCTCTGTGTTTCCTTAAGAGATGTTGAGGATGCTCTTCATTACCTAAGCATAGGGTTTCTTCTCTGTGAACTCCCAAGGATGAATTCCCTTCTGAGATTTCCAAGAGCAATTTGGATGTAGACACTATGAATTCAGGGCCTGATCATGTCTCCCTTTCTTCTTTGGCTGATGGAAAGCTTAGCGTCTCAAGGTCCTCCCTGTCAAGTATATACAACTTCATGAATATATTTTTGTTTACCAGTCTCATTGCAGGTTTGAATTTACTTTACTATCCTTACTTTTCATTTAACTTATATATTTTTGCCATATTAGATGCATATTTTAAAACCATTTTGAATATTTTTTGGAACAAAGTGGGTATATACAAAATCATTTGATTATTGTTTCAAATAATGCAAATCAGTGAATAACCATGTTTCAGGAATGAAATTACACAATTACATATTTACTTTTGGTTATTCAAAATCTGGAACATTAGATTTCAGTACAATTTCTGTCTCTAGACCCAAAGGAACAAATATGCATAGACAGTGGATACCACTATTATGATTTCTGAGAGAGACTGCAGCCTGTTCCCTCATTTGTTTGGACAGGAAAATTTTCAAAAGTAAAATCACTCTCTTTAAATATTGTGTAGATTTCAGTAATCTGATAAATGAGCTATTTATTCATTGTCTCTCTGGTACCCAACAGTGGATTATCCATAGCAACAATCCTTTTCAAACTTAATGAGACCGACTCTGTATTTATTAGGGAAATACTACCACCAGGTTAAACAAACTGACTGTTGGTTCTGTGTATTTACTCTCTTTCAAAGAGATCTGCTAAACCTTCAGTGTGTTCCATGTCGTAGATCATTAGGGAAGCTGAATTGGATATGACTCTATGATTCTGAATATGCCATTTTTGTGGTGTGTTTAGAGTCAAATAATAAAGATGATGAGCAAATAAAGCTTTAGACATAAAGTACTATTTTGTGCATTGAAAATAGGGCCAAATTCTTCTCTGTACAGTAGAAATCAGAGATATATTATGATAACTATTACCACTCCCAGTCTATAGAGGATAAATAGAATACTTAATATTGGCCCAGGAAAACATATTTCAGTTTTTCTTTATGCTAGAAATTACATTGACGTGGACTCTATAAGAAAGGTCGTGCCTCAGAAAAAAGGTAGTTTCAAAATTGCAGAGATTTTCATAAGAGAACAGATTCTTTTTAAAGACTTTGAATTGCTGTTGAAATGTAAATTAAACCTGCAATCTTTTCATGTCAGTTGTTGAGAAATGAAGTAGTATTTAAAAACACAAAATGTTAGAGTTCATGTAATCCAATATCCTTATTTTATAGCCATGAATGCTTTTAGAAATTGCTAAAAAACTCTAGTGTCTCTCATCTCAAATGTCCTCGTACTATTTAAAAAAACAAACAAAATGTGTTAAGCTTCCATCCTACAGAGTATGCTAATGGGAATATAATAAACTTTTGCAAGGGTAGATTGAGTAATAATTCCATTTGGTTTTTGTCTTTTTATATACAGTAGAAAAGAGCACATTTTTTTCCTTATTAGATTTTTAAATGTACATTAGTAGTGGGGCTCTGCATTTATGTATTGGTTGAACCTGTTTTGATGAAATCTGCTATGTTAAATATCTATTTTTTCTTAGATAAAATTTTTTGTAGTTTTAATATTTAAATTATTTCTTTTTCTTTATGGTCACAGATTCTGGAACTTTTCAAAACCTGACCCTCTTCTTGAAACAGTGGAACATCATACAGAATTTACTTGCGGTTTAGATTTAAGTCTTCAGAGTCCTACTCAGGTAATGGATCGATCTCCGCATGTTTTTTCTACCCATACAGTTTACAAATAGCTCTACGTGTGGCATGTGTTGCTTTTATGAACAAGAGTCTTGCCTTTAGGGCAGGGCAAAGTACATTTACTTAATAAACCTGATCTTTTTTGCTGTATAAACTTGAGCATTTGAAATACTAGGGAAGAAGAGGTATCCAGAAACTTGGCATACCTCTCTCCTTTTGAGAGATTGACTTGTCTGAGAGGAAAAGGGAACTTCCCCAAAAGTATTGTGCTTAACATTGTAGACCTCTTCCAATGGGTAACAAGAGAATAGAATGAGGAAGGATTGTCCCCAGAGGTTGGTGGGAGCCAAGAGTGTGTGGTCCTGGATTCAGCTGTCCTGCTAAGCATTTGAGATGATGGGCAGGTCACTGCCCTGTCAGGACTGTCACCCTTATCTCCACACCCCACGTTGGAAGAGAGGCTTTACATGAAGAACAAAGTAGAGGAGAGTGGCAGCTGTTTTAATTACTAAAGTTCATATTTCCCCCCTTTTTTTCTCTTGAGAACTTCAGAGTCAATATTTTAGATTTTAAATATTCTTCAGGTATTTTAAAAAAGCAGTTTCTGTTTTGAAAATTGTAAACTCAGGTCAGAAACACTGGACTGTGTTGAGTGATAAGATGCTTTATAATACAGACTATGTGAAAACAACATATCAATGGAACAAAGTAATACGTGAAAATTCTACAATATGACTAAGAAGTTATGCATTTATGATAAATTTTAGAAGTTAGACAAAAAGCAAATTACATTTCTCAATACTGTATTCTTAAGTTTAAGTGAATACATGGGTTTCTTTTTTTTTTTTTTTAATTTATTTATTTATTTTTGCTGTGTTGGGTCTTCGTTTCTGTGTGTGGGCTTTCTCTAGTTGTGGCAAGTGGGGGCCACTCCTCATCGCGGTGCGCGGGCCTCTCACTATCGTGGCCTCTCTTGTTGCGGAGCACAGGCTCCAGACGTGCAGGCTCAGTAATTGTGGCTCATGGGGCTAGTTGCTCCGTGGCATGTGGGATCTTCCCAGACCAGGGCTCGAACCCGTGTCCCCTGCATTGGCAGGCAGATTCTCAACCACTGCGCCACCAGGGAAGCCCATGGGTTTCTTTTTGTTTTAGGAGTCCAAGACAATTCTGAGTTTAAAATGTTTTCATTAGACATTAGAATATTCTCATTAACATTAGAATAATTGTTTGAAAATGACTTAACAGCATCTAAGAAGAGAACAAATTGAAATAGTGAGGGGTGAAATGGCATTATCTTTAATGTGTATACAATGTGCTTTAAATGTACTAGTTCTTTTTCTGAAAAAAAACATTTATTATAGATGACTTTTTAATAAAATAATTATACCTGTTTGCTAGCCCAGTTTAAAAAAGTTGTAACGTACCTATTGAAATACAGTAATACCCAAAAAATGACCCTAAATAGATATCTTCCTTCTTGTATATTTCTGTTAACCCATCTCTATGATCCCCAGACTGTGGCCTGAGGCAGCACGTGTGCCTCTGTGACACATGGCAGTTCCTCACCCAGGTCTTGGAGAGAGCCAAATGTCGAATTAGTGTTTTCACTTTCTTCAGTTAAGTACGTCGAAGTGTAATTCCTGGATCACATAGTAGTTCTATTTTTAATTTTCTGAGGAATCTCCAATATTTTTTTCCATAGTGGCTACATCAATTTGCATTCCCACCAACAGTGTATAAAGGTTCCCTTTTCTCCACATCCTCACCAACGCTTATAATTATTATTTGGCTGCATTGGGTCTTCGTTGCTGTGGCCGGGCTTTCTCCAGTTGGGGTGAATGGGGGCTACACTTCGTTGTGGTGCATGGGCTTCTTTTTGCAGTGGCTTCTCTTGTTGCGGAGCATGGGCTCTAGGCACACAGGCTTCAGTATTGCGGCACGCAGGCCCTAGAGCATGCAGGCTTCAGTAGTTGTGCCACATGGGCTCAGTAGTTGTGACCCGTGGGCTCTAGAGTACAAGCTCAATAGTTGTGGCGCGTGGGCTTAGTTGCTCCGTGGCATGTGGAATCTTCCCTGACCAGGGATCGAATCGAACCCGAGTACCCTGCATTGGCAGGCGGATTCTTAACCACTGTGCCACCAGGGAAGTCCTAGAGTTAATTTTTGTGTATGGTGTAAGATAGTGGTCCAGTTTCATTCTTTTGCACGTGGCTGTCCAGTGATTTGTGTTTTTAAAGATCATTCTGGCTGTTGTGGGAAAATAGACCATATGTATGATTGGAAGCGGGGTCATATTGGAGTATCTTGGAGTAATCAGGGAAAAGGCAATGGTGACTTAAAATCTAAGAGATGTAGAGATGGAAAGATTCAGAATAAACTGCTGGATGTTTCGTATGGTTCAACTTAATAGTTTGGAGATAGTGATTGTAGGATTTGCTGCTTGATTGGAAATAGGCTATGAGCAAAGCAGAAGAACCAATTTGGATTTGGATCTGGAAAACAAGGTGAGATAGGGGAGGAGGAAGGAAATTCAAATAGGAACAATCAAGAGTTGTGTTTCAGATGTCTTCTGTTAGACATTCAAATGGAGATAGTCAGTTTGATAGAGGCTGTCCACCTCAGGGAAGAGTTTAGGGCTAGAGACACAAATACGGGAATTTTTAGCATATAAATGGCTTCAAAAGTTTGGGGGCAGAGTGAAATTATCTGGAGAGAATATGTGGAAGAGAAGGCTCAGAAAAAACTAGAAGCCTGAAAGAAGAGAATTCCAGCAAAGGGGATTGAGAAGGAATGACTAGTGAGGTAGAAGAAAAACTATAAAAGTATGGTATCTTTGAAGTTCAAAGAAAATAGTAGTTCAAGGAGGAGAAAATCACACATGCTGCTGGTGGGAATATAAAACGTTGCCATCACTTTGGAAAAGTTTGACAGTTTCTTAAAAAGTTAAATGTAAATTTACCATACACCTCAGCAATTACACTCTTAGATATATACTCAAAAGAAATGAAAATATATGTCCACATAAAGACTTGTATGTGAATGTTCGTAGCCAGAAAGTAGAAGTAATCCAAATGTCCATCAACTTGGTGAATGAATAAACGAAACGTGGTATACCAATGCTACAACATGGATGAATCTCCAAAGTATTATGCTAAGTGAAAGAAGCCAGATACAAAAGACTACGTATTGTATAATTTTGTTTATATAAAATGTCCAGAAAATGCAAATCTATAAAGATAGAAAGGAGATTAGTGGTTACTTGGGGAAGGAGCTGAGAATGGGAATTATCTGCAGATGAACACAAAGGGTCTTTAGGGCGTGATGGAAATGTTCTAAAACTGGATTGTGGTAATAGTTATACAGCTGTGTAATGATACTAAAAATCATTGAATTGTACACTTAAAATGGGTGAATTTTATGGTATTTAATTTATAGTGGGTTGGCCAAAAAGTTCATTTGGGTTTTTCCATAAGATGTTTCTAAAATACCTGAATGAACTTTTTGGCCAGCTCAATACCTTGGTGAAGCTGTTTTAAAAAAAGAGAGATAGAATGGAAGAAGTTCTGATTTTTCCTAAGATGTAAAAAGATGAAAATCTTTTCACTGTAAAAATAAGAAAAAAGGCAGATAAACTATAAAATCGGAACTTTGTGAACCCATCAGAGAGCTGAGGTGGCAGGGAGAAAAGAAGCCTGAAATCCAAAGAGAGACAGACCCCTTCCTCTAAGGAGAGGTGGGACACTAGGACTATTTTACCTGTGACAAAGCACAGGAAGAAGACACAGCTGCTATACAAAAGGGATATAGTGGAAAAAGTGAACAACATGTGTGAACAAATGAGGGATTTCAGCAGAGAGATGAAAATATAGGAAAGAGTCAAATGAAAATAGGAAAAAATTTAGAAGTACAGTACAAGGGATACAGTCCTTCAGTATACTCATCAGTAAATTTAGAGATAGGTCACTAGAAACTACCCAAGCTGAAACAATAGGAGAAAACAAGAATGAGGGAAGTAAAAGAGAATAGAACATCCAGGAACTATGGGACAATGTCAGATTGGAGTCCAGAAGGAAGGAGAGAATAGGGAAGAAGCATTTAAAGAAAAATTTCCAGGGAATTCCCTGGTGGTCCAGTGGTTAGGACTCAGTGATTTCACTACTGTGACCTGGGTTCAATCCCTCGTTGGGGAAGATCCCACAAGCTGCATGGCATGGCCAAAAAAAAGAAAAAAGAAAATTTTCCAAAATAGTAGAAGTTGTCAAACCACAGATCCAAGAAGTCCAGAGAAACCCAAGCAGGATTTAAACAAAGAATCAAAACATCAAGGCATACCCATATTCAAACTGCTAAAAAACAAAGATAAGGAGAAAATTTTAAAGGCAGACAGAGGAAAAAAGAAACATATCCAGAAGACTAAAGATAAGAATTACAGCAGACTTCTTGTCATAAATCATATAGACCAGAAGATGATGAAATGTCTTTTTAAAGTACTGAATGAAAAAACTGTGAACCCATAATGCTATACCCAGTGAAAGTACCATTTGAATATAAAGAGAAAATAAGGAAATTTTCAGACAAAGGAAAGCTGAGAGCACATCTCTGCTGTAAGAAATGTTAAAGGAAGTTCTGTGCAAAGAAATAAGCCCAGACCAAAACATGAAACTATGGAAAGAGAGAAAAGGAGGGAGGGAGGGAGGGAGGAAGGAAGGAAGGAAAGGAGGAAGGGAGGGAGGGAGGAAGGAAGGGAGGAGGGAAGGGAGGGAAGGAAGGAGAGAAAGGGAAGAAGAAGAAAGAAAGGGAAGGAAGGGAGGGAAAGAAGGAGAGAGGAAAAAAAACTCTGGAAATGGCAAAAATGAAGTAAATATACAAGACACTGTTTAAGTTAATTTTATCACTCTGAAAAATAATTAACTGCCTAAAGCAAAAGTAGTATTGTATTCAATACATTTGTGTACAATATATTGTAAGGTTTTTAATATATGCAAAAGTAAAATGTAGGACAATAATAGAACAAGGGAAGAGAGGGAGGAGTTAGAAGTATATTGTTGTAAAGGCATTACTACATGTGAAGTGCTATAATACGATTTGAAGGTAGATTGTGATAAATTCAAGATGTATATTGTAAACCCTATGGTAACCTCTAAGAAATTTTTTTTTTTTTTTTTTTTGCGGTACGCGGGCCTCTCACTGTTGTGGCCTCTCCCGTTGCAGAGCACAGGCTCCAGATGCGCAGACTCAGGGGCCATGGCTCATGGGCCCAGTCGCTCCACGGCATGTGGGATGTTCCCAGACCGGGACATGAACCCATGTCCCCTGCATCGGCAGGTGGACTCTGAACCACTGCACCACCGGGGAAGCCCTCTAAGAAATTTTTTTAAAAGAGCTATCATTAATAAGCCAATGGTGGAGATGATTATTTTAAAAATCAATTACTTCAACATAATAAAAGCCACATAGAAAAATCACACTTAGCCAACATCATACTCATTGGTGAAAGACTGAAAGCGTTTTCTTTAAGATCAGGGATAAGACAAGGATGTTCACTTCTACCACTTCTATTCAACATAATGTTGGAAGTCCTAGCCAAAGCAATTAATCAAGGAAAAGAAATAAAAGGCGTCTAAATTGGAAAGAAAGAAGTAAAATTATATCTGTTCTCAGATAACATGATCTTATATGTGGAAACCTTTGAATCCAACCATTTCAACAATTATATTAAATGTAAATGGTCTAAACACTGAAATTAAAAGACATTAAAAGTGATAGATATGTGAGGGACTTTGAGAAGACTAGGTCAAGATTTAGTGACCTATCAGATTTGGGGTTTGAAGAAGAGGTTTTCTGACTCCAAGTTCTAGGATTTGGTTACTTTCTATATAACATTTTCAGTGATTAGTTTATCCTGTTCTTCTCCATTTTATTTATACTGTGTCTTGGGCTTTAAACTTTCCTTTCAAACTAAGATCATGATCCCAACCGGTATGTTTTTTTAAAAAAACATATCTAACATTAACACATTTTAACCCAAACATTTATTTTTATTATCAATGTGTAGTTTTACCAAGTAACATTAAACTCCTTTCTAGGGGAAGTAAGAATCAAGTTCTTAGTGCATCTCCCTATTTTTTTCTCACTTATTTTATCTCAGTTATCTATTGCTATATAACAAACTCCCCCACAATTTATTGGCTTAAACAACAATTTTCTTTGCTCACAGTTCTGTGAGTCAACAATTTGGGCTGAGCTCAGCCAAGCAGTTCCTCTGTTGGTGTCTCATGTGGCTCTGGTCATCTGGTGGCTTAACCAGGACTGGGTGATCTAAGATGGCCTCACATAGATGTGTAGGGTGTAGCACTGGTTGTCTTCTGATCCATGTGTCTCTAGAAAAGTTCAGGTTTCTTCACCTAGCATTGTAGCTTTCCAGGAGGACGAGAGCAAAAGCTGCAAGGTGTCTTCAGGACTAGACTTTGAAGTCACACAACATTCCTTCTGTGGCAAAGCAAGTTACAAGGCCAGCTCAGATTCAGAGAGTGACAGAGAGACTCCACCTCTTGTTGGGAGTAGCTGCAAAGAATTTGTAGCCATTTAAAATCTGCCACATTAACCTTTTGTTGGTATAGTTGGTAGTTTAAGTTATTTTTGACATATAATATTTATCCTTTATTCTCACAAATATGTATTCAAGTTTACTTGTTGCATGTTAATTTAATTTCACTCTTTGTTCATAGTTTATTCTCTTAGAAAGTACCTTTCCATCTGCTTTCAAAAACGTGTCACCTCTGTGGTGATCTTAACAGCTGTGAGACTTTGCTGATGTTACTTTTGGGCTCCCATGTCTTAATATATTCCCTGTCTTAAAAGAGATTTTTCTTGTATTTATAATTTTATATTTTTCTTTTTAGCTTCTCTATTCTTAGAGATCTGAAAAATGAGATCCAAAGACATTCTTGTATTATAACCTTCTTTCTTTTTGACAGAGTGTAAGATCTTGTCTTTAAAGGTTTAAAACTTGACAAATAAGTGTCTGGGGTCATTCTTTAAGGGTAATTGCTGAGAAATACTCTGTGCCCTCTTGTTAACCAGGCTGAAATCATCTTTCACTTCAGAAAAATTTTCTTTGAATTTTTTCCCTCTGATCTTGATTTGTATAGTCCTGGCATTTTCTCTTTTCTTTCTTATCATTATCTCTGCATTGGAAACCTTTTTTTCTGTTTTTAGGCTTATGATTCTAGACCTGTAATATGTCCATTTGTATAATTGGGATTTTCTGTATTAATGTATTTTTAGAATCCCTGACTTTGTGCTCTGCAGTATCAACTCTGCTCTTTTAAATGTTCATGGATATTTAGTTTAGTATTTATAAGCTGGGTACAGGTTTATATATCATTACACATTCCTTTTGGAATATAGTTATTTCTCTTTTAAATCCCCTTTAAACTAGGCATTATTAGTTCATTCCAAGACATATCATCTATGTGTTTAATAAATTTATCTTTTTTCCCCATGATGAAATTGGGAAATTGTGTTTAGAAGAAAGAAAAAAGATTACCCATGGTTTTGCCACTCTAGAAACAATCTCTATTATACCATATTAACTTGTTTCTTTTCAGCCCTTTTTTAGGAATTTTTATTTGAAGTGTAACACCCGTATTGGAAAAGGCACATATTTTAAGTGTGCAACTCAGTTAAGTTATCAAGAAGTAACTATACCTGAGTAACTACCATTTAGGTTAAGTATGGAACACACTACCAGCATCCCAAAAAGCCCACTCATGTTTCCTCCCAAATCTTATACCCCTTTCTCCTTCCCAAAGATAAGTACTCTCCTTTTCATTTTGTTTCAGTGGAAGATGCTTAGATTTGGTTCTGATTTAAACTAGTTCTGTAGGTGTGGTTTTTTGTTTTTTGTTTTTTGTTTTTGTGGTATGTGGGCCTCTCACTGTTGTGGCCTCTCCCGTTGTGGAGCACAGGCTCTGGACGCGCAGGCTCAGTGGCCATGGCTCACGGGCCCAGCCGCTCCGCGGCATGTGGGATCCTCCCGGACCAGGGCACGAACCCGTGTCCCCTGCATCGGCAGGAGGACTCTCAACCACTGCGCCACCAGGGAAGCCCTGTAGGTGTGTTTTTAAAAGCATATTTGACCTTATTGATGTTTTAGTAAAAAATATTAGCAATATGTGTGTGTGTGTGTGTATACATACACACACACACACATAGAATCATTATGCTGTATACCTGGAACTGATACAATATGGCAGTTCTATCTCAATTAAAATAAAATAACAAAGAAACAACAGAAAAAATATTAGGGTATCATTTAAAAATTCAGCTTATGTTTTGATTCAAATCCCTATTCCCACAATCTTAGATATCAGGTTTACAGGTTGACAGTGGATAAAATATTTTAAAATTCTCAGTATGAGGTTGGAAAATCAGATTTTGAAGATGGCTAGCGTTACTGGTAGTTAAGATATATGTGTCCTGTTCACCTTTAATCTGAGGTGATATTTTCTGCATCTGTCGCAGACTAGCTTTAGAGTTGAAAAGAACACGTGCCAGAAGCACCCAGTGTCCTCAGGCATTAGTCTCTGTTGTTTCCTCTTTGATGCTTTCATAATTGTGTAATTTTTAGCTTAAAACTGTATAACAAATGATTGTTTTCCCCCAGCCATAAAACCTTCCCCAGGCCCAGCTCCATAGGATCTTGGTGTAACCCTGTGTCTACTGCCCCCTGCACTGCATGAGCTGCCCTTGCAGTAAGAGCTTCCGAAATTTTTGACGCCTTAGCCTCTGCTGCCTCTGGGCTCCCATTCCTGAATCAGTCATTTACTCTCTTATTCATTTTTCTTTCTCTAGACTATAGAGCATTGCTTCTTAAAAAACAGCAGACTTGACACACAACAAGTTACTTTTCAAAAAAACTTCATTTGGGCTCTTGGTCCTACTCAGCCTACCTCTGAAGCCTTTTTGATTTTGTAACCCATTCTCCACAATATCGTTCCTCAACCTTCTGCCGTATCATTAGCACTCCGGACATTTGTCCTTACCTCCTATCTTATTGTTAAAATAGACAAGAATGAATATCTTCTTCCAGATCTATCACCTCAAAATATTTATGTTTCATCTCTCTTTTTCCCCTTTCCATTAGGTTCCTAATTTTCTCATTGGCTTCTTCGTCCAGGTCAATAATCCACTGGTTTTTGTTTTGTTTTGTTTTGTTTTTAGACCATCAGTCAGTTCTTTTCTCTATTTTCAAAACTCACTTGATCCCACTGTCTTACCTCCCTACCAGTATATTCAGTTTCTCATCTATTATTAGACATCAAGAATTAGTAGTTTACCTGTTGCTTTTAGTTTCTCAAAGTCAACACTCGCTTTTAAGCCCCTGCATCTGTCTTCCTTTCATCATTCAATTAAGCCCCAAAAGGTCACTAGTAAAAGCTCCTGAAAACCAAGTTAGCCTTTTCTCAGACTTTTTTTAGCTATATAATGTTAATTTTTTTAAAAGAAAAATCTTCCCCTCCTATTACTTTAATGCTAACCATGGTAAGCAGTTTTCCTTACCTGTTTGCTAAATATCTCCATCTCTTAGGCCAGTTTCTTCCTTACCATCCTTCCAAAAGCAGATATTCTCCAATATACAAGGCTTAGTCCTCTACTTTTATGCATCTTCTTCTTGCAGTTGGCGTTTAATTATATGTTAGTGATGCTTGACCCATTTATCCAATTGCCTTTACTGTGTAATCTCACTAGATGTTATTATATACTTATCCTTCAGTATTCCTAATGTGGTCAATTGATTGCATGATGGGGCCAGACTAGAGACCTGAGAAAGCATCCTAGTTTTCTTGTTTCTCTTTGCATCCCTAAATTCAAATGGGCATCAAGCTTATGAATTTTTCCTCACCAATATCTCTGAAATGTGGACCATACTATTCTAGCTCCACTGCCTTAGATAAGCATTTATTAGTATCTCTGCCATGGATGACTGCAGTAATCTCCTAACTGGTCTCTAAGCTCTTTCCATCATTCCACTGATTTCTCAGCACTGCTTATGGGGAGAGCTCTCCATAATGCAAGTCTGATTTTGTTAGTCCTTGACCTGAAATATATCAATGGCCCCATTAAAGGCAGCAACAAGATGAGGTTTGCCACCCTTATTACTGTTAATCAACATGGTTCTAAAAATTGTAGCCAATTAGTAATAGGAGAAAACAAAATGGAATATAAATATTTTTAAAAGGTAGAAAATTTTATCATTATTTGTACTTCATACTATTGTCAAATGTTATAATCCAAGAACATCAACTTTAAACCTATTAAAAATAATAAGTGTTCAATAAGGTCAATAAAGATATACAAAAATGAATACCATGTGGATACCAGTAATCATCAGTTAGAAAATAAAATGGCAAAAATTACTTTTACATGGCAAAAACTATGTGTGTGTATGTATGATACATAGAAGAATAAAAATTTTTAAATGTGCAGGACTCTAGATAAATAAAATTATATACCTTCACTAAGGGACTTTTTAAAAAGACTAGAATGAATGAACAGACATATCATGTTCTTGCAACAGAACACGTTTTTTTTTTCTTACGGCTGTCATTATTTTAGGCCTTTTTCATCTTATAAAGATATTACGTTTGCCTCCTAACAGGCCTTTGTCTTTTTGGAACGCGTGGTCAGTCACTCCTGTGATTGCTCTTTGACTAATCTGACCATTAACTTTCTGCCATACTAGTTATATACCAGTTTTAATTTACAAATCAACATAGATAAATTGTCATCCTCATCATGTCCTCTCAGAAAACTTTCAAGAGGCAGCTTATTACCTCCATAGTAGAGTCTGAACTGTTAATCTTACTTTCAAGACTCAATATTATCTATGTTGCTTTCTAATTTTATTTCTCAACCATCCTATGTAATCTCCCTATTTCATACCAATTATATTTCATTATTTGTGATCTCCATGTGTTTGCCACTTTTTCCCTCGCTGTCCTCCACTTCTGCCTGGGCAAAGTATTTCTCCCTTTCCAAGTCCTGGACAAGGTCTTCTATTCCTTCTCTCCTTTCTCTTTTTTTTCTTCAGTACATATTCGAGTGCCAGCCATCTGTCAGGAGTTACATAGTGAATTTATGCAAACTCCCTGATATGTATGTACTAAATAAATGTTGAATGAATGAATGAATGAAAAGACCTTTTTTTAGTATATTAGTCAACACTTTCCTTACTTTTACTTAAACTCCATACTGATTAACATAATAAACCATGTTCTTCTCTGTAGTCACCTCCTTCCGGAAGCTGGTTGAGTAAATAAGACGTATTTTCTTTAGCCTGTTATTTAATACATTGCAACATAATGTCTGGGCTGCTTTTTCAAAATTTAGAGTTGACTGTGATTTCTTTCATTCTCTTTACATCTCTCTGCTTATTTTTCTTGTTCATTTTTGCTAAAGAGGTCATATGTCATACAGATAATTATAGTAGTTTGAACAAGTTTCCCAAGGGCAAAAGCAATTGTCCACAAAATTGAGAGAAAGGAGTATAATGATAAATAGGAAATGGAAAACTTGTCAATAAAGTAAATCTCTTCATGGGTCTGTAGGGCTTCTTTGTTATATTAACAGCCATATTAAATCATTTGAAGTGTTACCTTATCAGTGGCACGTGTAAACATTTTAATAAAATGGAGAAAATTGATAAATTAAGGAATATAAATTCATTTTCTAAATTATACATGTATTTAAAGTCTGATATTTTCATTATAATGTTTCCTTTTCCAAAATTTGCATTTATAGGATCATTATTATTGAGGATGTTTTATGACAAGTCTTCTTTGATCCATCAGTGATTAAATTTTTATTATAAACTCCTTATTGACTGGATTTGTTTCTTTAATACCCTTGGGTCTACTGTAGAACTTAGCCCAATACTTTGCACATAGGAAATGGTAAAATATTTGTTTAATACAGTTGCTCTCAAGCATTCCATGTATAACAATGTCATGATGTATACGCTATAGCTGTATTCAGAAATTAATGGGCTATAGTGATAGATAATAAATTTCTATTCAGTTTTTCAAGAATGCTTCATTATATGTGTTGAAGAAATTGACATATTAGGGTATAGCAAGAAATTCATATTTCTAATTAGTGCGCTTATTCTTAAAACTTAGCAATATCTATTGTGCTGTTCAAAGTAAAACTGAAATAACTAAAAATAGAAGTTATATGGACTCTTACCCTATTCATTATTTTCCACTACCCTAGGAAATAGCAGCTTTTAAAAATAATAATGAAAAAGGCTGATCCTGTCTTCAAACTTTACACTAAACAAAGAAGTATAAAACTTTTTGACAAACCATTTTTCCTGTAATGTCGATAATTTTCATTTTGAGTTTTATTGAAAAGGTTTGTGTTTTGATCTCAGATTAAAGGAAACTTAGGGGAGATAGGGATGAAATGTACTGCAGTGGGGGCTTGCAGGTTAAGAAATAAGTTTTCTACTTGAATATCCTTGCAGAAGATGTAGAGACTGGAGGCTCCTACCCTGTGGTGTCCACATGCACAGTCACCGCAAGGGGAGAGGGTCACACAAGATAGGCCTTGGCAGCCAGCCTTCAAGAAACCCTAGACGGGAGTCAGACAGGAGCCAGAAAAAAGCCTCTCTCAAAAGATTAAGAGTTTCATCAGAGGACTTATAATGCAATTTAGTTACCTTTAAGCTAGAACTTTCCGTTTTTCATTTATTCTTTTTTTGTTGTTGAAGTATAGTTGATTTACAATATTGTGTTAGTTTCAGGTGTATAGCATAGTGGTTCAGTAGTTTGGCAGATTATATTCCATTACAGGTTATTATAAGATAATGGGTATAATTCCCTGTGCTGTACAGTATGTCCTTGTTGTTTATCCATTTGATACGTAGTAGCTTGTATCTGTTAATCCCATACTCCAAATTTGTCCCTCCTCTCTTCCTTCTTCCCTTTGGTAACCATAAGTTTGTTTTCTATATCTGTGAGTCTGTTTCTATTTTGCATGTATACCCATTTGTAGTATTTTTTAGTTTCCACATGTAAGTGGTATCCTATGGTATTTTCTTTCTCTGGTCTTCATTTATTCTTATTTATTCCACTGCCTAGAACACTTTCCTTCTCTCCATTGTATCCCTGCTCCACAAACAAAGGCTCTCTGGCTTAGCCATACTTCTTTAAGCCACAGCTTAGATAATATGTCCTCCTGAAAGCATCCACTTTCCTCACATTTGGTTATAGTGACCCTTTTCCTATTTCTACTAGACCCTGTCATTCCTCTATCATGGTTCACATCACTCTGCGCTGTAGGTATCTATTTACTTATTAATCTCTCTGCTGGACTCCAGATCTGTGGAGACGGAGACGAGGACCATCTTGTTTACTGTAATATCTCCAGCATACTTCTGACACAGAAGAGGTGCTCAGCAAATATTTGTTGAATAAATGGATGAATATAAGTATATATGTATATGTGTATTATATTTTAGATAGCTTCGTAGTGCAGAGGAGTATTTTACTAACAGCTCCTGGGACATAAAAGAAAGCTCCCTATGAAACCTCTAATTAATACAGGCAGACCTCGGAAATATTGCAGGTACGGTTCCAGACCACCACAATAAAGCGAATATCTCAATAAAGTGAATCACACAAATTTTTTGGTTTCCTGGTGCATATAAAAGTTATGTTTACCCTCTATTGTAGTCTGTTAAGTGTGCAATAGCATTAGGTCTAAAAAAAAGTACATACGTTAATTTTAAAAATACTGTATTGCTAAAACACGCTAACCATCATCTGTGCCTTCAGTGAGTTGTAATCTTTTTGCTGGTGGACAGTCTTATCTCGATGGTGACGGCTGCTGCTGAAGGCTGGGGTGGCCGTGACAATTTCGTAAATAAGATAGCAGTGAAATTTGCCGTATTGATTGACTTCCTTTTACAAACAACTTCTTATACTATGTAATGCTGTTGGATAGCATTTTTACCCACAGTAGAACTTCTTTCAAAATTGGAGTCAGTCCTTTTAAACCTTGCTGCTGCTTTGTCAACTAAGTTTATATAATATTCTAAATCCTTTGTTGTCATTTCAACAGTCTTCACAGCATCTTCAACCAGGAATAGATTACATCTCAAGAAATCACTTTCTTTGCTTATCCATAAGAAGCAACTCCTCATCTGTTAAAGTTTTATCATGAAATTGCAGCAGTTCATTCAATTGAATCACAATTCAATCAGGCTCCACTTCTAATTCTAGCTCTCTTGCTGTTTCCACAGCATCTGCAGTTACTTCCTCCACTGAAGTCTTCAACTCCTCAAAGTCATCCATGAGGGCTGGAATCAGCTTCTTCCACATTCCTGTTCTTGTTGATAGTTTGACCTTTCCCCACGAGTCATGGATGTTCTTAATGGCATCTGGAATGGTGAATCCTTTCCAGAATGTTTTCAGTTGACTTTGCCCAGATCTATCAGAAGAGTCACTATCTATGGTAACCTTATGAAATGTTTTTCTTAAATAATAAGACTTAGAAGTCGAAATTACTCTTTGGTCCATGAGCTGCAGAATGGATGTTGTGTTAGTAGGCATGAAAACAACATTAATCTAATTGTACATCTCCATCAAAGCTCTTGGGTGGCCAAAGTGCATTGCCAATGAGCAGTAATATTTTGAAAGGAATCTTTTTTCTGAGTAGTAGTTTTCAACAGTGGGCTTAAAATATTCAGCAAACCATTTTGTAAGCAGAGGTGCTGTCATCCAGGCTTCGTTGTTCCATTTCTGGAGAACAGGCAGAGTCAATTTAACATAATTCTTAAGGGCCCTAGGATTTTCAGTATGGTAAATGAACATTGGCTTCAACTTAGAGTCACCAGCTACATTAGCCCCTGATGAGAGAGTCAGTCTGTCCTTTGAAGCTTTGAAGCCAGGTATTGACTTCTCTTCTTGAGCTATAAAAGTCCAAGATGGCGTCTTCTTCCAAAAGTAGCCTGTTTAGTAGTCTAAACATTGGGAGTCTGTTGTTTAGTGTAGCCAGCTCATTATCTTAGTTTGATCTTCTGGATTAACTTGCTGTAGCTTCTGTATCAGCACCCTCTGCTTCAACTTTTATGTTATGGAGAGGGCTTCTTTCCCTAAACCTCATAAACTGAGCTTTGCTCCTCCAAATTTTTCTTCTGCAACTTCCTCACCTCTTTCATTTCTTCATAGAACTGAAGAGAGTTAGGGCCTTGCTCTGGATTAGGCTTTGGCTTAAGGGAATGTTGTGACTGGTTTGATCTTCTATCCAGACCACTAAAACTTTCTCCATGTCAGCAATAAAGCTGTTTCACTTCCTTATCATTCGTGTGCTCACTGGAGTAGCACTTTTAATTTCCTTCAAGAACTCTTTTTTTTGCATTCACAGCTTGGCTAACGGTGAAAGAGGCCTGGTTTTGGGCCTGTCTTGGTTTTTTTGTTTGTTTGTTTTGGTTTTTTTTTGTGGTACGTGGGCCTCTCACTGCTGTGGCCTCTCCCATTGCGGAGCACAGGCTCCGGACGCGCAGGCTCAGCGGCCATGGCTCACGGGCCCAGCTGCTCCGCGGCATGTGGGATCTTCCCGGACCGGGGCACGAACCCGTGTCCCCTGCATCGGCAGGCGGACTCTCAACCACTGCACCACCAGGGAAGCCCTGTCTTGGCTTTTGACACGTCTTCCTCACTAAGCTTAATCATTTCTAGCTTTTGGTTTAAAGTTAGAGACATGCGACTTTTCCTTTCACTTGGACACTTAGAGGCCATTGTAGGGTTGTTAATTGACCTGTCCTGGGGAGTAGAGAGGCCTGAGGAGAAGGGAGCGAGATGGGGCAGATGGCCAGTTGGTGGAGCAGTCAGAGCACAAACAACGTTTATTGATGAAGTTTGTTTTCTCGTATAGGCACAGCCGTGGCACCCCAAAACAATTACAATAGGAATGTGAAAGATCACTGGTCACAGATGACCATAACAAATATAGTAATAATGAAAACACTTGAAATATTGCAAGAATTACCAAAATGTGACACAGACACAAAGTGAGCAAATGTTAGAAAAATGGTGTCAGTAGACTTGCTTGATGCAGGGTTGCCACCTTCAATTTATAAAAAAACACAGTATCTTCAAAGTACAATAAAGCGAATCACGATAAGACGAGGTATACCTGTATTCATGGTGCTCAGAAATTCCATTTATCCCCCAAATCCTATAAAACTTTTTGCCTTTACCCAGATCTCTGACCTCACACCTGATTAGGTGCTCGTTACCACGTTTGAGGCTCTACTCAAGAAAATCTTTGGAGGAGGAAAATCACTGCGCATACATGGATTCATTCATTCATTTATTCAACAAGCATTTATTAAAGGTTTATTATATACAAAACACAAGGAATACAGATTTGCTCAAGACATGTAATCACTGACTCTAAAAAGATCCTGTTTAGGTTTAGTTGTACAAAAGTGTTTACATCCATATGTGAATGTTGTTAGAAAACAGAAGCTATATTGCCCAGAGTACTGTCACTTTCTTCTTAGTTGTCATAAAGCATAGAGCCTAATTTATTGTGCAAGTGTGGTAATGTGCTCAGCTCTGATGCCTGAAAGATTTTGCTCCATTTGTTCCCTTTAGAACAGATTTTTTTAAAATCTGTATTTCCTTAATTTGGCCCTGTGGGTTTTAGCCCATTTAGAACTCACTAGGGTACAAATCTCAAATAAAATGAGTAAAATAAAAATGTTGTTATTAACCATAGTTTAAATGGGTAATAAAATTTTCTACTGCGTTTGAGTAGAAATTCTGGATACTTGCTTACGTATCAATAGAATAAGATCGGGAAGCTATGTTAACTTTTGGTTAAGAACGCTTCAGGTAGGACTAGTGTTTTTCTTTAAAGATAGTTCAGTCATGTTTCCTCTTTCTTAGTCCTCCTCCCAATTCACGGTCTTCCTACCACATATCAACCTACCAGATTTGAAGCTTAGATTCTAAATAAAAATGTGAAAATACGGCACAAGGTGTTTTCCATTGTATTAGTGGCAAATTAACCTCTTCTTTCTCCTCAAGAAAAGAAGAGAAATTTTCCTTTAGAAGATTACTTGAATAATGCTAAATTTCTTTTTAGTCAACAACAAAAAATTCCTGCACATAAAGTACTCCCAAAGAAGTCCAGGTTAGTGCACAGGACAGAAGTCCTGTTAATTGATATACAGTCAGCCTTCTGTACCCACGGGTTCCCCATCCACACATTTAACCAACTGCGGATTGAATATTAGGGGAAATAAATTCCAGAAAGTTCCAAAGAACAAAACTTGATTTGCCACACACTGTCGACTATTTCTGTAGCATTTACATTGTATTTACAACTATATACATGGCATTTACATTATATTAGACATTATAAGTAGTCTAGAGGTGATTTAAAAGTATATGGAAGAATGTATATGGGTTACATGCAAATACTACAGCATTTTATATAAGGGGCTATAGCATCCATGGCTTTTGGTGTGTGTTGGGGTCCTGGAACCAGACCCCTACAGATACTAAGGGAGGATTGTATATCAGGGGTTCTATATTAGAGGTTCTCATTTCTGGCTGCATATTAGACTCTTCCCTATGTATTTATAATACTCAGCTGGTGAATGCTCTGGATTAACTTTTGGGGGGCCAGGGGTTGAGACTCTGAAGGAAATGATTGATTTTCTCTCCCCTCCCCTCAAAATGTATATACCCACAAAATATTGCATTGTGGACTTTCTGAAGCCCATCTGTGGACCTTGGTTTAAAGACCCCCAGCTGGGGCTTCCCTGGTGGCGCAGTGGTTGAGAGTCCGCCTGCCGATGCAGGGGACACAGGTTCGTGCCGCGGAGCGGCTGGGCCCGTGAGCCATGGCCACTAAGCCTGCGCGTCCGGAGCCTGTGCTCTGCAACGGGAGAGGCCACAACAGTGAGAGACCCACGTACCGCAAAAAAAAAAAAAAAAAAAAAAAAAAAAAAAAAAAAGACCCTCAGCTGTAGATCAGCCCTAGATGATACCAATGAAGCTGCTCCCAGGACCACACCTTGAGGACCAGTGCTATGAGGATGGCAGTCATCTGTCTTACCAAGCCCTCCAGGTGATTCTAATGCATGCCAAAGCTTGAGAACTACTGCCCAATAGAAATGCCTCTAGGAAAATACAGTTTAATAGTATGCTTTTGTCTCAATTGAGGGTTGAGATGTTTATTTTAAAAACAGCCATGTGAAGAATGACTTGTATCTCTTGTAAATCCACTCTTTTGGTATTGAATGCTTTTTGTAGTGGAGGTATATATATTTCTCTTATAGTCAAGTTCTAGAAAAAACTTTATCTCCCCTGATAAACTGGTAAATTTATTATGCTGTTTGCTTATCTTACATTACTGTTTGCATTTGTCAGCTCTGCTGTCAGAAGGTGGAGATAGAGCTCAATTTCATACCCCATTTTAGCAGTTATTCTTAGCCTCTTTTTCCTAGTATAATTATCGGCCCCTTATCCCCATTTCATGTGTGTTCTTTTAATGAAATGGCTTTTCTGTGGCCATGTTAAAGGATAATTTTCAAAATGGCAGTCATGGCTCTCATACAAATATAGCATGAACATGTGTCAAAGACCTTATGTAACTTGTGAAGGATTTTACAACTAGCTCAAAGGAGCCGAAGAAAAAACACATATAGGCAATTGCTGAATGTGAAAATGAATTTACTAATAGGTGCAGAACCGGTCAGTATCTATAAGGCAGTAACATTTAATGATTAGAATCATCTCTTGGGAGACAGGATGAGGCATCAGTTGCATCTCCACAGGGCAACCTTCATTTGCAATTTTAATGGCTGAGAATCATTTGATTACTATCAGTTTTCTATAACTTTAGAGTTGTAAAATAATCCAGTCAAAGACATTGGAAGGCATAGACCCCTATAGAATCAGGTAACCCTGTGGGGCTCTAGGACAATGCCAGCATTCTGCTGAAAGAACACCTAGCAATCTTTTTGATTGCAATCTTTCACAGTTTTTCCTGACAGCAAGGTAAGGAGCAAAGAAATGAGTCCTCATATAGGAGACTGAAACGGAGAAAGAGGATCTTCGGTAGATGAGGAAGGAGATATCCTGTTATCGTCTTCTCATTCTCTATGCTGACTCTGGCCTTGAAGGAGTCTTCATGGCAGGAGTGCATTCCCGGGGATGGGAGGGAAAGACGGCTTGTTGTGGAGAAGCAGGATGAGACCTGGGAAAGATTCCTTGCTGTGTTTGACAAGCTAAAGCAATGAGTGGATCTCATCCAGTAAAGCAGATTTTTTATTATCATGTCATCTGTTTGTTTATTTTTTGGTCTTTTTGTTAACTCTTATTTTTAGCAGTCTTTTTTTTTTTTTTAATGTCTTTTAGGCTGGCCTCAGATAGGTAGTATGGGAAATTAAGAAAAAGCCCCAGGGGCTTCCCTGGTGGCGCAGTGGTTGAGAATCTGCCTGCCAATGCAGGGGACACGGGTTCGAGCCCTGGTCCGGGAAGATCCCACATGCCGCGGAGCGGCTGGGCCCGTGAGGCACAGCTACTGAGCCTGCGTGTCTGGAGCTTGTGCTCTGCAACAAGAGAGGCCGCGACAGTGAGAGGCCTGTGCACCGCGATGAAGAGTGGCCCCTGCTCGCCACAACTAGAGAAAGCCCACGCACAGAAACGAAGTCCCAACACAGCCAAAAATAAATAAATAAAATTTAAAAAGAAAAGGCCCCATGTTTACCCTAAGTTATAGAATGCCTTTAAGGCCATTGGGGTGGTGATGGTAATTAATGAGTGCCCCCTAACCCGAGACCCACAGCGACCACACCGTCACCTTTCTTTACCAGGAAGTCTCTACAGTGCCTTCCTTAGAGAATCTGGAGCTGCATTGTTAGTTTACTAACGTGCTTCTTACCTTATTATTTTTTTAATTGTTAGCTTTTTAAAACTTATAGCACTAGATGGGGTTTAATTAATTAGTTAATGGAGAAATAGTGTTTGCATTAATTTGAGTCAATCTGTTCATAATTCTGTATCATTGCAGTTTTAGGTCTTTCTCATATTACCAATTAACGTAGTACAGAATTACGAACATTTGCTGATTCAGTGGCCTTGACATCTGTTAGTTATAAGTTCTGAGTAATTAAGAAGCTGGATTGAAGGGTGCTAAATAGGGATTCAGAAAGGTAATTTACTGATACCTTATATTAGAAGCTTAAGTCTCATTTCTCTGATTCTTTTCTCCATAATAGTTGACACTTAACATACAGAAAGGCCCAGCACTTGGAAAAAAATGTACATAGGTGAGACGGATAAATTTGTATAATGATCTTTGTATCCCGTGGTATAAAAATTTACAGTTGCAGGATTAGGCAGATGATGAGTGTCAGTTGGCCTTCTGTGAGGCACTATTTTCAGTGGACAGACTCAACAGATTTAGGTTCTGGTTCCAACTCTGCTGCTCTAGTGTGGTTATGAGAAAAAATTAATCTCTGCGATCTTAATCTATAAAGTACATTCTTTGAGCTAATCTTCATTGTGTCATTGTAATGACATGGAACATGACATGGTCCATGCCCTCAAAAGAGCTGAAGACTCATGTGTCAATAAATAAGCACAGCTGACTATTATAGGTACAGCAAATGACTTCACAGAGGAGGTAATGCTTAAACGGATTCTTCCCCAAAGAGGTGTCATCTCCAGGCAAAACAAGGTGAGGGGCAGAGGGAAAGGGAAGGAGAAAGAGGTTATTCAGGGGAGGGGATCAGTGAGAGGATAAGAGCACAGAGGCATGAACAAGATGCCAGGATTTGAGTGTGTGAGCCTGGTGCAGTGGGAATAAAAGAAGTGGGTAGCAACCAAATCTTGAAGAGTCTGGTTTTTAATGCTTAAATTAAAAAAGTGTGACTGAAAGGTCTCTAATGCTTTCTCTAGCTTGGATTCTGATCTGAGATATTGTTAATGAATGATAAGGAGTTAATATGTTCTGATTAATCTGAGCAGTTCCTGTATTCTATAGTGACAGCCAGGTAATTAGATTGACCAGGACTGTGAGTTCCCTTATATAACTTTCAGCCTTTGCAACCATTAAAGGACGGGAAATACAGTGCAAATAACTTTGGTCAATTCCCTCTCCTGCTACTTCATCCTTCATGTTACTATCTACATTTTTTCATTTCTTCTTCTTATTTTATTGTGGAAAATTTCAAATGTATAAAAAGCACACGATAGGATAATGCACTTCCATTATCCAGCTTCAACAATTATCAACATTCTTGTTTTGTTTATTCCTCTACTCATGTCCCACGCCTCATTCATTATTATTATTATTGCTGTTATTGTTGTTGTCATTATTATTCTTACTATTTTTAGGTATCATCTACATACAGTGAAATGTACAAATCTTAGATATAGGTTTTTGACAGATACACTGTGTAATCTACATCCCATCTCAATACAAAACATTTGCATCTTCCTCCAAAATTCCCTTGTACCCCTTTCCAGACTTTCCCTAGCCCCATCCCTCCCTCCAGCTGAAAAGACAAAACAAACCAAAGCCCTAATTTTTTTTTTCATCTTAGATTAGTTTTACCTGTTTTAGAACTTATATGACGGAATCTCCTGAATGTACTCTTTTGTTTCTGGCTTCTTTCACTCCACTTATTATCCGTGGGATTCATCCACGTTCTCTCCATTGTGTTGCTTAGCAACATTCTGTTGCACGAATTTACTACAATTTGTTACCCATTCTTTTGTCTGTCTTTTGGTTGTTTCCAGTTGTGTGGTATTGTGAATGGAGTTGCTGTGTACGTCCTTGCATACATTGCTTTGTGAAGATGTTTTCATTTCTGTTGGAAACCCCTCTAGGAATGGAATCACTAGGTATATGTTTAACTTTATAAGGAATGGGCAGTTTTCCAAAGAGTGGTTATACCGGCAAGGTATGAGAGTTAGAGCTGCTCTACATCCCTGCTAACGTATGATATTGTCTATCTAAAATTAAAATTTTAGCCATTCTCATGAGTAAGTAGTGGTATCTCATGGTGGTTTTTATTTGCATTTCCTTGATGCCTAATGATGGTGAATATTTTTATGTGCTTATTGGTCATTCATATATCTTTTTTTATCTGTTAATAAAATTTTTTTTTATTTGTGTTATCTTTTTATTATTGAGTTATAGTTGTTCTTTATATATTGTGGATACAAGTTCTTTGCCAGATATATGTTTTGTGAACATTTTCTCCCACTCTGTGTTTTGCTTATTCGGTTTCTTAGCAGTGTCTTTTGATGAGCAAAAGTTTTATTTTCGATTGAGTCTAAGTTATCTAATTTTTATGGTTATTGCTTCCTGTTTAAGAAATCTTAACTTACCTTCAGATTGAGACTATATTCTCCTGTGTTTTCTTCTAAAAGCTTAATACCATTAGCTTTTATATTTCAGTCTGTGGGCCATCCATCTCAAATGAACTTTTGTTTATGGTGTGAAGTTGTGGTTGAATTCATTTTTTTCCATATGGACATCCAGTTCTAGCATCATTTGTTGAAAAGACTTTTATTTCCCTGTTGGATTGTTTTGGTACATTTGTTGAAAAGCAGCTGTCCAAGTGTGGGGTCTATTCCTGAGTATGTTCTGTTCCTTTGACCTATTTGTATATCCTTATTCCAGTATTGCATTGTCTTGATTACTGTAGTTTTATGATAAGTCTTGAGTCAGACAGTGTAAGTAGTATAACTTTGTTGTTCTTTGTCAAGATTTTTGTGGTTATTTTAGGTCCTCTGCCTTTCTACTTCAACTTTAAAAGTCACTTTCTCCATTTCTATTAAAAAGCCTACTGGGATTATGAATTATTTATAAATTAGTTGGGGGGAGAATTAACTTCTTAAATACTGAACCCATGAACATGGTATATTTTCCATTTATTTGGGCCTTCTTTAATTTCTCTCAGCTGTGTTTTAGTGTGGACATTTTGCATATCTGTTGTTAAATGTGTTGCTAAGTATTTTGTTATTTGATGCTATTGTAAATTAATTTTTTGATTGTAATTTAAAATTTTTTTCTTGCTAGTATACAGAAATATGATTGATTTTATATAGTAATCTTATACCCTGAGACATTGCTACACTTACCAAATTTTTAACACACAGTTCCTGAGCACCATGAACTATCTTCCCTTCATGTTTTTATGTGACTTTTTGGACTCGAATGTCCATATCTCCCATGTCTGCCCCTAAAGAGGGCCAGTGTGAATGCCACGGCATTTGTGAAATCTTCTGACACTGCCCCAGTTGGATTCAAAGAGTTCCTCCCCTGAGACTCTCTATTAGAGCACTTTCCACTTTTGGTTTTGAATGAGCCATTCTTTGAAGGCAAGAGCTATACTTTACCTCCTTTTTTATCCCCACAATAGCTAGTATGATGCCTTGGTTCACAGTTTAGGAATGTATCTTTTCAACATTTATCTCAGGACCTATAGGGAATTATGTAGCTCTGGCAGGAAATCCTTACAGGCAACTTCAGTCATTTGGAACCAGTCCCCAAAGTGTATCTTAAAAAGGGAAAATAGACCTTTTTTCAAAAACGTGTCCCTGTGTACTTCCTATTTAAAGAGATGTTCCCTGGTGGATGATCTACTTACACTCTAAAAGACTTAGGCTTTTCTGCCAGTTTTGAACATTTGTAGATTATGTTTCCTTTTTGTTTTCAGGTGGCTGACTGTGCTTGGGATGAAACAATAAAGATATATGATCCTATTTGTCTTACCATGCCTGCTTGAGATGAACTACTCAGAAACAGAGGATATGACTGAAGAACTGCTTAGCAGGAGATAAATGATTGATAACATAGAGTTTATGTTTTTATATACTATTCAGATTTCAAAATTGAAAAATGTATTCTGGAATCAGTTTTGAGGAAGCTGATAAAGACTTTGGCTCACTATTTAAGCCTCTGGTACATGAGCCATATTTCTTAAAATCCTAAGGAATATTGAAGTTAGGATATATCTTATAGTATCTATTAAAATATAACCTTTCTAGTATAAAATGGATTAAAATATGAGAGATCTATAGATTATATTGATAGTGATATATTTCATTTTTAATTTGCCATTTTTGATGAAAATATCACTGCCGTTGATAAAAATCACAATAAACTGCATCCCTTGATCATTTATGATTTTATGACACCCCCAACAAGGTTACTTTTTCTAATATAGTATATATGTATATAACACTATATAATATAGATATACCTATGGTTCAGTAACAGGGCTCTAATAATCACTGATTTATTCAGCAGTTATTTATTGAGCATCTACTGTGTGCTTGATACACGGAATGAATGAGATTCTTTCAAGGACTGGTTGTCTGTCATGCTTTAAGAACATGGATGCAGAGAGTTAAGAGCTTACATGTATTTTACATTTATTAAAATATTTTTAGATTTTATACCCATGACCCTATGTCTCTCTTCCTATTTCTCTACAATCAAATTTTTAAAAATCTGCTCACTGGGCAAAAAGTGTTAGGTCCCACCAAGGTTGCAAGCAATTACCCTTGAAACTAAGTAATGAAAGCCCTAAGTAATGCTGTAAACCCTCCTTACTACCTCCCTAAGTCTTGAAAAACCTTTAGGTGTGATGACCTATAAAAAATTAGGTTAAAAGGGAAAAATTAGTAGAATAGACAACTTTGCATAACACTTATGTTTTTATATAATGTTAAAATAAAACGTTATAAATGGCAAAAATTGTCATTAAATTTTTAACAAGTTTTTGAGATTTCTTTAAAGAGCAAAATATACTTGTAGTAATCGGAACAAAAATAAATGTAAATGTATGTATATTGTCTAATTTACATATTTCCCTGTTTACTTGTTACAGAAAAAAAATTAAGACAGCTTACAAAACACAAAAACAAGCCCACAGGAACAAAAGGAGACATAAAGTGGAGCCAGGAGTGGGCTTGAAAATATATGCCTTAAAGTCCTAGAAAGTTGCTACTGGCAGCATCAATGGGAAGTCTGGTCAAGTACACAATGCTGTCCAAGGCCTGAGGGCAAGGACTTCGTCCTAGTCCCTGGCTTGGCCCTAGCACCGTGCCTGGCACATAGAAAGTGCTCAATGCGTATTTGTCAAATGAATGAATGGTCTCACAGAAAGTATAACTCTTTTCAGTTCTTAGACCAATCAGTGCTAATTGTTTTTGAGAGGCCCCCATAGAGAGGACACTGCTTCACATGAATGTCTTGTAAGGTACAAGGTGCTCAAACACATCCTTCGATGGGTCACGATGATTAGGTTGGTGCATAGAGCTGCTCTGTGTTGCATGCAGTTCAATAGAAGTGGGTTCACAGTGAATGTTCTCTGTATGGGCAGAATTTATAATAGATCTTTTTAAATACCTAACCCAGATCATATTTACAGTGAAATGAAATTACTTATTTTTCTTTTAGAATGCAAGAGATTTTATTAAAATAATCTACCATGTATCATTTGAAACAAATACTTGTGATTTAAAAACTAATATCTCTCTTGATTTATTTCCCCTCTATTTCAGGGATGTTAGAGATGTTTAGAACCCTAACTTCATAATACTTAACTCAGGTGCTTGGAGTCTCTCAATCTGAAGGAGGGTGGGTCAACATTTCTTCAGCGAGTTCCCTGAGCTAGGATTGGCAAACTAGAGGAAAAGGAGCTGGATTGTGTCCTGAAAGGGAATGCACATGATTTTTGAATTCTTGGTAACTCACAGGCCGAGCAGCCTCTGGATTTTAGAGGACAACCAGTCATTCTTCTAGTTGGGAAAATTAGAATTTGTCTCCTGGCAACTGAGTTCTTGGGTTTCATCCTGCCTGCCTCCCCAAGTTCCTCCTGCACCTGCAGTGACAGCACAGCACTGAGGAGTGGATGCAGGAAAGGGGAACTCAGGTCACTGAGCATCTTCTGTGATCTGGGCATTACATGAGATGCTTTCTGTATCTAATCCCCTTTAATCTTTATAACGTCCCTGCAAGAAAGCCCTCCCATTTTCCAGACAAGGAAACGAAGGCTCTCGGGAGTCACAGCAGCCAGGAAATGTGGAGCTGGAATTTGAAATCTGCTATGACTGGATCTGGTCCTGCCGTGTGGCCACCTTTTCCTAGGAATAACAGAAATTGGCCCACTGAGAAATAGTAAAGCTGTGGGACACTCTGGTGACTAGATCCTGATCGTTCCTGAGAAAACTGGCAAAATTGTGTTTCCAAGTCTAAAGCGCTAAGAAGCTGACCCTGGGTCTGGGGTGACCCTAAAGTATATCACCCCCAGGGAGACCCAGGCTGAGAGCCACCCATCCCTTCGGCCTTTGGCAGTGAGCGTTCTCTGCATATCTTAGCTATAATTTGACTCTTCCAGCAATGAACTCATTAATTTCTTATTTAACTGGCCTCTTCTTGAAAGAGATAATCCACTTACTTGTTTTTGACTTCCATACTGACTACTACCAAATCTCCTGCCTTCCCCACTTGGGTCTCCCTCAGCCTTTGCACTCACTTTCTTTCAACCAAATTCATCTTGCTCACCAAATGGGCTCCTCCTGCACATGCTTTTTTCATTTGTTGTCAATACTGTCCACCCAGGCTCTCAAGCTAAAGACCTAAATGCCATCCTTGTTCCTTTCCTTATTCCCACCTCTCCAGTCCAAGGCACATCAAATAGGTCACTAAGTCCTATCCCTCTCACACCCTAAATACTTCTCCATTCTGTCTCTTCCCCTCAATCCAAACACCACTGCCCTAGTTCAAGCCGTCATTAGCTTTTCTCTGGATGATCACAACAGCTTCCTAAATGGTGTGTGTTTCAAGTTCTGTACCCTTGGAGTCATCCTCTTCAACACAGCTGCCGGAGGCTGATCTGAAATGCAATCTGACTACATCAATTTCAGTGTAAACCTTTCCTCTGCTCATAGGACTGTCTACGGGAAAAAGTTCAAGCTTACTAACCAGGCAGCCAAAGTCCTCTGGGGCTAGCCCTTGCCACTCTCTTGCAGCATGGCTTCTCTCCACATTGTCGCGAACTTTGTGCTCCAGCAGCACCAGTGTGCTCACTAACTCCCTGTGTAAATAATGCAGGTTTTCATTTCTATCTTAGCTTAAGGTAGTCCGGGTGCGTGGATTACCCTGCTCTTGGCTTGGCAAATTCTTACCCATCATTTATTTGAAAGTCATGTGAAATGACTAAAGAAAAAGTTTGACAACACACAAAAATTAAAATAGCAAAACACACTCTTAGCAAAGCTAAAAGAAGACATATTGGAAGGATATATTTGCGACATATGTAACAAATGATGTAATATCCAGAATTTATAAAGAGCTCTTAAAAATCACTAAGAAGACAACCAAACATAAAAGCAACAAAGGATATCAATAGGAAAACAAATGTTTAATATACTGCAAAAGGATACTTAGTTGAACTTGGTCTCATTGATGACAAAGACTTTTTTTGCTTATTAGTTTGGCAGATATTTAAAATATTGATAATATCCAATATTGGTTAAAGCGAAAGTACCATTATACACCTTTTTGGAAGGCAGTTTGGCAACAAAGGTTTTAAATTAGCCATTGACCCAGCAGTTTCAGGCCTAGGATTCCCTGCCTGTACCCACCAAATCCTTACAGAAGTGTCTAAGAACAAATTTCCAAGGGTAATCATTCCATCAGTGTTTGGTAAAACCTAGACGCCTGTCTGGAGAAGAAAGATTATATGATAGAACAGTCATTTAAAAGAATAAGGTAGAACTGTGTGTGCTGACATGGAAAAACAGATTGTTATTGATATGTGTATTATCTATTTCTGTGTAACAAATCACCCCAAAACTTAGCAGCTTAGAGCAACAAAATTTATTTATCTGACGGTTTCTAGAGGTTTGGAATCCAGGAGTAGTTTAGCTGCATTGTTTTGGCTTAGGCTTAGGTTTTCTCATGACATTGCAGTTAAGCCGTCACCTAGGTCTGCAGACATCTGAAGCTCGACTGGGGCTGAAGGGTCAGCTTCCAAAGTCACTTACGTGATTGTTAGCTGGCCTCAGATGCTCACCGTAGAACCCTGCACTGGCTGGCTGAGTGTCCCTACGACATGGCATCTGGCTTTCCTCCAGACTGAATGAAACAAGAGAAAGAGAAAATTCAAGATGGAAGCCTCGGTCTTCTGCACACTAATCTCAGGAGTAACGCCATCACCTCTGCTGCATTCTACTGGTCACTCAGACCGACTGTTGTACAACGTGGGCGGGGTTAACAGGAGTGTAAATATGAGGAAGCCAGCCATCTCTGGGGGCTCTCTTGGAGGCTGGTTACCACAATATGCTTTTATAGACAAATGTGTATGATATCCTAATTTTATTTTTTTTTAAAGGGAGAATTATGTATGTATACATATATGCACAAGAAAAACTGAAAGGTTCACGCCAAACTCTCAACAGTAGCCAGCCCCGTGTAGTGGGGCTGGGGGTGGGGAATATTGAAGACAGCATGTTCACTTATTACTTACAAAGTTTGTTTTCCTTTTATGTACTATAATGAGCATGTATTACTTTTACAATTAAAATAATGAAGTAAGACCGTATTTCCTTCTCCAGGAAGCCTTCTAGGACACACTTCTCGAGGTGATGCTATTGCCCTCCTCAGCACTCTCCTGTTTCTGCCACAGGCCCCCAACTGTTGCATGAGTGTCATTGTGTTGCCTCACCTCCCTCTGTGTATCCCTAAGGACTAAGATGAGTGCTCATCTTTGAATCCTCTGTGGCTAACAGACTGCCTGGTACAAAATACTAGCTCTGTATATGTTTGTTGAATGAATGAGCTAAAGGATTTATTTAATGCCATCAGAATTTATTGTGTAGCTCCAAAGGTAATGGGAGGTTGAGTCTTGACCCTTGATACCAGTAGGTCAAATAGCTTTTTGACCTTCAGATCTACATTCATGTTCAATTAACCTTGCTAAACATAATATCCTTTCTTTTTTCTTTTTGTTATATTTGGTTCTCTATATCAGATTTGTTATCAATTGTTTGGTTAATGTAATCTGATATCTATTTATATATGCTTATATATTTTGAAGCCCTGAAAAACTGTCATAGTCCCATGAAATTAAAGAAAATAGTTACTGAATGGAACCCTCTCCTCATTTTCTCCCAAATACAAGCTTGTAGTGGACAATGAATACTTTTTTTTAAAATATTTTTAAGCCATTTAGAGTTGGTTTTTTTTTTTTTTTACACTCATAGTATTCTTACTTTTCCTATTTTTCCTTAGAAGAGTTCCCATTTTTCCTTTAGGAGATTAGTAACTGGTGTGGGAGATGGTATTAAATTTTTTTTAAAATGAAAGCCCTAATGGAAAAAATTATATGCAGTAAAATGGAGAAAATGTACTGTTTCATGCCAATGTAGGTTTCAAACATTACGCTAAATATTCTTGCCTAAATGAGAAGGGTAAGAGAGCTGAATCAGCCCCAAATCTTTTACCTAACGTTAGTATCACAAATGGAAGCAATTGTAATTGCTGGCAGAAATGAATCATTCCAAAACTAGGTCTGTGCAGACAATTCTTTATATTCACTTAATATGGCTTAAAACAACCATCCTTTAATTGGAATAGTCCCCAGAAGTAGAAATGTGTTATTTGCTGATGCTGTCTTTAAAAAATTAATTTTCAAAGTTTTTATCTGAGTGTACTATGAATATATGCTTATACCACCACACATATAAACATAAATTTCAACTGTTGCTTCAAACCTCATTATTTTCTAAAGGAAGAACATCAACACTTGAAAAACAGAGTCTCTGAAATAGCCAATAGTGTGTAACCATAGCTTGTAGCTACAAAACCCAAGAATTCGCCAGGGAACCGGAAGCACAGTTTTCAGTATAATGCTTTCCGGTTGCCACAGGGGGCCATTCCGCAAGCATTTTCTTGAGTGCCCACTTCTGGGGGCCTACTAGGCCCTGGGCATACCAGCAGGAGGACTGGTCGAGACCAAGCTCTCTCCCACCAAAGGGAGCTCCCAGCACACACAAAGCTGACGCAGATGAAGGACTGCAGTGATGCTACCAGTCCCTGATGTAAACTGTTATTCTGCTGCTGCGGCAATGATAATCGCGGCTTCAACATCTGGGCTGGAAGCGTTGCGTTTAGCACAGAAGTGGAAATATGGAGGAGAAAACAAAAGAATTAGTAGGGAAATGTGCCGTGTGTATTAGGGCAATGTGGTGGTTAGAAGGCTGGGATCCCAGTGCGGGTGGGTGGGTAATAGAAGTGAAGTAAAAGAGAGGTAGGGCGCCGCGATCTCGCGCGCTCTTCCTCGCTCCGGAACCCTGGCCAAGCCGGTAATTTTTAAGCAGCGCGAAAACTAAACTGTGCTGACTCTTAGTGGTGACCTCTGCTGAGCGAACCCGCTGTTGCTACCGAGTTTACGGTCCGGACATTACTTTCCAGGGAACGAAATTCAGATCGTAGGGACACAGAAGTCTTGCACCTGCAGAAAATAAGAATTTCATTCTTTTTACTCTTAGCCAAGTAAGAAGTAAACAGTTCACAAGTCCTGTGGGAGACAGACATGCCCTGGGCCGGGGAGGCAGGAGGTAGGGGTTGTCCTCCCCAAAGCGGCCCGTGACGGTTCCGCAGGTGGCGGTCGGTTCCAGGGCATCCAGAGAAAGCTGCACCCAGTCTCGGCTCTACGTCCGCGTTCCGCCCCTGGGACCACGCCCTCCCTCCCCTGCTTCCACCCACACCCCATTCCCCAGAGCGGCCAGTCTCTCCCCGCTCACCCCTGGGAACCGTTGCCCCGGCGATCCTCCGGAACTAGTAGAGGCCACTTGGACTTAGTTTCTGCTCTTTTGCCTATTTCACATCTTTGACTCACTTGGAATAGGTGTCCCTGCCCCCGGCCCCAGGCTCAGCTGCCCAGCGAGGCCACGGCGCCCCCGGGAACCTCCCCCCGCCCCTAGCCGCGAGCGTAATTCCAGGTCCCTCCTCGGAAGGCGCACAGGCAGAAAAGCGCGTCGCCCGGGACTGGGAGGGACCAGCTTCCCGCTCTAAATAAAGCACGTCCCGGCGGCGGCCCGGGGCCCTGGGCTCCTTCGATGTTGGGGCGTTGGCGCCGGAGAATCCGGGAGCCCCGCAGCCCGCTGGCACCGACCTTTTCCCCTTCCCTGGCCGGCAGCTGAACAGGGTCCCGCGGCTGCGCCGGGAGGAACCGTGGGTGGAAAAGCCGCTGCAGCTCAGCGGGAAGGGGGCTGAGGGAGCTGTCACTTGTTGCGGCTAATGAACGGTGCCCGACCGTGGAACGCAACTGTTTCTAAAATCTTTAGCTGTGCCCGCGATCCCCCAGCCTGCGCCCCTCAGCTCGGAGCCGGGAAGCAAGGGCAAGCGGGAGCAGCTGGCCATGCGGGAGAAGAGAGGACCGCGCCCCGAGAGCCCGCCTGGCTGGGTGCTAGGTGCCCGAGGGGCGCAGGTCCGGTCCCGCTTGCGGCCGCTGCCGGGGCTTCCGACCGCAGAGCGTCCTCCCTGACGGGGAAACCGCACGGGACACAACCCAACGCAGCTCGTCACCTACTTACAAATCGCTGTCGCTAGGATTCCCGCCACTCCTCTCAGACCAGCCCCCCACCCCTGCCACTTTTCGGAGTCCCCCGCCCCCGTCACTGCCTCCCCGGAGCTGCGGGGCAGTCGGACGCGGAGCCGCAGAGCCGCGAGGACGCCCGGCTGGAGCTGCCCTTTGCAGCCGAGCCGGCGCCCCCTGCCCTTCGCCGTGGTGTTGGGCGGGCTCCCCTGCCGCCCTCGCTCCGCTCCTCCCGGCTCTCTTCCCCGCTCTCCTTCCGCAGGTCTCGTAGCTCCACCACCGCCGGGTGCGGCGGGGCAGGCGCGATGCGGCAGCTGTGCCGGGGCCGCGTGCTGGGCATCTCGGTGGCCATCGCGCACGGGGTCTTCTCGGGCTCCCTCAACATCCTGCTCAAGTTCCTCATCAGCCGCTACCAGTTCACCTTCCTGACCCTGGTGCAGTGCCTGACCAGCTCCACCGCGGCGCTGAGCCTGGAGCTGCTGCGGCGCCTCGGGTTCATCGCTGTGCCCCCGTTTGGCCTGAGCCTGGCTCGCTCCTTCGCGGGGGTCACCGTGCTCTCCACGCTGCAGTCCAGCCTCACGCTCTGGTCCCTGCGCGGCCTCAGCCTGCCTATGTACGTGGTCTTCAAGCGCTGCCTGCCCCTGGTCACCATGCTCATCGGCGTCCTGGTGCTCAAGAACGGCGCGCCCTCGCCGGGGGTGCTCGCGGCCGTGCTCATCACCACTTGCGGCGCGGCGCTGGCAGGTGAGCGGGACCCGCGCGGACCCCCGGTACACCCCACCCCACCAGTCAGAGACCGCGGAGATCACTTAGGGCAAAGCCCTCACTTCCAGATGGGGAGACTGAGGCAGAGAGAGGCGGAAAGCTTTGAACGTGGTCGCTCGGCTCGAAAACGGTACTTCTGAGACCCAGCAGAGCCTTCCCCAGGGTTCCGGCCTCCCCCTTTCAGAGACCGCTCCCCCGCCCCCCGTCCTGGCTTCCGACCCCCGCCCGTCTCACTCCGTATCGCCCTTCCGTTCTCGCCCTCCCCCTTCCGTCTTCCCCCTTTATTCGTTCCTTCCTCCGGGAGGGGTGGGAGAGCCTCCTGAGCCTGGGAGCTAGAGTCCCCAGACCAAGACGGATGGAGGGGGCCGTGAACTTCCCTGGGTCACGCGGGGCCGGAGTAGGGAGGGACGACGGGAGCCAAGCTGGAGCCCCGGGGCTAGTTTGGGATCTCCGGCGCCGCGCGGGGGGCTGCGGGCGCGAGGCAGAGGCAACTGGATTGAGACCCGTGCGGGCCGGGCTTGGAGGACTGAGCGAGATGGGAGCTGGCGAAGCGGGATGCCTTCATTCGAGGGTCGAGGGGAGGGCGTTCTTCGCCCGGTTCCCAGCCCGCCGGCGGTTAGAAGCCACTAGCCGGGGCCCGCTCGCTCCTCCGGTGCCCCACGGAGGCGACAGGCGTACCACGCGCCTGGGTGACATCCGTGCCGGCTCGGGAAGCCACAGCGCCTACCCCGAGGGCATCTGCGCTGTCCTGGGCCTCTGTCTTGGATAGAGGTAGACGAGATACCCCCGGGGATAAGGAAGGGAAGGCGCGCCTCTCCTGCCTCGAACTGGGCGTTGACTGAACTTGGCTCTTCCTTTTGATAAGCGTGGGTAGAGCTGGGGCGCGAACCCTGTCTACTTTCCAACAGACGCCGTTGCCCCAGTGGGTACCCACCCTTGCCAACCCGGTGTCTCCTCTTTTTCCTTCCTGCCCTGGCTCCTCCGGCCTCTTGATGCGCTCCAGGAGCCGGCGACCTGACCGGCGACCCCCTCGGGTACGTGACGGGCGTGCTGGCGGTGCTGGTGCACGCCGCCTACCTGGTGCTCATCCAGAAGGCGAGCGCCGACACGGAGCACGGGCCGCTCACCGCGCAGTACGTCATCGCTGTCTCCGCCACCCCGCTGCTGGTCATCTTCTCCTTCGCCAGCAGCGACTCTATCCACGCCTGGACCTTCCCCGGCTGGAAGGACCCGGCCATGGTGTGCATCTTCGTGGCCTGCATCCTGATCGGCTGTGCCATGAACTTCACTACACTGCACTGCACCTACATCAACTCAGCGGTGACCACCAGCTTCGTGGGGGTGGTGAAGAGCATCGCCACCATCACGGTGGGTATGGTGGCCTTCAGCGATGTGGAGCCCACCTCTCTATTCATTGCCGGAGTCGTGGTGAACACCCTGGGCTCCGTCATTTACTGCGTGGCCAAATTTTTGGAAACCAGAAAGCAAAGCAATTACGAGGACTTGGAGACGCAGCCCGGGGGACAGGAGGAGCAGCCAAGTGGAGGCCAGCTGCCGTTCGGCTTGGAGGAGCTGCCCGCGGAGGGTGGAAGTGGCGGGTCAGAAGGTGGGAAGGCAGCAGGTGGCGCCACTCAGCAGGGTGGGCAAGAGGCGAGGGGCAGCCCCAGAGGAGTCCCGCTGGTGGCTGGGAGCTCGCAGCTCTCAGACAGCCCTGAAGAAGTGAGCAAGAGGTCATTAAAGGATACTTACCTGGAAGTGTGGAGGTTAGTTAGGGGAACCAAGTACGTGAAGAAGGATTATTTGATAGAAAATGAAGAGTTACCCAGTCCTTGAAAAGGAAATGCATGTATGTATATATGTACATACACTTATTTTCTATGTTAGAGATGACATATTTTAATGAGGAGCCGCCCAATATTTTGCTTTGAGGAGTGGGGAAGGGAAGCAAAGAAAGAAGCTGAAACGCCTGACAGCAACAAAATTAACAACGGCGTGTGAATAATTTAGCGGGAGTTTAGCCGAGGCACCACAGAGAGGAAAGAATGTGACGGTGACTAAAATTAAGGCAGGGTTTCCGGCTGCAGACTCCCGGCACATTTTTTGTCATTATGACCATAACCACATATCTGCATGTACCGAGAGTCCTTCAACCACCCCCTACAAAGACGGAGTGTAGAAATGATAGCAGCGCTTAGTAAACTCAAAGGTTACATGCAGGGGCACCTTTTTGGAGATAGTTAGATCTATGGTTTTTACGGCCAGCTGGGAAGAGTATATTATTGAAATGACATTTTTAAATACACTGATGTTTACTGTTTATAGTCATCTGAAATATGTTTCCTCTAATATTTCCTCACTTTTAAAAAATATATAAGTGCTCTACTATTCTATTATACATTGGTAGAAAATGTTAAAGCTATTTTGAAACTATGAATCCTTAGCTTTAATCATGAAGTTTAAAGTTGGCTTTTAGTAATTGTAAAAACAATTGGAGAGGTTGTTTTGGTTCATTGCTTTATAATATTTATTACTGAATGCCATAACCTTTTTAAAAAACAGTTTTACCGTGTCCAGTATTCTCTCAAGTAAATGCAACGGCTGACGTATAATTCACTATTAACTGGAACCCAAACAGAAATGAGACCGTTCTGTTAAGCTAGGCCTTTCAAGTTGCACTGCACATCCAAACCGTGTTACAAAAAGAGCAACTGCTATATTCACTTTATGATATTTTTCTATCTTAAATTTGTCAAAATAAAGTATGAGTCTCTCTGCTAAAAGGGATAATGTTAGAAATTTGTTCTAGACACATCTGTGTCCTCTTGCTGTTGTGTGGCGCGTGTTTGCCTTCCATGGTGGTGTTTTAGTATCTGGGATGCAGGGCCCATCCCATCAGGAACTTCCTAAATTAGCATGGCAGTTTGGTTTCAAACAACAACAGCATCAAAACACTCTCATTTTCCAGTCAAGGAAAAGTAAAGTAAAAATAAGTCCTGCCTCATGCTGTAGTATGAAAGCCATCCACAGCCGACTTCAGTTAACATAGAGTTTGAGACATAATAGTAGCGGGCAGCCCTCTCCTGGAGAGGTACTTGGAGGGTGAAGACACTCATTATTTGCCAGCATATTTCTGAGAGTCTCAGATGGTGGCCTCCTTTATTTTTCTTTATTTTTCCAAAAATCAAAACAGAGCAAAAAGCAGAGGCGTCGGTTTGTCTCCACAAGCTGGTTAAGTGACATTGTAATGGTTTGTAATGGTTTGTGACTGGGTCTGGTTGACTTGTTCTCACGGCAGTTGATTGTTTCCATAGGTACGTCTACAAGCCATTTAAGATGTAGGAGCTGTCACTTGGCTGCAGTTAGGAATGGTTGGCTAGAGTTATACTGGCTTCTTTCAAAATAAGCCTTAGTTGTAATGCCGGCATGCCAGAAGCCAACCTCCTGCTGCAACTCTGTGAAGCTGAGGATTAGTGAAAAGCAGCGAAGTTGAATGAAGTATATATATTTTTGTTAAGTCCACTCTCAGGCAAATAGATAAAATGATTGTTTTTCACTGAAAAAAGAATTCCTTTTGGTTAAAACTGTTGGTTTGCATTTATTACAAAAAGATTAACTCTTTGCTGTCAATAAACTTTTGGAGACACTGTATCAGTTAGAATTCTCCAGAGAAACAGAACCAAGAAGGTGTGTGTGTGTGTGTGTGTATGTGTGTGCATACTGAACCTAGAAGATCTATCTATCTGTCTACTTTAAGGAATTGGCCACTGTGGGAGTTGGCAAATCTAAAATCTGTAAGACAGGCCAGCAAGTGGGAAACTCAGGTGGGGCTTTTATGTTGCAGTCTTGAGGCAAAATTCCTTCTTCTGCAAACCTCAGTCTTTGCTCTTAAGGCATTCAACTGATTGGATGAGGCCCACCCACATTATGGAGGGTAATCTCCTTTACTCAAAGTTTACTGAGTATAAATACCAGTTATATCTTTAAAGTGTCTCCACAGCAACATTTAGACTACTATTGGACCAAACAACTGGGCACCACAGCCTAGACAGTTGTCATAGAAAAGTAACCATCACAGACACCTATGGTAGGAGGGGTGAGGGGGGGTATGATAGGATAGAAAACACCCAGGAAGATCAAAAGCGTCACATGTATTGGTTTGGGCAAAGCTTGGGAGTCTCTCCGTGGAGCAAGCAAGTCACAGGGCAGGGCAGAATAGGAGTTAGTGCTGGAGCTCAGCCACAGGAGGGCACGATTAGGTGGCAGCCATGGCCTGGTTTGCAAATCCTTCCTCCACGGTCTGTAGCACTTGAGTCCATCCACAGACTCAGGTCCACCCTGACCTTTGGGCTCTGTCAAGGCATTGAGTCAGGCACGAAGGAGGCTTCTGACATTCTCCAGAGTATCACCATGGGAGGGACTCAGCTGGAAGTCACAACTGTCGCGTGAGTGACCCAGTCTTTGTGCCCATTTCTGACAACTTGGATTCTCCCTTTTTCTGAGAATATGCCCCCACCTTGTACGCCTTTCGGTGTCTGGTCCCAACTGACAATCTGTTCCTCTATCAGTTCTTCAGGATGGAGGCCCTGCCTCACACTCACTTCTCAGCTGGAATCTGTCTGTGGAACACAGCATGATGTCAGGCATTCTCAATGCTGAGAAGGACCCCAGGGTCCTGAGCTGGACCCCCACCCAGATTCTGTCTAGCCCTCTATTGTTAATTGAATCATAGATCAATCAGAAGCTCTGGGGTAAAAGATTTCCCAGAACTGTGCAGGTGAGAGGGTGTGTACGTGCTACTGCGGGTTGCTGAACAGAGCTGAAGCAGTGACCTACACTTCTATGAGACTAGCCATCCTGAAAAGTGGTGTCAGAGGGCCTACTAGTCTGTATGATTAATAGCAATAGTTCACCAAGACAAAGCTGGGTGAAACTCACAAGTCCTTACCTGACTGAAGATTTTTTTTTTTTTTTTTTTTTTGCCTTTTAGTTTGAGAAGTTTCTATTGACCTATCTTCAAGCTCACTGATTCTGTTTTGGCCATGCCCAGTCTGTTGATGAGCCCATGAAGGTCATTCTTCATTTCTGTCAGTGTTTCGGTTTTTTTAAAAAACTTCTAGCATTTCCTTTGAATTCTTTCTTAGAGTTTCCATCTCCCTGCTTACATTGCCCATCTGCTCTAGCATGTTGTCTACTTATTCCATTAGATCCATTAGCATATTAATTATAGTTATTTTAAATTCCCTGTCTGGTAATTCCAGAACCTGTGTCAAATCTGAGTCTGGTCCTGATGCTTGCTTTGTCTTATTCAGACATGTTTCATCCTTGTTGCTTAACATGCCTTATAACTTTGTTGTTGTTATTGAAAGCTAGGTGATGTATGGGATCATAGAAACTGGGGTAAATATGCTTCTAGTGTGAGATTTCATGGTAATATTGACTTTGTTTAACGTTTGCTGCAACTGTTGTCTTTGGGCTTCTCTAAGAACTCCTCCTTAAATAGAGTTTGACACACCTCAGCTCTTACAGCTGTAATCCACTCTTATTAGATTGGAGCCTTGTCGGTGTGCTGGTAAAGTGTAGGGGCGGGGACGTGTTCTACAATCTTATTATTACATCTCAGTCTGTTAGTGGCCTGTGTCCCTGGGTTGTGACCTTCACAGGTGTTTCTTAGCCTTTTCTTTTTTCTCCACTTAGATGATACAGGAAGGCCAGAGGGGCTTCCAGTGGGAAAAATGCCCTTTCCCCAGGGTGGGAAAGTCTGGTAAGTCCCTGCCGCTGGAGAGTAGGCCTCTGTTGTGAAGAACCCTCTGGGCATATTTCAAAATGGTAACTCTTTCCCTCCTTCTGCCAGAGGGCCAAGGTTTCGGAGAAGTCAAACCCATGAAAATGTAGTAGCTCCCCTAAGACTCCTCCAGGAGTTTCTCACGTGGTAGTCCACATTCAGCCTCCAGAAATTTATAAAATTTACCATTGAAGTGTTTCTACCAGTTTATAGCTCCAATGGCTTCTGCTTCAGGTAAGGAGGTCTCTGCTGTAACTTCCTGGATTCATCTGTCTATCCAGATTTAGGGGTGGCAGTTTGCCCTGTGACCTCAGTTCTCCGATGAGTCCTTGAAAAGTCATTGATTTTCAGTGTGTTCATCTTTTTCTGCTTGTAAGGAAGATAGTAACAACTTCTAAGCTCTTTATATGATGGAGCTGAACCAGAAGTCCTGGCTGAAGATTTTTGAAAAGTCTGCTCAATTTCTATAACGACAGCCACTGTGAAGGGAAAGTAGACATTCCTAAGGAAGGTTCCAAAAGAAAATAAAAGCACCCAAAGCTACTGGCCCTTCTTGTAACTCCTGACCTCTGCACCGCATGTTGAGTGTTGGCCACTCCTGCACTCAAGCTGTGGTGATATACGCAGGTGAGTGTGGGCAACTTTTGAGTCCAAGTGTGAACAAGAGTCAATGCGCATTGAGATTGGTTGCCGCAGTAGTTGTCGTTAGTATAAAACAAAGTCGTTTTTATTGTTGCTATTTGCTTAAGTCATTTTAAGTTGAGATTTCTGCCACTTTCAACCCAAAGAGTCCCAAGTGGCACCAATATAAATGAATGGTTCTTAGCCCGCAGGGTGGGGTGAACAACAAAAGAGGTTTGTGTTTGTTTGTTTTGTTTCTGTTTTTCATTTTTCACCATGCAAGCTGTTACCTGCACCTGACTAGGGATTAGATGTGTCACCCTGGTCTCTTACAAATTACCATCTACCATGTATCATCTATGGTCTTAAACAACCCATGGTTTTACCTGTCGTCTTTCTCTTCAGTTTACAATTCAGTTGAATCCCACATTCGTGCTTCACAAATTCACTGGACATTGGAGCAATGTTGTGTATCGCACACCGTTATAAATAATAATACCTGAGGTTTATTATTACACTGCTTGCTATTTGCTCAATGCAGTTCTAAGTGTTTTATATGGACTAATTCATGTAATTCTCACAATATTCCTACAGGCTGGCATTAATATTATCCCAATAATACAAAGGATAAACTGAGGCATGAAGAGGCTCCGTAACTTGCCCTGGTCTCATAGCTGGTAACTTGTAGGTGTGGGGGCTGATCTGAACCCAGGTGGTCTAGCTCCAGTGCCCATCTGTCTCACCATTATGCTATTCTGCCTCTTGGTAAGAAGCACTCAACCTGACATCATAAAGCTGGAGGAGGTGGGAGTGGTGGTGGGCAGTTCCAATGCTTGTTAATTTTGCAACTCAGTGAGGACCCAGACTCTATCCATGATTCCTTTCTGCTGTCCTCAAAAAGGAAAAGGATCCAACCTATACGTTTGTACGTACGAACAGTTTTCTGTTTGTGAGCACTAAGGGACCCAGAAAGCAGTTGAGGTACCATGAAAACAGAATAGAGATAGGGGTCCAATTACTTTTTTTTTTTTTTTTTTTTTTGGCGGTACGCGGGCCTCTCACTTTTGTGGCCTCTCCCGTTGCGGAACACAGGCTCCAGGCGCGCAGGCTCAGCGGCCATGGCTCACGGGCCTAGCCGCTCCGCGGCATGTGGGATCTTCCCGGACCGGGGCACGAACCCGTGTCCCCTGCATTGGCAGGCGGACTCTCAACCACTGCGCCACCAGGGAAGCCCTCCGGTTGCTATTATAACCAAGTCCCCAAGATCTCCAGGCTTTTTGGTCCATCTCTCATCTAATAGTCAAATAAAACAACTTAATCCTTCACCTTAAATAACCCTGAAAAGTACAGAGCTTCAGACTAGTGTTTCTGAGGATTCCTTGAGCATGTGTTGTTGATGACTTCCTTCTCCCAGCTGCTGTGCCGATCACTTAAAAAAAAAAAAGCTTTATTGAAATATAATTTACATCCATAAAATTTGCTCATTTTAAGGGCACAATAGTCATTAGTATATTTATAGAATTGTACAACTGTTACCACCGTCTAATTCTAGAACATTTTTATCATCCCCAGAAGAAATCGTGTACCGTTAGAAGACAGTATCCATTTCTCCTGAATCTTCCTAGCCCCTAGCATCACAAATCTACTTTCAGCCTCTATGGATTTGCCTCTTCTGGTCGGATGCTTCCTGCTGTCCTGAAATTGCTCTTTCAAGCTGCTCTTCCTAACCCGCTCCTGTGCTCCTTTTTTACGCCAGCTGTTGCTAATAGAAAGTTGATGTTGGGATGCAGTTGAGGAGATCTACTAACTGCTTGAAGCTCCCTATCATAAGGGCATTTCAGTGCAGGAAAGGAAAACTTGAAAGTTAATGTCGAAAGTCCTTGCTCTTGGTGTCTCTGAGTATTTCTCTCCCTACTTGGGCCTTGCTTGCTGCTATGCACAGTCCCTTTCCCATAGTCACACTTACCCTAGACTTAAGCCCCCAAGTTCCTTATTTTCTTAATATTTTTCTGAAGAAGTAACCGGAAGGGCTATAATACTGTTCTCTAAGACAAAAGAGCAATCATTCTCCAATATAATTCTTCACCACATCCTAGAATGTGGAAAAGCCATAGTTATTAAACCATCACCCCTTTTCTGTCCCACTACACAAAACACACACACACAGATATGTATATATGGGGATATATATATATACATATATGTACACACATATATATATCTATATATATGTGTGTACATATATGTATCTATCTATCTATCTATATATATATATATATATACACATGGATAGAGAAAGTTACTCTGGAAGATTTTACAATTAATGCAAAGTTAATTGCCCATCTGTCATCTCCCAGCCCCTCTCCTATTCTTCCTTGCACACAGAACTCTAAACTTGTTCAGGTACAAGTAGCAATGTGCTCAGGGAAGGTGGGCCGACCCCCTAGTTGGATTAGTCATCATTTTTCTAAAGCCGTCATGGTGGACCCATAGCTCTTTGCCAATGATTGGTTTAGCGGTGGGCCTGTGACCCAGCTAGAGAATGAGGTGAATGAGTAAGTACGCTAGGGAAAGGGTTCTGGGCAATTTCGCTCTGATAAGAAGACGCTCTTCAGAAGAAACTCCCTTTATCCCGCCTTTGCATGCAGTTGGTGTGGATGTGATGTCTGAAGCTACAGTAGTCATTTTGCAGCCGTGAGTGGACAGCCCTAAGGGTGTACAGCAACGTGCTGAAGGCGACGAAGAAAATGAGGGAAAGAGTCTGTTTCTTGACACCGTCATTGCGCTGCTGAATTAGGAACACTGGAACTGCCTACTTCAGGCTTCTTGTTATAGGAGAGGATAAATTCCTGTTCTAAAGTCATTTTTGGTTGGGCATTCTTTTTCTTTCAGTCAAACACTTCCCAACTGATATAACTTAAATTTGATAATTAATTTTGCTTCTGAAAGAAAATACACTTGAAAAGCAAAACTTTTTTTCCATTGCAACACCGATTTTAACCCATCTATCTATAATTTATCCCTTTATTCAACATTTATTAAGTAAATATTTTATACCAATTTATGTAATGTGTTTCCTTTTTTAAAATATTTCTTTATAGTCAATGTAACTAGTGATTTTATATACATAAAGGATTCCTTCCAAAAGGGCTAATTTGAGGATAAAGACTAGTCAAAACATTCTTTGAAAGGGCAATAAAAATTCTAAGGTTGGGCTTCCCTGGTGGCGCAGTGGTTGAGAGTCTGCCTGCCGATGCAGGGGACACGGGTTCGTGCCCTGGTCCTGGAAGATCTCACATGCCGCGAAGCGGCTGGGCCCGTGAGCCATGGCTGCTGAGCCTGCGCGTCCGGGACCTGTGCTCCGCAACGGGAGAGGCCACGGCAGTGAGAGGCCCGCGTACTGCAACAAACAAACAAACAAACAAACAGAAAACAAAACCCAAACTCTAAGGTTTATCTTCTAAAGTTTATCTTCAAGACACAACTGGACAATGTTTCTCATATTCACCAAGAGTTTAAAAAACGAACTAGAAATGTGATAAAAAAAAGGGGGGGCAAAAGGTGTCAAAAGAAAGTTTTTAGCAAAGGAGAGCAAATGTCTCTTATACAGATGAAAGGATCCTTAACATCATTTAAATAGGAGAAAAGCAAATTAAACCACAATGAAAACACGCGTGTCAGCAAGGCTGTTGGAACGAAGGTTGTTCAGGAGAAAGCACGTTGGTACCACCTCTGAAGACAAGAAAATGGATGATAAATAATGTACCTTATTATGGGCTGAATGTTAATGTCTCCCTCCTCTACCCCCAATTCATATGTTGAAATCCTAACCCTCAAGGTGTTGGTATTAGGAGGTGGACCCTCTGGGAGGTCATTAAGTCATGAGAGTGGAGGCCTCCTACCTGGGATTGGTGTCCTTATAAGAAGAGATAAGTGAGCATGCCTTCTCTCTCTGCTCTCTGCCATGTAAGTGTACAAAGAGGAGCTGGCTCTCTGCAAACCAGAAATCAGGCCCTCGCAAGACACGGGATCTGCCATCACCTTGATGTTGGACGTTCCCAGCCTTCAGAATTGTGAGAAATAAATTTCGGTTGTTTAAGCCACTCAGTCTATGGAATTCTGTAGTTCAAACTGACTAAGACACAGCTATTATTTCATCCAGAATTTATCCTAACAATATGATTGCACATGGGCACAACAATATATGTACAAGGACTAAACCATTTTTGCCCTACCAAAAATGACAAGAATCCTAAACTTCTATTTAAAGAGTGCTGGTTAAATAATTTATGATACAGCCAAACAACAGAAGACCTGCAGTCATTTACAAAGAAAGACTTGGGGATGATCTTCAAGATAGGTCTAGGAAAAGCATGCAGTATAGAAAAGTGTGGATTGCATGCTACCGTGTGTCTACAAAAAGGGATGCTGTCCCTTTGGACACATATGATATCTTTGGAAGACTACAGAAGTTGGTAATAATTCACAGTTGTCACTGTGAAGGGGAATCAGGTGACAGTGGTACAGGGGTCAGGGGAAGACACACTGTGTACCCCTTAGTACCTTTTGGATTTTGTGTCCTCTGAATTATCTACTTAAAATTATTAGCATAGTAACTTAAAAAGGTGACTACATTCCATGATGGGACCAACAAAGCCTCTTTGTCTCCCAAACTTCCCTTTCCATGGGTTCTTGCTAGATACTGGTGTTTGCTGGCTGCTGTTAACATGATACTGACAACCCACTAATAAATACACCAAGGCTTGGTGAATCCTTAATATTCCCCCCAAAGTATAGAGGATAAATAAATCAAATTCTAAAAAGTAATTCAAAATATGTGCTTGTGCCCGATAAGATTGCTAAGGTCTGAATGTTTGTGTCTTCCCCAAATTCATATGTTGAAAAAATAATGCCAAATGTGATGGTATTAGTAGGTGGGGTCTTTGGGGAGTGCTTAGGTCTTGAGAGGGGAGACTTCATAAATGGATTATTGTTCTTACAAAAGAGACAAAGATTTTATTTTAGATAAATACCTTTGGTGGGCACTTAGTTTTCCCCAGGCATTCCTTCTCCCTTCTTCCTTCTGGTCCTGGAGCGCCCTGCTTTAGCTGCAGACCTCAGACTACAATCCCAAGTCTCCCTGCGACCGGCTGCAGCCAATGGGATATGAATGAATAGAATGAGGACAATGCCCATATCACTTGTTTAAAAGAAACTTGCTTGTTGATGAGAACGTTTTGGAAATGGATAGTAGTGATGGTTGCACAACACTGTGAATGGAATCAGTGCCGTTGAATTGTACACTTAAAAATGGTTAAAAGGGCAAATTTTACTATCTATAGTCCGGTCAGACTGTTACAACAAAATACCATTTTAAACCACAAACATTTTTTTTCACAGTCATGGAAGCTGGAAGTCCACGATCAGGGTGCCAGCATGGTTGGGTTCTGTAAGGACCCGCTTCCTGGCTTAGGTAGACAGCCACCCTCTTGCCATGTCCTTACTTGGCTAAGCGAGAGCTCTGGGCTGTTCATCCCCTTATGTGGGCACCAATCCCATCGTGGGGCTCTACTCACACGACCTCATCCAAATCCAATCATCTCCCCAAAACCCCACCTCCAAATACCACCACACTGGAGATTAGGGCCTCAACATATGAATTTGGGGAAGGTCACATTCAGTCCATAGCAATATATTTTACCACTATTAAAAAAATTAATAATGTAATATACCCAAGTCCATTGACCTGTACACTTTAAACGGGTGAATTGTACGGTAGGCATATTTTTAAAAAGTAAAAGAAACCTGCTTGTCCTTTCCTCTCTCTCTTTCCTGTCCCATGGCTGGACTGTGGATGTGGCACTGACCCAGCTAGGACCAAACACCTTTAGAAGAAAGCTGGGAACCTGAATAATCCTGTGAGTGAGGTTTTCTACCATTACAACCCTACCCCTACTTTCAGACTATTGTGAGAGAGAAATACACTTGTTTGTTGAGCTTCTGTTCTCAGGATTCTTTGTAGTTCAACAGTTGAGCCAGTGTTCTCACCGAAACACTGTCACCTCACTTGTCACAGTGAGAAAGACAATGATTTGGAAAAAAGAGACAGGGATTGAGGGCATCAACCTACTCTCTTTCTTCTGCTCCTTCCCTCCGTCATCTTGACCAGCACTCCATTTGTAACCAGCAACGCCCCAGGACTCCACAATTCCTACTTTAATTTACAGAACTGCTGAACACCCAGTACTGTATATAAGAGTAAGCTACTACTATCCAATTGTTTCCTTTGATTTCATTAACAGTGGACGGAGTTTCAACGAATACAATATTCTACGGTAGAACTTAAATAAGAATTAGTTCATGGTTTACGCCAACAGAGTCAATTGAATATATCAACCATGTTCAAATAAGCAAATCAATTTTTTCCCTAGCTATCTGAGTAATGTCTGTTTGCCATTTGTTCCTTTTATTTCACTACAGAAAAGATTATGGAACATGAAAGCAGAAGGGTAGAAACCATCACTTTTCTTAAATCCATCCTTTATTATAAACTAATTCGGTAGATCTTCAGAGCTTGCAAGAATGTAGCAATGGATTAAACTTCAGTGATATGTTCTCAAAATAACCCATAAAGTAAATTTGATGCAACGGAAAGAACAATTACTTATTATCAAAGGGCATGCCTTTGATTATGTCTCTTCACATGATGTAATTCCAAATATGTTTGGCTCATTTCTGCCTCTGGATCAACTTTTTCCTGTGGTGTGATGGAAGAGACAAAGGTTGATTTTAATTGTTTGATGCCAAAACACCTGTTGAAAAATTTAAAAGCTTGATAGTCTTGATGTTTTTCTATCTTGATGCAGACCTAATTCAGAGAGATCTGGACAGTGGACCAAATTCCTTGCTTTTCGTTTGGCTATTTGGCTTCATGCAAAATAGCCGTGTGTGTGTATGTGTCCTTGTATCAAAGATCTCTTAATGAATGAGAGATGCTGTTGGTCTTGGACTGGCTTTCCATACAATTACGATGAATCTAGAGTGCTAATGTATTGTGTGATTTAATAAGACATCACCAGTTATAAATCTCTGCTATATAGCACCCCTGCCTTGGATTAGTGGAAGTTAACACAGGTCATGTCTGAAATTCAAAAGTCCTGACTATATGTGGAGTGCTTTCATACTGATTGCCCAGTTCTCTGAAGGGCTACAATTCTTTCTCATCAATGATGGCTGTGCCCAGTTACCCTTAAAGCAGCCCATTGCAAGCAGCCCAGTTCAAAAGACCAGTTTCCTATTTTCCTTTCAGGAGTAATGTTCAATTTTCAAATGAATTAGACAGGCAAATTGGGGAAAGTTTCACATTTTGCAATTCGCCTAGTGGGTGTCTTCCAAAATCTGCAATATATTTTATAAACATTATTACTGACTTGGTAAACGGCCATTTCTGTAGGCACTTACTGTCATTGTGATGGTATAAAGGCAAATTCACTTTACCTAATATTCCCTAAGCCTTCCAGAGTGCTGCAGTAATCGCAGGATGGTGCTACCTCTTCCACGTGATGAATGGCTTTGTAAACAAACACTCTCCCCTTTAATTCCATCACCATATGGAGAGATGATTGTGGAAAGGGAGCCAGTAAACCAGACAGTTCACCGCACAAAGGCAGGTATTCCACTGTCTTATCTGCCCTATTTCCCACTGCCCAGCACTGTGCCTGGAACGTGGTCCAGCACTCAATAAATATCTGTTGACTGACTGACAAAAGAAAACCAAGTCATGAAAAATCAAAGCACAACTTCAGTTTTCTCATTCAATTGGAAACTACATTGGATTATAAGCTCTTTTAGGATGGCCTGATTGGTAAGCCTGATTTCCCTAAAGTGCCATTCTTGGAAAATAAAATGCTGTAAATTGAATCTGCTGGGTAAGGAATTGGCTGTGTAGTCTCTGCATAAAAGGCAGAGGCAGGAAGGCTTGGTGCAGACTGTTTGGAGGTCTGCTCAGCGAGATGGGGAGCTCTCACCCAGCACTCTTGGTTCCCTGAGGCCCCATGCAGTCAGGTTTTAGGAGACTTGCTCTGACTCAATCCAATAAAAATGTTCATAAAGAAATTTTTTTTTTTTTTGGCTAGGATGCTTGTCTTGAAAAATAATATAGAACATTGTTAACAATTCAGACAGGAATGGTAGAAATAGGTCAGACAAAAAATGAAGGGTGAAATTGTCCTGGCCTTTCTTTAATCTTTTGAACAGTGTTTGAAAGAGCTCTTGGCCGATGAACAAATTTGTTCTGTATTGTGGAGTTAATATCTGTGCCAGGGTTTTTGTCATCCCCCTGGGCATGGTGATCAATATAACTAATAAAGAGGAAATGGCTAGACTGAGCCCATTGGAGGCCAGCAATCTCCCTAATGGGGCCCACAAAAGAAGACGCCCTGAGATAATAGTCACACTGAGTTTGGAGAAATGTGGGTCTTCACAGAACAGTTAGTGGCTCCTCAGTTAGCACTGAGTTACCTTAAGGAAGCTTGGCAACATCCAAGGATGACACTAGAAAAGAGACAGCAAGAGAGTGAACCAAGTGAGTGAGGGAAGAAGGAACCATAGAAGACAGTGAATGAGCAGAAAACAAGGGAACCTTAAAAAAAAAAAACAACTTTATTTTCTTAGAGCATTTTTAGGTTCACAGTGAAACTGAGAGGAAAGTACAGAGATTCCCTACACAATGCATGGCCTCCCCCATTATCAACATCCACCATCAGAGTGATACATTTGTTACAATTGATTAGTCTGCACTGACACATCCCTCTAAGTCCATAGTTTTCATTACGGTTCACTCTTGGTGGTGTATATTCTGTGGGTTTTGACAAATGTACACACATCCATCATTATAATATCATACAGAGTATTTTCATGCCCTAAAAATCCTCTGTGGTCTGCCTATTCATCCCTCTCCCACACTCCCAGCCCCTGGCAACCACTGATCCTTTCGTTGTTTCCATAGTTTTGCCTTTTCCAGAAGGTTATGTAGTTGGAATCATACAATATTTAACCTTTTCAGACTGGCTCCTTTCCCTACTTAATAATATGTATTTTAGTTTCCATGGCTTGATAGCTCATTATTTTTCAGTACTGAATAATAGTCCATTTTCTGGATGCACCATGGTTTACTTATCCATTTACCTTCTGAAGGGTATTTTGGTTGCTTCCAAGTTTTGGCAACTATGAATAAAGCTGCAAAAACATCCAGGTTTTCGTGTGGATTCAGGTTTTCAACTCCTTCGGGTAAATACCAAGGAATGTGATTTCTGGATAGCATGGTAAGAGTATATTTAGTTTTGTAAGAAACCACCAAACTGTCTTCCAAAGAGGCTGTACCATTCTGCATTCCACCAGCAGTGGGTGAGAGTTCCGGCTGCTCCACATCTTCACTAGCATTTGGTGTTGTCAGTGTTCCAGATATTGGCCATTCTAATATGTGTGTGGTGGTATCTTACCGTTGTTTTAATTTGCATTTCCCTGATGATATATGATGTGGAGCATCTTTCCAAATGCTTATTTGCCATCTGTATATCTTCTTTGGTGAGGTATCTGTTAAGGTGTTTGGTCCATGTTTTAATGGGATTATTTGTTTTCTTGCTGTTGAGAAAGGATCCTTTATTAGGACAGCAGAAGAGTTTACTGATGTTGGGAGTGAACCAGTGGTCTGTATCTGATATATATATATATGGTATATATATATGTATATGTTTATCCAGTGCTAACACGATCTAGTATATATATGTAATATATGTATATGACATATATCCCTGATATATATATGTATCCAGTGCTAACACAATCTAAGTCACACCCAAGAGAACCTCTGGTTAAAACACAGTGATAAAGAGAAAAATATGTAGTCACCAACTCAAATGCAAAGGGAAAAAATGCATGTTATCGGAGGTATTGTTTGAGAATCAGATAGAAGCCCTGGGTCCAATAGGATTTTTAGGTTTAATGGTTCAATGAGAAAATTAAGGAGGTTTTTCCCTTTAGAGGACAGTTGACTAATTGCCAAAATAGAAACCAATCTAGTTACCAAGTCCTTCAACGTTAGCAGGAAGTTAAAGATCTGTATGAAGAACTGCAAGGCAAGAGCATATACTTTACACCAGGCTCCCATTATTACCCAGGGTGGTCTCAGTTTTCCTCTCTGAAAACTGGGATGATCAAAGAGCTTCAGGATTAAGCTTTTTAGTTTCTTTGTTTCTGTTGTTGTTTTAAGAACAATGAATACACCTTGGTTATTCTTAAAAGCTTAATATGTCAAAATCTGACTAAAAACGAAATAAATGATTTGCTTTGCAGAAACTTGCTTTACAGAAATCGCTTTACAGATTCTAAACATTGTTTAGGTTAGAAAGTTACCGCATGGGGGAAAAAAAAAGAAAGCGACCACATGAGAAGAGCCTGTTCAGCTTCCTCAAGCCTCTCCCAGAAGGATGCACGTCAACACCTGTTAGAGGACTCCCCCCACCCTTCCACCAGCTATGTTTTTATTTATGTTTGTGTATTTGTGTCCCCACTAGACAGAGCTTCCACGGAGCAGGGCTTGGGTTTGTTCATCTTTGTATTTCTAGTGACCATGTGCTTTATAGCACCTAGTGTGCATTTAGTAAGTGCTTGCCCAATGCACGAATCCCTTCTGTGTTGAAAATATGTTTTCAAACAAAGAAACACTTGTAATAAAAGGAGTTCACAGGCCCTTCAATAGCAGGCCTTGAAAAACAGTGATGCACTGAAAATCCTCCCTGCGTTTCCTGCTATGGTAGTGTTGTCAAAATGTTCAAACCAAATTATACCACAGACATCCAGTTAATTCTTTTCCCCTTTTTATTAAGTCGGCCATGCATTTCTTACTTGCAAATTATGTTGTCCTCAAACCTGGGCATGTCACTGTTATGTAAGCTGGACATTTAGGGACAAAGAATTTGTTTTTTGTTGTTTTGTTTTCAGGTTCAAAAATGGAAAAAGATCTTCAGGGAAACTAGCAAAGCTGGATGAGTCCAGCTGTGGAAGGGTAGGAAAGGTGGCTTTCTAAAAGAGGTCTAATCAATGGAGCTACGTCTATGTGGCTGAGGATGCATTCAAATGCCTGCCAGACACTGTTATTAGTTCTGGATGAACAATGAGAACTGTAATTTTTATTGGCTTAACTTTGAGGATTTTCCCAAAGCTGGAGGCACTCTGATTAAAATCTCCAAATTTGTTAACTAACAAACATTCCTAAGCAGGCCAGAATCTCTCCTGATTGAACACTCTTAATATACAACATAGAAGTGCAAGGTACCCCAGTAGACAATTATTTAAATGAGGTGCCAAATACTTGTGTTAAACAGACATCTTAATTAGCAAAACAGATATATTTTTGCATTTAAAATACTTAATAATACCACTATTCAAGAGTTATAAAGACTGTCTTCTCTGAGAAGGTCAATGAAGTCCCTACGTTGTTCATTTCCATGCATCCCAAAGTGCCTTTCTTATTTCCTTCTCTTCGTGTCATTCTCATGGATTTGCTTGAGGTGTTGCACTTTCCTGAGAGAATAATTTTTATTGTCAGATATGTAAAATGATGTTTTCCTAAGACTGTATTAATTGGCAAAAGTGAGCGTAAGAATATAACCTCAAATATTTTGTAGAGAAGCATCTAGCTTGTTTGTGATGGTTTTATTAGCTGCTTATGGCAAAAAAGTCTTTTTTTCTTAAGGGTTCAACAATGCATGATTTTTATTCTCTCGCTCTGAGAGCTTGTATCAAAAAAAAAAAAAAAATATATATATATATATATATTAAACCAAGGAAAATAACTGAAGATTTATGGGCCTCTTGTGCTTTAAAAAGGAAAAAAAAAAGGTAGTCACTAATTTGCTCAGATACAGCAGGCTTAGTGGTCCTGTATTTTGAAGATTTTAAGAATGTTTCTTAAGGTGGGAGGAAAGGGAAAACATTCACTATCCCTTTCCAGAATTTAAACAGAGGGCAGTAGACATTCTTTACACCCAAATAAAATTATGGCAGCATTTCACATGTGACCAAAGTGAATGTAGAATGGAGATGTTCTAAACACAGCTAGGACTCTCAGCAAAGCTAATACTCTAAAATCATATGATTACATTTTGAAAGAAAATGCACAAAAACCAAATAGGAGTTTTGAGATTTTTCATTTGAAGGTAAATCTTAATGCTATTAAATTCACAAATATGTTAATTTAAATACCCAGTTCTATTATCTAAAACACACATTGCAAACATACAAATATCTATTCTCTCCACATGTCAGAGCCCATTCATTTCATGGTTTGGAAATGGGGAGAATAGATCCCCTTAAACTGCAAGTCAGCAGGTGTTTCTTTACAGTTAACTTTAGCAAAATTCATTCAAAATAGTAATTAACAACGATCTTCTTTACTTGTTAACTCACAAGGAAACACCTTCAAAACTGCATTTCGTTAAAGTTTCTGTACTAAAATGTAGAAAAACTGAACTACACAAATATTGAAAAGTTAAAACTTCCTTAATTTTTTATTCCTGGTACCACTACCACAATTTACAGGGCAATATACCTGATTTAATAAAAAGGAAAAAGAAAAAGAAAAAGCTACAACAGATAAAAGACCTCAGGAATGTACGTCTAATTGACACTACATTGCATTAACCAATAGCTGCACTTTTGGCAAACAGTGGCTGTGACAGTCCTGAACAAGAAGGGTTTCCTGTTTAAGCTGCAGGAACTTTTCTGACTATGGATCATCGTTCCTTCTGGCAGATTTTTACAGTTCCTCTAATGCATTTGGGACGACTGTCTCAAAGTAACCTGCAGCTTTCCTGACAACTCCTCGCACTCTCTTCTGCTAAGAACTGTAGCCCTTTTCTTCTGGGTTTTTAGAACCTTCTGCTACCATCCACCACTTCCACCACCAGATCCATAACCACCACCATACGGACTTCCCGAGCTTCTTCCACCAAAACTGCCCCCCTTCATGGGTCCATAATTTGATTGCTGTTGTCCACTATAATTTCCAAAATCATTATAGCTCCCACCATACCATAGTTACCTCCAAAATTTCCTCCTTCATTGTAACCATCATATCCTCCACCACCGCCATCATATCCTCCACCTTGGTTTCCATATCCTGGTCCACCACCACCATAGCCTCCTCTACTACTGTAACCAGGACCACTGCCATAGTTACCACTGTCGCCTCCAAATCCATCATATCCACCATCACCTCCTCCATGACTACCTCTGCTGCCACCACCTCCACCACCATAGCCTCCTCTTCCACCAAAGTTTCCACCACGGCCAGTTACCTCCACCGCCTCCAAAGTTTCCTCCACGACCCATGAAGTTGCCAGATCCACCTCCACGAGTCTTCCTTTTCTGAGCTGGATTATGATTGGTCCTTGTCCGAAGCTCTTATTAGAATTATTAAAAGAAAGGTATTATCACTCTCTCTGAGTGATACTCAACCTTCTCGGATGATGGATTTTAGTGTCTGCAAGAGTGGTTTAAATTTGAAAAAGACTCTGGATTTATACAGCTACCATGACAGATCAAAATGAGGGAGTATACTCCTAAACTTGAAAAATATTAATATGAACTATTAGGCTTCTTTTTTTCCTTGACCAATCATCCAGGTAACAAATATTTCTTGGGCACTTTGTTGAGTAAGGCACTTTGGGCACACAAAGAAATGTACATGAGACTTAGCTCCTGCTCTCAAGGAGGTAACATTCTCCTTGGGAAGATAAGATATATGTACATGGCAAGTGACCTAACAATCCAAAATAGTACATGTCAGTACCAAGAGCAAAACAAAACAAAACAACAGACCTTTCATTTGCAAACTATAGATGCTTGCTCCAAGGCAGAATAAAGTTAGTAACTACCAAAGCAGGATTAAATTGATTAAATTTCACTCCCTTGGTAAGGCTCTAAGCTTGAAAGGTTAGAGGCATATAATTTGGGAATGAGAACTATTGGTCTACAGATAGTGCAAGTCTAGATTGTGAGCCAGATCCTTCAGACAGGTTAGTAAGTGGAAGAAAAACGAATTTCATAGAGGCTACGTGAAATGACTGGATTTATCAAAGTAACTATTGGAAAGGGGACAAATCATTCCAGCAATTCCCAGGCAGGCTGGAATGATTGGACACCAAGCGTCAGCAGAAATAATGTTAATGAGATTCCTTCTCAGGTGCCACAAAAAGCATTATTCTTCCTCTGTTCATATCATTGCGGAATAACCGCAATGGCTGATGTGCTATTGCCTTTCTGGAACCAAAATCTTGTGCGGCTAAATCAACCTTTCTTGCTGTTCACGCTGGGATTCTCTAGGTTTCACCATCAGAGTCCTTGTCACATACAGGGTTCTCCCTTCCTGCTTCCCCTTGAGGAGGTAGGGTCATCATCCACAGAAGAGGCCAGTTGCTTTTCTGCTTATTCATCCCACACTGAGATGAGTGCACCTGAGCTGTTTCAAACAATGCCCCTCCGGATTAGAAATGACCTAGAATGAGATCAGACTCTGAAAGGTGGTCCATATCTGGAGAAGGTTAAAATACGAATGTGGCTTTGTACAAGACATTATTAACAATGCCTGAAAACCCACAGTTGAAGCCAAGGACCAGTGATAACCAACCATATAACCAATTTGTAATACATGGAGGTTTGGGGGGACCACTATTACTTTCAAACACAAAATTTCCCGTTGCTACAGAAAAAGGAATATAGAAAGAGCTATGAGGAGGGAAAGAGGCTGACTCAAAACTCAGACAGGAATATTTCATGTTAACAAGCTGCCTGCCAATAGTTTAAAAAAAATTCACGAGTCTCCATTAAGTTGAATTTCAAACACATCTCTTTTGTGATCTGTTAATGAGGACAGTATGACATTTTCCCAGGTGAAATAATTTAAGTAGAAACCATGTGACATAATCAATTTAAGCAGCTCTCTAACTACTTCAAGTTTGTCAAAGTGTTTTACAGTTAAAGCTATAATTAGCTAGCCCTTCTAAACTCACTGTGAGGTAAAGATTTGAATTATCAAGGAAGCTTTATAACTGTGGAAACAAAGAACAAATAATTTTCAGAAAGAGGCAGCCATTTGGGTGCTGGTTACAAGGATATGTTCATCTTGGGAAAATTGATCAAGCTACATACTTAAGGTGTGTGCACTATTGTGAATGTATATTACCTATCGATGACAAGTTAAAATAAAAATGTGTGTGTGTGTGTGTGTGTGTGTGTGTGTGTGTATGTATTAAGAAACCTGGTATAAAGAGAAAGAAGAAAGATCTCCTTCCGGACTAACTTTTCTG